>NW_020442466.1:1697688-1769554 GCF_000699045.2 Agrilus planipennis
GTATTTTGAGGTTAAGAACCTACCTGCTGCAATACAACAAAGTTGCAATAATGTGTTTGCAACGTTCTCTTAAATCGGCTTTGCACGTGCAAGTCATTGATATGATATTGCTTAAATCACCCAGAATCACCTCACCAATTGTATAACGTGAATCACTTTTTAAATCCGAAGTTTGTAAAAAGAAGGCAGTAAACTTGACGGAATTTGAAGGCTATTTTTTTTTCCTTTTTCCTTTCCAAGGCCTTGTGTCAGTCCAATCGCATATTTTGTCAATACTTATCATTTTATCGTAATTTAAAAACTTGGAAATTGCACGGTACACAATAGGAACTACGATAAATTTTCTCTAATCGGCGCCATGTTTTTAGGCTCCTCCCATTTGACGAATCCCAATATCGAAATTTTTATTTTACAATTTGTCTTCCACCCGAAGAAGCCGTTGTTTAACGTTACTGATAAGGTTTAGATACATTTTTTTTTTAATTTCATGCAGTAGATACTTATTGATTACGTTTGCTGAGCCATGCAAGAAAACTGCATACCTCATTAAAATGATGGTAGCAATGCACTGTTAAAAGTTGGATTAAAAAGATGATCTTGACTTTGATCGCCATTCAAAGCATAAAATTTCCTATAAGAAGTCCTCCAAATTATGATTAATGATGGTGTTACCGATTCTCAAAAGAAGCTGCTTGCGTATAATTAATGAAATTTAAAGTGGTGTTGAAGAACATTCATCTACATGCAGACGATACTTTTATATAATGTAGGTACCTACGTTATAACGACTTATTATTTATAGTTTGTACACTGCATCGTAACACCATCGTCGTTGTCATGGCGCAGCTCGATGCTCATCGTCATAACCAACGGCGACCGTGATTTTAATATAGATTGGATTAACCGTCAATAGTTAATGATTGATGGGCACTAATTGATCTCGATGCTTAACAAGTCATTACCTGGCTGGCTTTTTTCTCGCTTTTTTTCGTCTCCTCCTTCATCTTTGCGGCACAGTATCAATGATCCGGATGGACACAATTCCAAATTCACATTTTATCGAATAAAAAACCCTTTCACGTGTAAAATATGTTAATGACAGTAAGGTGTGAATGTCTAATAGGTAAAATAAATCTTATGTCACAGCAAGGAAGTTGAAATCCTGTGAATCTATTCATAATCATAAGGTCGTCAGTCCTAAGACTGGTTGGACACGTACCTCCACTGTTTCCTATCCTGAACTAAACTTCGCATTTCCCTAAAACTAGAACAACCCACATCCTTAACTATTTGCGAACAGTAATCTAATCTAAGTGTACCTCTACCTCTCCTAATGCCTATTTCTGCCTCTAATATGTCTCTGATTAGACCTTCATGCCTGAAAAGGCGAATCTATTAAGACATTTTTAAATGAATTTTTGACTGAGTGAGGGCTAAGTTTGACAAAACCAAGTAAAAGAAGTTTTGATCAACCTAGAAGCATTTGCCATAGAGTGAACCGTTTCCAAAGAGAGCAATGTGACAGCGATTTTAATAAAACGTGCGCTTGTGATGGCATTTAGAAAATAGGGTCAAAGCTTTCGGAGTAAATAATGAGTAAAAAGGTAAGAAAATTGTTGAAGCATACAGTCACATATGCAAGTGTGGTAGGTAATCAATCTAATATGTGTGCTCCCTGATTACTCCATGATGAATAGATTGATAATATAACAAAACAAATACATAACAAGGTCAACGATAACTTTAGGTATAATTTGTGGATCTTTGGATAGAAATGAACAATATTCAAAATTTTAAAATAAATTATATAGATGATTGCTAATTGAACCAAGAGGGTTTGCTTATTTTTAGAATTTTCGAGCGCCAAAAAATAGGGGAGCTGGTGAATGGACTTTAGGGGATTATGGTTATATTGATTAAAGGAGATGTCTGTAGAAACCCATGCACCAAACACGTGAAATATCAAGGGAGTTCAAACCCAACTGAATGTGAGAAATAAAACAATGAAAGTACAACTCTGGTTAGAAATTGATGAATCCCTCTCTGATGTATTTAACATTTTTTTGTTTATAAAAAATTAACAAATTTAANAAGTCTTATTGTTCGACAAACATTAAATTTAATTACACTGTGATCGGTTAAAATTGTAAAAAAAAAACATTGAAGTCGCCAAGGACTGAGGACATCCATACGCCCAGTCCTAGATCTGCAATCCTTACAGCACTGAAAATTCTATCAATAGTTACAAAATTTAGCTCATGTTATCACAAAACTAACCGTGTTTATTAATGATAATAATGTTAGAATAGAATAAAACTAATTCAGGGCTATAGATTGTCTACATAATAATGAAAATAGCGTTAAATTCTAATTATTATCGCCTATTTTTATTTATGACAAACGTTGTAGAGAATATTATAAAAATAGAAAAGAGATGCCAGGTAGGAATTGCAGCGGACACTAATAAATAAAAAGAGATAACAATACACCAATCAGTGTGTAAGAGAAAGAGATACAGACAAGCAGAATTTGAGCATGCTGCCAGCATCGGACTTTCAAGAAAGCTTAACATTCTCAGGAATTTAGAAAAGTAAAGACGCTTGTTTAAAGATATAATTCCAACCAGGCAGTTATAAAGCCGACCCTGATTTTTTGAGTACCTAAGTAACTTCTAACCGTTGCACCGCTTACTATTATTAGATTATCTCTTTCCACTTTGTCTGTACTACTCATGAAGCATTTTCTTACTTAACAAAGGCGTGTTCAAAACGCAGAAAATATAATTTGTTGTGGATTTTACCAATTTTGTTCGTCCCAACTATACCTGTAGTAAATTGTAATGTTTGCTGCAGAATCATAAAAAAGCAAGGTGAAAGGGAAGCTTTGTTTCTCAATAGCAAACAATAGTAATCTTTTAATGAGCAACAATACCTTAAATCGTTTTATATTAACTATTGGAGCTCAATTGTTAACATATCGAATGAAATGTAATAGGTTTATGCATACACCTATTTAATATACATTCAGCTGTGATGATGATTCGAGGCCGTAGAATATACCGCGTGCATATTCAGATCATAAATTCTTTTAGGTACAGTATCGACCGAATGGCATGCAGGAAGTAAATGCAACGGTATAAATCTAGACAATTGATAGACCTATAAACTAATTTTTATGTAATTCAACCCCTGGCACAGTTATAGTACGGCACGGCCGCTACGAATTATAATAACAATAACATTTTACAGCGAACGTCAAATAAAATTGCTAAAATCGTTTGCATAATTCAACATTCGCATTTGGTTGCGGAAATTTATATCTGGTTTGCACGCCATAAGATCATGCACCGTTCATAATATATAAAAGTCTTATTGTCGTACTGTACACGAACTGTACCTACGTGAAAATCTAAGTAATAAGAAAGTATCTAATACGTAAGACTTTCGAAAAAGAAAATTGTCGCATAAACACCTATTACATTAAAGCTGTGCTATAACACAGTAATTTCACATGAATTTGTGAGCGCATGTCGGAGTAGAAAATACAAATTAGTTAGATAAAATGCTTAGTAAGTAATAAGGAAAGATTGCAAATTACCAATAATGACAATGTCTGGGATTAGTGTCATATTAACCCTGTGAAGCTACCAAGCTGATTTTACCAACCAAAATGTTTTTTAAAACAATAATTATGTCATAGCATGATCGACAGATTGCTGGACTAATCTATATATATAAAAATGAATGTTTGTCTGTATGTCCTTAATAAAATCGTAAACTATGCATTTGATCATGTGATGATCTTTAGCAAAGTTGCTGTGCATGAGCCAAACAAGGTTTCTGAATTGGTACGACCAATTGTCGACAGGAAAAACAAGAAATATTGTGTATCCCACTGCACTTCAATAAATATCGAATTGAATCAAAACGCTGCAACGTCGTAATTTTTTCGAAATGAATAAAATCAATAAAATGACTCAAAATGAATTGAATATTTGTGTAATGTCTTTCCTTCAAATTTATTTTAGTTGATGGCGTAACAACGCGCGCAGAGTACAGCTGGTTAATCATTAAAAACGTTTCCGAAGTACAGGCGTTGTATCGCCATCTGGTGGGTATTTACTTTTACTGAAGTATTTTGTGTAGTAGACAATAAAGACCGACTAAGGTATCTACTGAAACAATAAATTGTATAGAAAAGAAACGCTTATTCCTAAAAACTATTTGCTCTTAAGTAATCCACTAACAGCACATTGATATCATTTCTGTTACAGTACAAAGATAAATACAATAAGTGTTTAACTTTTGATTAATGTTAGACTACCACAAAGGAAACAATTCTAAATTGTTGATTACTTAAATGTTCATTGTATTTAAATTTAGAACGCAAGGCGTATCATGTACATATATATTCATAGGTAGATATATGTATGTATTAGTTGCATTGTCATTTAAACAAAAAAATCTTCGCGCTCCCACCAGTTGGAAGACTCTGACATAAATGTGTCAATACGTTTCCGTTTCAATAAATTATGGAATGACAAATTGGTAAAGGTTTTCACGGCCAGAATTAAACGAACTGATGCTGCCCTGATTCGGGTCTAAAGGCCATCGTCGATTAGAGTTGCTTCCTAACGTTTCGTTAACACGAGTAGCGAGCTTCTTTAGAAGTACTATGACACATCGGAGATCTAAGAACTATCTCATACAGATAAAAAACCATCTCAAAAAATGGAAACGTGTAACTAAAGCCACTAATTTGATGTAATTTAATTTTGTTCATGGGACAGTGAAAAAGAATGTAATAAAGTAATGGTTTCCAGAATTGATCAATTAAAATTGATTTTGCAATTGCCGAGTACTTCTTCGATGAGCATGTAGCTGTACCTAACAGTACCCAGCAGTCAGAAGTCATGGAATGCATTATAACTAAACACAATGAAGGAGAATAAGAAAGATTACGTCTAATTGCAAAACGAGAAGGGAGAGCGAGAATGGCATGAAATTGGAAGTAACAACAGAACAGTCACTCGCTCATGATCATGAATCATCCTGTGTGGCATCATTACGAGATTCAAATGCGTATTATGTTAATTCACTTTCCGACTGAACTGTGCTGACCTTTTCCTGATTTTTCTACTGAAAACGTTGTACCTACCTACCCTCATTACTGGCAAATTACGGCGACTTTCCTGTACCAACCCATCTTAATTAGATGTTAATAACTGCTTGAAGGTAGATTATCTTGATGGGTCAATTGAGGACGCCTGCACAAGACCTCACACCCGATGTAATAAGATTAGCGGAATATATTATCTGTTAGGTATTGACTAATGTAATTAAGGAATAATTCTATTAAGTTATTAATAATTAATTTCGGATTATCAATTGCTACTAACAGGATAGCTTCTGAAACCTGTTAAAATGACCCCTTTTGGACATATCCACCAGGAGTCACACGTGGTGCGTGACGCTGTGACGCGTGACGTTACATTTTTTAACCTAGTAAATTTTACTTCCTACCGTTGATAAAGAAGTTTCACTTCAAAAGCATTCTAATCGATTTAAAAAATCTCCTCCCCTGGTGGCTGCGCTACTAATTTTGTGTAAATAAACATTAGTTTATATTCCCCATGGTTAAATGATTCTTTAGGTTCGAATGTATTGATATGATTAGATCGTTTTTGTTCGCTTAAAATTTTGTTCATTAGTAATTATTTTTTAAAATGTATTCCCAGAATGCCATCAATATGGTCAATTATGTACGATGTGCTTCTGAGATGCTGCAACCTTTAAATAAAAAAGATCATACTTAATGAGTAAATTAAAGCGTTACATCAACAATTTACGATCGGCTATCATCTAAATCTCGTTCTCTCATAATAACATTTATGTATTTCGGGCCATTTAAATTTTAAAACATATGCTACTTATGTCAAATTAATATTCTTTTTTTGGCATTATCGTGACCAGATAAATCTTTAACATCTCCGATTTAATCTGTAAGTGAAATTTTCGATAAACATAATTTTTATTTCGTTCACATTTTATATGTCAGGTTTTCACCACAGGTTGCTTTGATCTTTCATAAGCAGTTTTGATTGTTCTCCGAATAAGGTATCAAAATGGCCAAAATTCAATTGCAATTCACCAGACACAAGTAGGCCGCGATGATTCCTTTGATACGATGCCGATATCTGCAGGATTCTTATTAGGATCCTTCACTGTACAATGCTGGACAAAAATTTATACTATGAAACATAAAAATTCTAAAACAACCCCAATCAAATTGTCGTGATAGTAATAAAATAACTAATATCAATTATGCTGGCCTCATGTTTACAGAGAATAAAGGAAAAATGTTGTTAATACCAAAGAGTAGTGGCTAAAAAGATTAAGTTTAATGTTAGAAGCAAATCAGAATACTATTTCGACAAAAGAAGGGCGATTTGAAGAGGTCAATGTTTTTAGAAAACTAGTAGCGACTCTCAACAGCCATAGAAAGCCAGAAAGGGAAACTATCAATATAATCATAAATAATTCGTTAAATGTACAAAACATAACTCTGAATAATTTCTATACCCAATTGAATAATGATTTATAATAATTGTTTATGTTTATGTTAATGTTTATGTTAATTATTAATGGCAATATTTACGAAACNCACTTGAACAAAACCCGATAACCTAACCTAACCTACCCTATTGATAAAGATATTTAAATAATGTTTTATATAACTTTCTCAATATTTTTATGCATTTTTCCATTAGTTTTACCTTTGAATATTGTTTAAGAATGACTATATGAATATTTACATGCCTAGAAATGTATAAAAATAAGCATATTTATTAACTTTGAACCTCTATAACTTTTTATGGGGGTGATACCGCCATGAACTTTTTATGGTACAGTGGTGGGGGAGACCTCCTCTTTTGATCCCCCCTTTCGGGATGGGGGTCATCATCTAGACCTTTACCAAAAAAAGTATACAGTACATCGGACCGGAATCGAAACCGGGTAGTAATTTTTAGTTCAAGCTCCAACACTTCTACTAGGGCTTTGCTAAATTACTCCTTCGTAAACTATGTCCCTTTTATAACAGCTTACAAGTGAAGAAAGCAAAAGTTCACGTTTATGCATATAATTATGACGTCAAATAGTGGCAATCTATGTGCTTCAATTTGGATATTGTATATTAAAGACCTTTTGTTTTTTGCTTCAATTATAAGAACTTGTTAACGAGTTTTGAGCTAACACATCAATATCCAAAATTAAGTGTCTGTCTTCTACCAGAAAGTTTCGGTGTCATGTTAATTGCCAAATTCATAGCACTGAAGCTTTGCATTTAGCTCTTTTTGTTTTTTCATTTCTAGGACTAACATTAACCCATCAGACGGAAGACAATTTAATGTGTAATTTTAAACGATGTCCTTGATCCATAAATACTCAGCCCACTCAAAGGCCAACGACGTAACACCTCCAGTTTTGATTCCATATACTCCGGTCTATTTATATTCAACTCATGGACACCTGTGGCAGATTAGATTACATCCTTCCTATGTCAAGGCGTTAAGATTAATATTTCCATTAAAACTCTTCGTTGCGTGTAAATTCCGTTTTAGACATTATTGCAACATTTCTGAATTACACAAAATAAATGACATAGACCGAGCAATCACCAAGAGTACTATTTGCAGAAGTAATCTTCAATCGATTGATTGTCTCAGCGGTTTACAAACACTCCAATAACTAAATCGAAGTATACAATGCTACCATCATATTATTTCTACTGATGTGATTCAGTACTAAAATGGAGTTGGCATCTGACAGGATAGCAATGGCGGCTATAAAAATAGCGTACGTTTTTTTTAATAAATAGAAGTGAAAATAATAAATAAAATATTTTAAGCGTCATACCTATAGTGACCGAAACTTCCAAAGTAATTTGGAACTCCCACAATGTTTAGGATGAAAATCCCACTATGCAAATTTTTTGCTATTTTGGCTTACGTTTCGTTTCTACATTAATCCTTAATTGGATACGAGAATTCAACTGACTATACTATCGATAAAACATAAAACTGTTAATGGATAATTAAGACCTACATTATTAAATTGGTTGAATTTTACGAACTGGAAATCATTTATTCGCTATTTGTACAATTAATTGATAATTAAGCATTGATTAGACGCCGGTGTAGGTAGATAATAATAGGCTGAGCATGATTTATTTTACAACAGCATAAGTTAAATAAGACACGGTTATAAAAATAGTTTACAAGTGGTATCAGTTTATGACCGAAAGTTTTAAAACTGGAAGCTCTCGAAGCAAAACGTAAATGTTAAATATTTAATGTAAAGTGAGACGTACATGTTTCATTCTTACTTAGAGAATACAGGGTGAATTATGTTCGATTACCTTTTTCCAAGAAGAGATTATACGATTACGTGACGAGGGAGGTACATTTATTTTTATAAAAGCAGTAAGTACATATGACAGTTTCATGGTTTACTTTTTATTAAATTTTAATTGTACGTTTTTTAAATGAAAGGAAACTTCCGACACTACTTTTGAAGATTTTTCATGCACCTTAAAGGTATATATTTTCAAATCTTTACCGTATTATTAAAAAAACTACAAATTTACATAACAATACATATTTTTGAGTGTTTTGATTGATGAAAACAGTTATGAAAAGTTACACATTCATTTACATAATCTTAATAATGTTTAAATATTACACCAAACACGTTTCTATTCTATTCTACATGACATTTATGTAAATGATATGTAAAACGATGAGGCACTGAACAGCCTTTATTTTGCGAAAAACAACGATTTCTAAAATTAATTCTATATCACACATATTATGAGGTTATTAAATGCAAGGAAACAAAAACACTCTGTATTTAACATGTACGTTTTTGATTATAAAAGAGAGAGGTGAAGAACACGAGGACGAGGGTTCAGAGTTAATTTCGTAGTCAAACATTTTATTATGTTAAGTTGTACGTATTCTTAAAGAAAATAAAATGATATCAGGGACAGCATGTAAAATTCCTGTCACAAATAAATGTCTTCGGACAAGATAATAAAAAATAGAATTTATAATGGTCATAATACCTGGCACTAGCCGTTTCGAGTACTAGAAGTTTTTGTTGCTAATGGAAGGTTATCANGTAGGTAATCAATCTAATATGTGTGCTCCCTGATTACTCCATGATGAATAGATTGATAATATAACAAAACAAATACATAACAAGGTCAACGATAAATAGAAAGCCAGAAAGGGAAACTATCAATATAATCATAAATAATTCGTTAAATGTACAAAACATAACTCTGAATAATTTCTATACCCAATTGAATAATGATTTATAATAATTGTTTATGTTTATGTTAATGTTTATGTTAATTATTAATGGCAATATTTACGAAACGAACTGTACAAATAAAACGATTGCCTTCTAATCGTTTTCTTCCCTTATAAAACATGCACTTTAAAACATCCTTGTGAATTTATGTAAGAAACATATGTTACAAAGTCAACATTTGGTAATATAATTAGCTATGCCAAATCGTAATGGTAAATTTTTTGAACTGTTGTGAGCCCTATATGGAGTGAAAACGTCTTACAAAACAATCAAACGTGTGTATACTGAGCCAAAATTACTCGGCAACAATGTCAATCACGGAATTGGGTTAACAAAATCCTTTTCGGCAGTTGTTGAGTTATTATTCATTCGCAGTGGATCTCTTTTATTTCGGCTTTATTGACAAGAATTGAGTAACAACACAATATTTAAATAAGTGTACGAACTTCAAGTGCCTTTTTGAGCAACAAAGTATAAGTTCTTGTCAATACATTCAAGTGAAATTGATAGGAATAAATTTAAAATGTGATGATTTTTGTCCATTACTTCGTTCATGCTTATAACTTTTAGTTAAAACCGAAGGTAGTTTAAATAAATAAGAAGTGAGTTACTTTCAGAACCTATAAATATTAAGTGTACATTTAATAAAACTAAAGTAGTTCATTTTAATTTTTAATTTATTTCACATTAGTAAGTATTGGGATCCGCAAGTAGGCCGCGATGATTCCTTTGATACGATGCCGATATCTGCAGGATTCTTATTAGGATCCTTCACTGTACAATGCTGGACAAAAATTTATACTATGAAACATAAAAATTCTAAAACAACCCCAATCAAATTGTCGTGATAGTAATAAAATAACTAATATCAATTATGCTGGCCTCATGTTTACAGAGAATAAAGGAAAAATGTTGTTAATACCAAAGAGTAGTGGCTAAAAAGATTAAGTTTAATGTTAGAAGCAAATCAGAATACTATTTCGACAAAAGAAGGGCGATTTGAAGAGGTCAATGTTTTTAGAAAACTAGTAGCGACTCTCAACAGCCATAGAAAGCCAGAAAGGGAAACTATCAATATAATCATAAATAATTCGTTAAATGTACAAAACATAACTCTGAATAATTTCTATACCCAATTGAATAATGATTTATAATAATTGTTTATGTTTATGTTAATGTTTATGTTAATTATTAATGGCAATATTTACGAAACGAACTGTACAAATAAAACGATTGCCTTCTAATCGTTTTCTTCCCTTATAAAACATGCACTTTAAAACATCCTTGTGAATTTATGTAAGANGTAAACTTGACGGAATTTGAAGGCTAGCTTCCGGATTTGTTATTTCCGAATTTTATAATGTGATTGGCATTAAAAACACGCTCACCTTCAACGAAATTTCCTTTCCGAGGCTTTGTGTCAGCCCAATCACATATTGTGTCAATACTTATCATTTTATCGTAATTTAAAAACTTGGAAATTGCACGGTACACAATAGGAACTACGATAAATTTTCTCTAATCGGCGCCATGTTTTTAGGCTCCTCCCATTTGACGAATCCCAATATCGAAATTTTTATTTTACAATTTGTCTTCCACCCGAAGAAGCCGTTGTTTAACGTTACTGATAAGGTTTAGATACATTTTTTTTTTAATTTCATGCAGTAGATACTTATTGATTACGTTTGCTGAGCCATGCAAGAAAACTGCATACCTCATTAAAATGATGGTAGCAATGCACTGTTAAAAGTTGGATTAAAAAGATGATCTTGACTTTGATCGCCATTCAAAGCATAAAATTTCCTATAAGAAGTCCTCCAAATTATGATTAATGATGGTGTTACCGATTCTCAAAAGAAGCTGCTTGCGTATAATTAATGAAATTTAAAGTGGTGTTGAAGAACATTCATCTACATGCAGACGATACTTTTATATAATGTAGGTACCTACGTTATAACGACTTATTATTTATAGTTTGTACACTGCATCGTAACACCATCGTCGTTGTCATGGCGCAGCTCGATGCTCATCGTCATAACCAACGGCGACCGTGATTTTAATATAGATTGGATTAACCGTCAATAGTTAATGATTGATGGGCACTAATTGATCTCGATGCTTAACAAGTCATTACCTGGCTGGCTTTTTTCTCGCTTTTTTTCGTCTCCTCCTTCATCTTTGCGGCACAGTATCAATGATCCGGATGGACACAATTCCAAATTCACATTTTATCGAATAAAAAACCCTTTCACGTGTAAAATATGTTAATGACAGTAAGGTGTGAATGTCTAATAGGTAAAATAAATCTTATGTCACAGCAAGGAAGTTGAAATCCTGTGAATCTATTCATAATCATAAGGTCGTCAGTCCTAAGACTGGTTGGACACGTACCTCCACTGTTTCCTATCCTGAACTAAACTTCGCATTTCCCTAAAACTAGAACAACCCACATCCTTAACTATTTGCGAACAGTAATCTAATCTAAGTGTACCTCTACCTCTCCTAATGCCTATTTCTGCCTCTAATATGTCTCTGATTAGACCTTCATGCCTGAAAAGGCGAATCTATTAAGACATTTTTAAATGAATTTTTGACTGAGTGAGGGCTAAGTTTGACAAAACCAAGTAAAAGAAGTTTTGATCAACCTAGAAGCATTTGCCATAGAGTGAACCGTTTCCAAAGAGAGCAATGTGACAGCGATTTTAATAAAACGTGCGCTTGTGATGGCATTTAGAAAATAGGGTCAAAGCTTTCGGAGTAAATAATGAGTAAAAAGGTAAGAAAATTGTTGAAGCATACAGTCACATATGCAAGTGTGGTAGGTAATCAATCTAATATGTGTGCTCCCTGATTACTCCATGATGAATAGATTGATAATATAACAAAACAAATACATAACAAGGTCAACGATAACTTTAGGTATAATTTGTGGATCTTTGGATAGAAATGAACAATATTCAAAATTTTAAAATAAATTATATAGATGATTGCTAATTGAACCAAGAGGGTTTGCTTATTTTTAGAATTTTCGAGCGCCAAAAAATAGGGGAGCTGGTGAATGGACTTTAGGGGATTATGGTTATATTGATTAAAGGAGATGTCTGTAGAAACCCATGCACCAAACACGTGAAATATCAAGGGAGTTCAAACCCAACTGAATGTGAGAAATAAAACAATGAAAGTACAACTCTGGTTAGAAATTGATGAATCCCTCTCTGATGTATTTAACATTTTTTTGTTTATAAAAAATTAACAAATTTAACACTAATTAATGCATATTGCATAATTTTCCGCCTTCTCTTCTTATCAAAATTAATTTTTGTATTGTTTTTCGCTGCCGCTTACGCTCTGCTAATTTACATACCTAATTAATTTATTGTATTTGCATATTGATTAAAATTTAAATTGATTGTGTGAGAATGACGTCGATATTTCAACCTAACCGAACCTAGACGTTAGAAAGAAATCCCGTTTCCGTATTTTGCACTCCCCGCACTTCAGTATCAATTATTAATTACTAGATAAACAAAAAAATAAAAGTTAAGTTTAAAATGTAAATTGAAATTAATTTAATAACCACGTTGAGGACGTCAAATTAATGAGAAACTTAGTCAAGGATAAATTTTAATAAGTAACAATTCTATAGTAAAACAAAAATAAAACGAAAATTAATTTTAATAAGCTACTACATCATGTAGTGTTTTCCAATAAACACACAATCAGGAATTTTAAACAAAAGTACCTATTAATGCTTTTTAACGGGTAGTCTCGCCGGATTACGCCGGAGTACGACCCTTTTGAGTCAACTTTTAAGAATTGTGACAGTAGGTGGGTCAGTGGTGGTGGTGGTTAGAAAGATGAGAATTGAAACATTATCTGTGGAAAATTAGTATTGCCCCAGCATTTTCCAAGTGATCCAAGGAAACAACAAACTCTCAAATGCTAAGTATCCTTTTAATAGAGTTTAATAACCGCAGAGATTGTAATAAACGTCATCTATTTATATGATTTTTTATAGATTTTGTCGAAAAAATATATTAAATCATTTGGAAACTTTTGACACAACTTATACAAGACGTAGAATTTGTATAAAAACAAGCAACCAACATTTTCAGAATGTATTGTAAATCCTTTCTTATTGTAATTACTTAAAGGAGTTGAAATAGTTTACGTCATTATGTAATTAACACAATTAGGAAACGCACTGTGTGTTGTAGGTAGATAACCAAATCTGTCTTTTTACCTAATTAGGGCAACAAAATAATGTCAATAATGCACTAACATTAGTTTCATTCCTTAACGGAAATACGAGTCAACGTTTCCAAATTGTTACAGTTATTTTCCGTCCTCGACTTTCCTAATTTGGCAAATACTCGATTTGAAATGCAAGTCCAACGTAACATTATAACACGTTTCCCCATTAACCGCTACAATAATTCTCGATCAGTGCTTTCCGAATTGAATGTTAACTAAATGGCCGGCTTGTGCATTGTCAATTAGGAATAGAGGAGTAACGTTAGACAGCGGTGCCCGAAGGGCCGCGGTCCAATCTCATTGTTCTGTAGCAACATTTGTGGACGCAACGTTGCTTGTTGCCACAAGCTAAGCTGGATTTAGCGAAATCACAATGGTTTTGATGTAACAGAAGCAGCTTCCAGGTACTACAGGTACCATACGTACCTATACACAAATCGACTATTTGGGTGCGCCAATAATAAACTCGGCCGATTCACGATCTATTTTATGTTAATTGATAATCCTTTCCATGCACAGTCGAGTGTGGATTATTCAGGGGGTGTTGAACTGTACCCAAACTACAGTTTAATTTCTTTGTTAGAGTAATACGTATTATAAAACTAAAATAAAGACTGATGTGAACACGATTTCCAAATATCTTGGAATAGTCAATTTAAAATAATAAGACTGGGACAGTATTGGTCTTGGTTTTGCTTTGCTCATCACTAACTGATGGTCTAAGTAGAAAACATGGAAAGAGTGTATCTATTTGACACTTAATTACCTCCTGTTTATTTATTTTATTTATTTCTGTTTGCATATACGATAGTTTGCTATTATTTGTCCTTCAAGAAAGGGCTCATTGCCCTATCGATCCACATTGTGGTGCAACGTAGCGTACAAGGCGAAAGGCCATTGTTAGCTTCGTTTAGAAGTTGTAGGTGAAGAGATATGGTGGTGGTTAAGGTGAAATAAGGAAGGCCGGTGAAATAAAGACAGTGGAAGAGTGAAAATTTATCTGTGGAATAGAAAATTACTGCTCCAGCAGCATTTGGAATCGTGCTGGTGTCTTCCCCAATGCTAATTAATCGCATAACTAACCGTTCGACGTGATTGTCCACAAAAATGTTAATTAACCTTTAATACTTATAACCTTAATTGTAGTTGAAGTTATTGAGAAGTAGGTAGTTAAAATTCGGTTACAGTTACCTTTGATCTTTGAGCTGGGTAGCCTAACGCGTTTCGAAACAGTTACTGAATAAATTGTCTCACTTTTTATTCAACTTTACAAAGGGGCCGAAATTAGCAAGGCGACGGCATTGTAATGTTGACGATTTACAAACGGAAGCCGTTTCACTTCGGCGGATCATTGTTTGTTTTGGGCGTGTCAATGATGTACAGGGTGTTAAAGTGTAGATGCCTACGTACAGTAAATAAGTAATAGCGTAAAACTTCTCATTTAACTTTTCGTTTGTAATACGTAATGATAGGTCCTATAATCGCCTGAGGTAGAGGAATATTAGTCGGTAGGTACGAGGACACCTTCCTTGGGAATCCGACACTACCGTGGGTGTCTTTTGACGATTTCCCGTTTTCTACGAAAACAAAAAAAATTAGTACATAATGTACAGGTAAATACTCACAAATGTCTCTATAAGGGTAGATTTTTGGGCCTGTAAATTTTAGAAACAGGGATGGTACTTTGGGCACATTTTCGGTTATAAATTAAGTAATTTAGTTGCTTTATTTTAAGAGGTATTTGTTAAATTGTATTTGAAACATCCATTAAGTAAATTCATTCTAATATTTCTAATATTTCAAAGAATTCAATTTAATTATCGAATCACTCGTTTGTTTTGCAGAATGAGCTATATTTTCTTTAAGCTCGATAAATGTATTAATCAATTGACAAACTGGATCATAAACAACTTTGTAGAGCGCCTGATGAAGTGTTAATAAAACACGAAACGTTGTGAAATAAATAGATTTCGTTTTGACAATTTTCTTTGGATCTTGTACCCTCTGATCAAAAACTATGTATTTATCATCAAGGATCTAACTCAATTCAAGAAATTTCCTCGAATATTTAAACTAGAAAGTAACCTATAAAGTTGATAGCCTTTTTTATAATACTAGCGGCGTAATTGTTTTTATCATAATTTCATTTTTCATGGTTGTTTTTCCACTTCCGAACTTATGAAACCGTAATTTTTAAAAGACTAATAAAGAACTACGGATTAGACTTAAAAAAAAAAAAAAACACAAAAGTTTAGATTTAAATTTGCACACTTTAATTCAAAATTAAAATTTACTATTATGTGATCTTAGGCTCAATGTTATTATAGACTGATTTGATTAGTCTTACGATACAGTTCTTTAGATCTCGAGCAGGTAACTCGACTTAATCGTACGTAAGATGTGTTGCGTGTCTTGTAGGAACCAGTCAAGTCGATAGACGGAAAAAGCACCGAACTTGGTAGCTTTTAGAGAGCTTGAATGAACGAATGAATGAATGCCCACTTGGATTATCCACGTGCGATCTGAATAAATATCGAGATAACACCGTGGAACAGGCGACAATGCCAACAGAATTACTAACAAAGGAAACCACTCGGCGTGTAATAATAAAACACAATGCCTAGGTGTGCCTAGAGCAGAAAATAAAAGTCACTACGACCATGCTAACATATGGGACCACCACCGTTAAGGTTCACCTGCCCTGATCGTAAATTACGGAGATCACACCCTGGCCTGTTCGCCTTGTAATCTGGGAATTGTGGCCCCCCTTTTGTGTCGTCTTCTTCGTATTCCTCTTCGTTTCTTGACTTTTTTAATATACATATATGCATCTATTCAATGGGACGAAACGGACCGAACGGGGAAAAAGACTTTTAAATTAAGCTCGACAGACGAGTTTATAATTATTGAGTCGTTCGGTCTGGAGAGGTCTGTCGGGCAACAAAAGAAGGACGAACGAGACGACATTAAGATATTGAGAATACAGTGGAAGATACGTCACCTACTGTAGGTTCCTTACAGGTAGATACTAAAAAAAATCTGTGCAAATCAAATTTGAACGTATATAAGTAAGTCAAATACAAATGTAAAAAGGGCAAATTTTCTTGTTTGATCCTTAAATCCCAAGGAAAGGAAATTCCTTACTGAGTTCATATTTAGTCAAATTTGTCTTACAGAAATAGATGGAATGTTTTAAGCAATTTAAGCAGATTTTTATTGGATTTCAAGTGACGGTTGTATTGGTTAATGGAAATGATATTTTCTCCGATTTCAACATTAAGATATCGTAATAGATGTTATCCTCTGGTGTGGTCCTAGATTCCTGCCAAACAGAGTATTTTAGCTGAAATTAATTTATCGGTGAGTTATTGCCGATTTAGTATCATTGTACTACACGGGTTCATGATGCCGCTGTATGATTTTATCTCATTTAAATGTCATTTATTTTACGGACCTCCGAGAAGATATAAAATGGAAACACGATAGAGTTAGAGTCACCCACGCCGATCTCTTCTTCGTTAGTATAATGATTTGTCTATTACTGGCACGTGTATATTTACTAAAAGTGTTAAGTCGAAGCACCTCCTAGTCACATAAATGTCACTATATTTTTTTCTGAAATTTCATAGCTATAAATTAAGTAGGTGTTTCGCATATTAGGTATAATGTCTACATGAAAGTAACGGCACCTTTACCATCTTTATGACAACTTTGGCGCCCTCTGGGGAAAAACAAAACATGGAATCGGAAAACAGATTTATTGAAACGCTACTGAGAGACACCACCTCTATTTATTTCTGCAATAATTCCAGATAACTCCTTTCGAAAGACACATTTACGTCAAGAACGAATGTTCTTTAAATTTTTGGAAATACTGACTGAAACAATGCAGAAGGGAACTTAAGCTTCATCATTATAAGGTCGTCAGTCCTAAGACTGGTTAGACACGCACCTCCACTATTTCCTATCTTGAGCTAATCTTTGCATTTCCCTAAAACTGGAACAACTCACATCCTTAACTATTTGCGAACAGTAATCTAATCTAGGTCTACCTCTACCCCTCCTAACTCTCGTTTCTGCCCCTAATATGTTTCTGACTAGACCTTCATGTCTGAGAAGGTGTCCTACTAACCTATCTCGTCTATTTCTTAATAACTTCCGTAGTGTCCTCTATTTTTCTATTCTTGGTTTGTGTTCTATGAAATGAGGCATTTCTTCTACAACGGAAATATGATTCAAACCCGTAAATAGGTATCATATGTCATATTTGCAACAAGAATTGTACTACAGTGATATACTGGCCTACTCCAATGACTGATATATCATAGTATTGCTGAATTAGTTTGTTTAACTGCATATCGATTGACTAAATACAAAGTTTTAAACATTAAAGAACCAAATAGCTTCTACAGGATGGTGGTAATTTAATCTAACAAATAACAAACAATACATGGGCAAAAAATATGAAAAAAATACAATACCGATGCTGCTAATTAGCAGCTTATTGAATGCGTCGCTGCATTGCCCTATTTCTTTACCAGGGCCGGAATTACATTTACGTGTAGTATTCAATTAAGTTTTTCTTGAAAACGGCGAATTTTCGGACATACAAGCATTTACTTAACTTTTTTGTTTTGTAGAATCCTACCACCTCCTGCAGTTACACCCTGTATACATGGGTAAACGAATACTTATTACTGATATAATATAGACAGGATGTGGACATTGAAATTTAGACCACTGTAATTAAATTTTAGATAGCAGACTAAAATGATAATTACCAAACAAAAAAAAATAGAAACTTTTAAATAATAATCTTTTTATCCAATTATAAAAATAAATTTATCAGCCATTTACCTTACGGCTTGTCCAGTTAATCAGAATTTAAATTTAAATCGCTTTAATTCACAAATTCGTTAACTATTTTGCTTTGCGAGAATGACATTACCGGTGTAGTCATCATAAAATCTGTTACTCCTTAACATATAAAATGCCAATAAACTTAAAAAGTGTAGATAGTGGTAATTGAAACATTACAAACATCAATAGAATACAAGTTGAGAATATGTGCCTGAATAAAATTTAAAAATTTTACATTTTTATAGGCATTCTGCAACGAGTAATAGCTTTAAATATGAATAACTTGGTAAAATATTAATCCTTTTTTTTGATAGTTTACAGTACAAAGAATTTCTACATTTAAATATTTAAATCGAGACCAGCACCTGAAGATTATGGTAATGGCAGCAACCCACTCATCTAATTTAGCACAAAAGTTATTTATTTAAATGTAGTTATCAGTATTGTTTCAGTTTATCACGACTTACTACTAATAAATACACACAAACAATGATAGTTGTACAGAAAAGTCTATTGATTTAGACTATAGAAAGACGCTAAATAATATTGCAGTTACAAGTAGCTTCAAATATGCCTGTCTTTTCGCATTTAGTTTTGGCTATGTTAAGTGCTAATAATTATCTTTATTTTTTACAATTATTTTAATTCAAAAACTTTTCCGTTTAGTTAGATTCAGTATTGGTAATTACTTTCATTACATTTCAAATTTCTAAATTTCTTTGTTTCTTTCTTCAGTTCAACTTCAAACATTTCTTCAAACATTTTAGGTCATAAATTCCTTTCCTTTATTATTTGGTTTTATAATATTTGTGAATAATTTCATTGTCATACAGAGAAAATGTACGTGATGAATTCAATAATTCTTGGTAGCATAAATGAGGTTTTTATTTTTTTTTCAGGAAATTCCTTCATTTATCCACCACCATGATATGTTTCATTTAAACTCCACCCCCTTTCTTAGTTCTCTAGCCTTTAAGTAAATTTAATATTGTTAGTTAGTATGTAAGAAACCTTCTCATTAAACACATCAATCAAATTCGCTACTAATTTTATTTTAATAACATTCTAGTAGAACGGGAGTTCAGAAACGCAGCTTCCGAGTGGTCTCCGGATAATTTTTTATCTCACGACTGCACAGGCTAAGTTGGGTTATGTTTAATTTTGTCTTCGTTTTCTGTATCCATAGATACAATGGTATTCATATAGCAGGATTTAAATAGACATGCATATATATGCATTTTTATTAACCCTCTTTCCTTCTAATCTTCCAGTAGATTTGTAAAAATGTTTTATTTTATTTTTTCAGTGACTTGTTCATTTTTTACTTAGGAACTGCCAATTTTTGTTGAGCTTTGAGCGTCACCCTTATCACTTCTTGGAGGAAGCAGTTTGTTTCTTCTGGATTTCGATAAAAATTCGGACCCAAAATTACTTGCCGATCCCTACTATAGAAACATAAGACTCGTAAGACACACTAAATTTCAATTTTGTCCGAAATCTATTGTAGATCTAAACGAGAATATAGAAAGCACAGTTAACTTAAGAATACAAAAAAATTCATCTACTTAACGATATAACAGACTTAAGAACGAATAAAATGTGTGATTAAAATAAAAATATTAACGAAATAAATGTATAATGCTCCTACAACAAGCGATGCGCCGACCGCTGTAAAAATTTACAACTCTTTTCTATAATTTATAACAAAAAAGAACGTCGGCTGCCGGTCTTGCTAATTATCAATGCGAATACAAAATTCTGACGACCTCTACTTCACAATCTAGTGTGCCGTGCGTGGGCCGTAACGAAGAATATTCTTCGCCTAAGAGGACAACTAGACAACAACTGTATGGCGCCATGCTCGCCTCTGGCAATATTCAACCGAAATTCTGCTGTTAGTCACAAATTTACATAGTAGTGTTTCCTTTATCGATAGGAAACTTACTCAGATTGGTATAGTCCAACTGCAGCAACACTTGCAAACGCGAATAGTGTTGGGCAAGAGCCAAATTGACCTTAGACAATCGACTTTTGATCTTACCTAATCCATTTACCATGATCTGCTATTCTTCCTAAAATTGTATCAGGATATACAGGATGCTCCTTAAGTAAAAGATGAGATAACCCTTCAACTACTTTATTAACACTTCCGCGATCCTAACCTACTTGTGAACGGTCCAATACACAACAAAAAAATTTTAAAGACCATAAAACTGATGTTGGTTGTGCTTCTAATTATTGATGATGCCTGCAATTGTATAATGCCCTATTTGTAGATAAGTACTTATAGGCAATCTAATGTTTGTCCAAATTCGAATTAATTATGAAAGAGAAATTGTGAATCAATTAAAATTTGCAGGTGATAACTGCCGAAAGGTGGGTCCATAATTAATTATTCATGATAAAATGCAGACAACAGACCCAACAGGCTCTAAAGAAAGCAGATACGAATTAACCTTTTCCTGATCGCATAATAAATTTGCAACAATAGTTAGAGAGATAAAATGCAAATATTCTGGCAATGTGAGAAGAATTTCTCAATACAAAACATTTGGTTTTACCTACCTATTACATAACGCAAATTTTCTGCAAATAGGGTGAGATGATTAAAAACATTTCTACCAAAACTAAAAAAAAAGTTTGAGCCAAGCCTATTTTTAGTTATAAGTGTAAATTGTGGCCTATTAAGGAAGCATATCTAATTCATAAGGTCGTTAGTCGTAAGACTGGTTGGACACGCACCTCCACTATTTCCTATCCTGAGCTAATCTTCGCACTTCCCTAAAGCTAGAACATCCCAAATCTATTTGTGAACATCAATCTAATCTACGTCTACCTATACTCCTTTTAACTTCTGTTTCTGCCTCTAATATGTCTCTGACTAAACTTTCATGCCTTCATAGAGTCCTGTGTTCTCCTATTCTTTCTAATATCTCTTCATTTCTAACCTTCTCTATCCACGGTATCCTCGTCATTCACCTGTATCACCACATTTCGAACGCTTCTAACCTTTTCTTTTCCGCCACGTCCACCATCCATGTTTCACACCCGTGCAGTACCGCGCTCCATACATACACCTTTAACAATCTTTTTCGAATTTCTAAATTAACCGTTCGCGAGCATAGAAGTTTTTATTGAAAACGACTCGACCCTGCGCTATCCGTCTACTTTACATCCGTACTACTAAGGTGACCATACGTCCCGGATTGGCCAGACAGTCCCGGATTTTCACCTTGCGTCCCGGATTTTTCTAGAAGTAATATTTGTCCCGGATTCAGGTTTTTTGTCCCAGATTGGGATGGGGATAAACGAGGCAGCAGTGGATAGAACAGAACGTAAAGGTACAATGGTTTGGTCACCTCATAGGAAGGTCAAACGAGAGCTGACCCAAGAAAAAATTTCATTGGGACCCAGTAGGGAAAACTAAAAAAGGAAAGCCAGGAAGATCGTGGAACGAAAGTATATATAGGGTTGTTCGGAAAGTCATTTCGTTTTTTCCCGACAGAGGATTTAATTGTATTCTTTTGCACCCAACTTCACATTTAAGCCGTATAATTTTTATATGCTTTGAGAGCTCATATAGCAAGACTTGTGTGTGAAAAATTCCAATTAATTCTACACAGTAGCTTTTGGTTGATGCCCTTTTAAATATGAAGAGCGATAAGCAGCATTTTCGACATATCTTACTGTTTTACTACAGAAAGGGTAAAAATGCTGTTCAAGCCAGAAAGAAATTGACTGATCTGTATGGAGAAGGTGTGTTGACAGTACGCCAGTGTCAGAACTGGTTCGCTAAATTTCGATCCGGCAATTTTGATGTCGAAGATGCACCACGTTCGGGAAGGCCGGTTGAAGCTGATAAAGACGCGATAAAGGCATTAGTTGATGTGAACCGGCGAATAACAACACGTGAGATCGGATTGAGGTTAAATTTATCAAATTCAACAGTTTATGACCACTTGAAAGGCCTGGGATTATCCTCGAAGCTCGATGTATGGGTTTCCCATGTTCTCACAGAGTGTCGCCGCATGGACGTCTGCGATTCGCTTCTCAAATGTCACGAAAATGATTCGTTTTTGAAGCGCATCGTCACTGGGGACGAAAAATAGGATGTATACAACAACGTCAAACGCAAGAGGTCATGGAGCAAAAAAGATGAACCGGCTCAAACCATTTCCAAAGCCGATATTCACCAAAAAAAGGCGATGCTGTCTGTTTGGTGGGATTTTAAAGGAATCGTTTTTTTTTTTTTGAGCTTTTACCGGATAATAGAACGATTAATTCGGAAGTCTACTGTCATCAGCTGGACAAACTGAATGATGCACTTCAACAGAAAAAGTCAGAACTAATCAACAGGAAAGGTGAAGTGTTTCACCAAGACAATACACCATATTCTCCAGACCTGGCACCATCGGATTATTATTTGTTCCGGTCACTCCAAAATTTTGTAGACGGTAAAACCTTCACCTCAAATGAGGAGGTCAAAAACCTCCTCGATCATTTTTTTGCCAGCAAAGACCAAAAATTTTATGAACGTGGAATTATGCTACTACCAGAAAGATGGCAAAAGGTGTTGGACCAGAACGGTCAATATATAATTTAATAAAGTATTTGTTTATTATACGAAAACTGTCTTTCATTTCCACAAAAAAAAACGAAATGACTTTCCGAACAACCCTATATATTAGGATGTATTGGATCGAGTGATTTCGTGCTGTAGCATGATTTAAATGTCGTCAATTCTGATTGAATTGTATGATATTATACAACCCGAATTATATTATAGTGTGCAGTATTCGGGGACGTTTCTAAAATAACATCAGGCCGTATATGAAAAAATCTTATCGTAACGCGAAAAACACGAATGCAATAAATGGCGTAATGTACGAATGTATGCATGTATGTATGCTTGTTTGTGAGTACTTTCGCCTGTTTGCCCAACAGTTATTTATTACAAGGAAAGAATTCACTGTGTAAGTTATGACACGGCAATCGCAATGGCGACTAATTAAAATATCAAGGCGCCAGTTCGCTATTAATTTCAATTATTCTCTTCTCATTTAGAAGAAATACAAAATGCTTTCAACGCTTTTCGCCCACCTGCAGACACTAGAAATTTCTAATGGACTTGTGCACATAGAGACGTAGTAAAAGCAATTAACGACTACATAAACTAACACCTTTGCATTAGGCTTTATAATAACAGGAAATTGCAACTGGCTTCCGATAAAATATCCGACGGACAATCATTTTCTACACTTCTAAGCGACAATGGGATATACCTCTGGTGACGAAAAAAAATCAACTGATGAAAATTAACGGTTACAATAAGCACTTAATGTTCATACTCTCCTCTAAAGAATAAAAATTAGTTGCAGATATATGTAAACAAATAGACAACTGTTCAAATGCGAATAAAATAGTTGTTTAATTATCTGGATACTAATTACGTACAAGTTAGTTACTTTATCAAATACAAATTCCTTTTCGGATTAAAGAAGTTAAATTTGGTTTTTACGAAGTTTGTGAACTGATGCTGTTCTGATTCGGGACTAAAGAGCATCGTCGGTTGGAGTTGCTTCCTAACGTTTTGCTAGGACAAGTGATCCTTCTATCTCTCTTGGGAGTCCAGTATCGGAGATGGAAGGACCTTTTCATCATCATCGTCATAAGGTCATCAGTCCTAAGACTGGTTGGACACGTACCTCCACTCTTTCCTATCCTGAGCTAAACTTCGCATTTTCCTAAAACTAGAACAGCCCACATCCCTAACTATTTGCGAAGAGTAATCTTGCCTAGGTCTACCTCTACCCCTCCTAACTCCTGCTTCTGCCTCTAATATGTCTCTGACTAGACCTTCATGCCTGAGAAGGTGTCCTACCAACCTATCTCGCCTATTTCTTAATGACTTCCGTAGAGTCCTCTGTTCTCCTATTCTTTCCAATACCTCTTCATTTCTAAACTTTTCTACCCACGATATCCTCATCATCCGCCTATAACACCACATTTGGCACGCTTCTAACCTTTCCTTTTCCGCCGCTCCCACTGTCCATGTTTCGCACCCGTACAACGCCGTGCTCCAAACATATACCTTTAACAACCTTTTTCGAATTTCTAAATTAACCGTTCGCAAGCATAGAAGACTTCTTTTTATTAAAGGCGACACGACCCTTGCGCTATCCTCTGCTTTATATCCCTACTACTCCTTCCATCCTGACTTATCTGACTTCCTAGGTATCTAAAATCAGCCACTTCTTCTAATTTTTCGTCTCCTATCTTTATATTCGCTCTTTCCCTACTTTTTCTTCCCTTGCATATCAGTATTTTAGGACCTTTTATAATAAAAAATTTATGTGATAAATTAAAGATATTTTTACAATTTCAGGTTTATTGCCTACCATTTTTCTGACTATTCTGGAAAGAATTTTGTTTGTTGGAATTTTCAGATGTTTGAATTTCCAGGTAACGACCACTATGGTATTTTCTTTCTGAAGACCAATCACGTATTACTCTGTACAGTGACACCAGAAGCGGCGCCTTTGATTTCATTTTTGGACTACAATGATTTGCCGCTTCTGTACGTAGGTACGTATTGTGTGTGTCTATGTACATTTTGGTCTGTTAACATTTGGACGTTGTTAAGTTGGCAACAACAATAATGGGTAGCATTTTCGCGGTGAGCGAATGCAAGTGAGAGCAAACGTATAGTGCTACCGAGTAGACAGGTGATGACGTCACACAGGAAGTTCCGACCCACACAAAAGGAGCGGCCCGTGCCAATGCCGTGCGGCCCACCATCAGCAACACCAACGGCCTACTAACTCTTTCGTTAGATAAAATGCAGCGGCATTCACGGCCTGCTACCACCAAGACTAACGATCTAGACGCAAGACACCGTATCACCGTATCAATTCCGCTCTTTTATATTTATAAATGAATAGATACATGGCATATTTGTAGCTATCTACTGTTTACATGTTAGATTAGCGAAATCTTTCATTTCAATGTTCTAAATACTTCTGGATTCAACAACTTCGTGTCCTTTTGATATGTGACCTATTATTCAAATTTCACATGGGGTTCTTGGAATAGTCAGGATTCTACTGGAATTCTAAGAACTGAAACAGTTTGGGAACCACTAGTTGAAGCTTTAAGATGATTTGAAGGACCTTGTATAGCAAACGTTTTGTCTCCCCGATATTATGTATTCAAATGAAGTATTTTTGCCATTCTACTCTTGTAAACATTTGGCTACGGCTGGAATAATGTTCTATTTTGCATAGAAGAATACTGAGCTCAATAATTTATTTAAGGCGTATCCGCTATCAAACATCTAAATTCAACATTGATGCAATTTGGATATGAAACGTACAACAACCTGCTGATTAATGATTACCTAAAATGAGTAATTTTATCTTTTTATTCCGGATTTGTAATAATGCACTTTTTGTTTTGAAAGATTACATTTCTCGCATACCTAGTCTTACACAAAACTGATTGGAATTGGATTACTCATCACTCAAAGATAAAATTCGAATTAATTGATAAATATTTGCTTGTATTCTTTGGCATTACAAAATGATATCTTTTACTAAAATTCAATTGTGAATAGAAGGCTTTACTAATAAAATTATTCATAATTACTGCTGTCCAATGACTGTTATTGTTGCTCAACAGTTTCTTTAATTTCTTGTGTGTCCTAGTAACATTTAATTAACAGTGGATTATTCCCAATAACGATTTTAAATAAATGCTGGTCGTCATTTTTTAGAATGGAATATCTGGTAGCTAGCACCGCGCCAGGTCGAAACCCACGCGTTAGATATAAAATTCATTCATGACTTGACGGATTACGACACAAGACCAAGAACCATCTAACGCAGTTACAGTTGCACTTACTGAGTTTAGTAACACATATGCATTGTTGCCAAATATTTGAGGAAATATTGGAATCAAAAATGTAAGTACACAGTCGTTTAATAATAGTCTTTCAAGAAGTTGGAGATATGCCCCTTCCCTTTATTAGGATGCGCCGTAGCATAATTCCAAATTCAATCATATTTGTCTGCAGAGTTCATTTCTCCACCGATCATCGAGCGAGAACTAGACAAAAGTGTACAGTACCATTTGCAAAATTGCAAACTGCCTCGTTAAAATTTAAGAAAATGCTTTATTTAAAAGAATATTTTGCCAAAAATAATAACAAGTGAATTAACTTAACGTTCTACACACCTATAAAACTTTTGCTTTGTTTTCTATTGTTAATTTATATACATTTTTGTTTTAATAAATTGCTAAACATTTTCATCTAGTACTGTACAGTTCTAGCCGATCTCCTAAGACCGCCCATCGAGAGCTCTGCTCGTTCAAGCTTGTTCCAATTATTTCTGTCTTGCTCACCCCTAATGGGTATTCTTTCTATTTTCGCGCAGATTTCTACAAGGTCACAATTCTAACAAATTGAAATAGACTGTAGCAATCATGCACCTAATAAATTGTGAATCAACTAATGATTATTTTTTCTTCATTTTAGTAATAATAATGTCATTAACAGACAAACATCAATAATTATTGATGCGCCAGTTTCTTCTGGAACAATTACATCTGAGACTCTTAAAATTATTAGTAACCTAGTAGTGTTTAAATTCCTAAGGTAATGAGAAGATTAGGCGTTATTTATTACTGATTCATGCACGAATCAACTTATTAATGTCAAGTCAGTCTGAAGTACAAGCTTCAACTCTTATGCGTAAACTCTTATCCATAAACAGCAATTTTTGTCGTTACTGTATTACAATTCGATGTCTTGGCAGCAGCGTTACTAATTATACGCATTTATCACCAACGCAAGTAAGATAAGCTACTAAATGTTCTGCACACTAGCACAACATGGCAGGCCCAGGTTCCATTTCCTTTAGATGATTTTCCTTAATTTATGTTTGTTAATACTTTTCTAATAATTTCTTCTTTAGTATTTAATGCATTAACCGGAGAATACTTTTGTTTAGGTTTTTACGACCATAAGGTTGTGGTAGGAAAAGACAACATTCAAGAAGTCACTGTTGAAGTGGCCACTGATGTTGGTGTGAAGCATTATATCAAGTAATATCGCGCTCAGGCATACTAAGAATAATGAAATTACTTTTGTTATATTAATTTGGCAACGGTGCAACTGGTAACCATCAATGAATTTCGAAAGGACAACTTTGGAGGTGCGTGACATTTCTATGATAATTATTGCCACGATGAAGGACATATTCAAATTCTTTATCCGCAACCCACGTCTGATGTTGTACCATTTCTGATAATACAAGCACCTGTCCTAGACGAACTTGTCGTTCTTTTTTTTTATATAATCTCATACTCATACTACCACAAACGATACATATACTTTTATAGAACAAGCAACACAATTTTCGAAGTGGTACAGCAATTATGTGAGGTTGATGAACTTATGTCTTGAAATTGAAATTAAATTCTCGCTTCCAAATTATTGGTCAAACTGCAATTGAATTAGATAGTTCGTATAGTAAATACCATACAGCTATTGAGAAATACGTATGGATTGGACAAACGGATAGAATATTTAAGATGCGCTTTAAAGAACATAGAAATGAAAATGACCTACGGTAGACACACGTGTTAGGCGAAGCAAATGTTGCGGGGAGTTTCTGATCTTGCTTGTGCTTTCTAAAATTTGTTTCAAAAAGTTCAAGTTATCCACGAGTTTAATTTTTCAGAGGAAAAAAAATTAAGGCATATGTGGTATTTTACATTTCGTGAAGTTGTTATATGGTTAAGCGTGAAAGTATTATTTGAAAACGCCGTATTAATTTAATTTTTATGTGGCCATCATTTAAAATTATAATAAACTCCTAGTGCGAACTTATGTCGTTTAAATCGACAGATAATTCATTAGAATCTTAATTATTACAGAAAAACATGTTCCATGAACAATAACGGTGTATAACATAGTTTTTTTGTAAAATTATCTCCATTATTTTGAGTGATTCATAATCCTGTAAGACATACGGCTGGCGCCAGTGTTTAGAAATCTTTAAGAAAATGCTAATTGTTTACCGCAATGACCTATACATTATTAATTAGGAACCTCGCAAAACTTACTTAATGGCTTCCTAAAAACTTGCTTACATTTGCCTTGAAGTCAAAACGATTTATGCAAATTTTTCAGTTTTATTTTTTTTATTACTTATCGTTAATTATATTGATTTTTTTGAGTGGGCTTTATTGAAGACGCAATTAAAAATGTATCGGACTTATGAATAAAATTTATTTATCATTCTTAATATTTAATAAGGAAATAATTACTAAATCCACATCAATATTTTCAAAACCTAATGAAGAGCATGAGCACAATTAATCGATATTGTTGAACTTACAGTTCCTGTTATTACAAGCACAGCAATTTTTATACTGTGGCGTAAGCAGCTGGAGGTAGAAACAGCGGAAACATCAAAAAATGAAAATAGTGGATGCCCTAATAAATACGCATTTAAATAAATCATTTTTATATGATGAAAAAATTATAGTGAATATATTGGAATAGTAACCGAATATTTTTAACCTGTCTGCTGAAAATTATATATATATTATTTGAAATTAAAGAATTAAGTCAGATAAGGGGTTGGGATGGTTACCATTTGTTTGGCAATTTTTCCGAAAGTAATATTAGATGGAATTGAACATTAAGTTCTTGATTCAGTTATCCGAACAAATTACTATTTTTAATTTTTATATTAAGCATTATGTTTTAAATAACAATTTTTGGGTTCACAAAAACATATAGCTGTTTTTAATTAGGGTTAAAATTTTCGGTATGTCGAATTCCCTCCTAATTATACATCAATTGCCACCCAATGGCGGCGGGTGACCTTGAGTGCTAATTGCCACTATAATGTCATANGAACATAGAAATGAAAATGACCTACGGTAGACACACGTGTTAGGCGAAGCAAATGTTGCGGGGAGTTTCTGATCTTGCTTGTGCTTTCTAAAATTTGTTTCAAAAAGTTCAAGTTATCCACGAGTTTAATTTTTCAGAGGAAAAAAAATTAAGGCATATGTGGTATTTTACATTTCGTGAAGTTGTTATATGGTTAAGCGTGAAAGTATTATTTGAAAACGCCGTATTAATTTAATTTTTATGTGGCCATCATTTAAAATTATAATAAACTCCTAGTGCGAACTTATGTCGTTTAAATCGACAGATAATTCATTAGAATCTTAATTATTACAGAAAAACATGTTCCATGAACAATAACGGTGTATAACATAGTTTTTTTGTAAAATTATCTCCATTATTTTGAGTGATTCATAATCCTGTAAGACATACGGCTGGCGCCAGTGTTTAGAAATCTTTAAGAAAATGCTAATTGTTTACCGCAATGACCTATACATTATTAATTAGGAACCTCGCAAAACTTACTTAATGGCTTCCTAAAAACTTGCTTACATTTGCCTTGAAGTCAAAACGATTTATGCAAATTTTTCAGTTTTATTTTTTTTATTACTTATCGTTAATTATATTGATTTTTTTGAGTGGGCTTTATTGAAGACGCAATTAAAAATGTATCGGACTTATGAATAAAATTTATTTATCATTCTTAATATTTAATAAGGAAATAATTACTAAATCCACATCAATATTTTCAAAACCTAATGAAGAGCATGAGCACAATTAATCGATATTGTTGAACTTACAGTTCCTGTTATTACAAGCACAGCAATTTTTATACTGTGGCGTAAGCAGCTGGAGGTAGAAACAGCGGAAACATCAAAAAATGAAAATAGTGGATGCCCTAATAAATACGCATTTAAATAAATCATTTTTATATGATGAAAAAATTATAGTGAATATATTGGAATAGTAACCGAATATTTTTAACCTGTCTGCTGAAAATTATATATATATTATTTGAAATTAAAGAATTAAGTCAGATAAGGGGTTGGGATGGTTACCATTTGTTTGGCAATTTTTCCGAAAGTAATATTAGATGGAATTGAACATTAAGTTCTTGATTCAGTTATCCGAACAAATTACTATTTTTAATTTTTATATTAAGCATTATGTTTTAAATAACAATTTTTGGGTTCACAAAAACATATAGCTGTTTTTAATTAGGGTTAAAATTTTCGGTATGTCGAATTCCCTCCTAATTATACATCAATTGCCACCCAATGGCGGCGGGTGACCTTGAGTGCTAATTGCCACTATAATGTCATAAAGAGTTGTTTAAATAATACAGCCTCACATCACATATTAATCTTAATATTATTCATATATTATAGACACCACAATAACAATAATAATTTTATCAGACTACCCTTCTATTGGTCAAATACAAGACAAACTAAAACTAATAAAGTTTTTCTGGATGATTGCATCAAAAAGCTAGACGCACACGAATTTCCAAACATTGAATTTGTTAAGGTAGTGGGAAACCATTTTAAAATTAAATAAATAAACATTTCATAACTGATATGTGTCTTCTTTCTGAAATTATTTTATCTTTAATTTACTGAAGTACTGAAGTGCACTATAAATATATATTTATTTTCGATAAATAAAATCGGTAAGTAGTCGTTAACTTAATTATCGGAGTTGATATGAACGGGAGGGAACTCGGCTAGTACCCGGGAGGGAATTCGACTATCTATATTTTAACCAAAACTACCTGCGGGAGGGAATTCGGCATCACCGATTAAAATTGTGCTTGATCCATCCAGCGCAAAGTTTAAGGCAAGATCCAAAAAACTTTTTCTACTGCCAGTTTGCTTATTTTTAAAATTCCGTCCGAGCCTATTATAATTCGAATTAAAAAATAACAAAACCATTTGTCCACTTTTTACTACGTGTCGAACGGAACAAAGTAATAGTGGTCCAGTAAACGAGCATATATAGAAATAATAAAATGTTACTTGTGCTATTGAGAAATACAAAGTTATTAAATTTGTCAAATTATGATTAGATAATTACTAAATGCATGCCTATGTGCAGTAGATGTATTTACATTAAATTAACCGGCTGTTACTCTCCATTCTCAAGTATTTGGTGGATGCTGTTGACGGACAATTTTGACAAATAAATTATAATAACTTTTCATTGAAGTAAGCGATATGCCCTACATTGCTAGTTAGAATGTATTACGAAATGCCTGTGTAATGCACATACAGGTATAACATATATGTAGACGCAGATTATTAATTTAAAATGAACGTCAATTCCATTGACCATTATCCGACATTAAATGCAAAATAATATAATCGAAGGAAGTTAGCGGCATGGATCATGGATATGGGTATGGCTAGTTGCAGAAACCTGCAATAACGACTAGCCCCAAGAAGATAACTGCCACAACTTTTAATAAAGACAATATTGTAATTAGGACGACTGCATAATGCACAGTTGTTTTAATATAAACGAATTCCTTTTACGGTAAATTAGCCATAGCTGGCACAAACGTACCGAATAAAGTAATTCAGATTTATGATCGCATTTATCAGGCTGGTAGCGACTTTTCATATGCCTATGGAATATTTACTGTCGAAGACTTTCTCAGAAGGGGACAAACGCTTTAAATATATGAGAAAATTGATCGTATTTATAATAAACTAGCATAATACTCAGTAGCGGCTCGTGATTCTTTGATGCAGTGTTCATTCATTTATCTTTCCAAAGTTAATTCCATCACAAAATTTTTCATACAAGGAAAGTTTTCGAGCATCGCACGAGAAATAAAAGCATACCAGCATTTAGCTGATGAAAAAAAGGTGAAATGTTTAAAAAAACTATCAATCCATGGTAAAGTTTTAGAGATCGTCGGTTGCCAAATATATTAATAGTGCCAGTGCTAAATTTAGAGAGAGGGGGTAGTTTGAGTGCCTCCCGAGCTCTAAGCGGCGTCAAGCGTAAGGCATCAGTAAAAAGTTGAACATTAAAAATTGAAAAAGAAAACTATAAATTTACCAAATAAATTGACTTTTTCCAAACCTTGGCCACATTAGCTTTACAATGGGCGGTATCAAAAATTTCGCAGGAGAACGATAAGTACAGTTATGTAACGAGGTTTTAAAAAGTTAAGAACAAGAAGACAGTTTGCTCTAGTCGCTCTTTTTTTATTATTGCGAATTCTCTGTCAATTCTAAAGTCTTCACAATTTATAAGATCAGTGTAACTAGTACTTCAATATTTTCACGGTAAGTTTACAATAGATTTTTATATTTTATAAAAACTTATAGCTCCATAGCAATTACAAATACAACTTAATACCATTTCACATTGTCTAACAGAGTTGTCCATTTTTAAACTAAACTTTGTTGTACATTAAGTCTGCTTATCATTACTATCACAGTGAATACGTTTTCTTCAATTGAAGTTACCCCTTTGATGGATTTAAAAGATCAGTGTGAAGATACGTAAGCAGCTGGGATTGCAGTATAAAAGTATCTAAAGTTTTACGAAATAACGATTAAAATTGTTCGTTTGCGCCTGGATAGACCTTTATGCAAATCAACACATTGTACCAGAGCAGAAAATAACAAGATGCGATGAATTTGTGATCATAATAACTTACAATTAGTCAGGCCAAAACGGCCAATTAACGGTCGAAGAAGAATGGGACTTATCTCGATAAAAGGCCGCGTGTGATACGATTAAGGTCGGCAAAATATGTGCTACCGATGTTATTACTACATGGCGAAATCGTTTAAGCCCCTATTCATTTATATAAGTCTTATTTACTAGCAATTAATTGGGTTGTACGTCAGAATATACGTCTCAAGGGATACCAAAAAATATTTACTCCCTTTAAATACTTTCTCCATTAAAATTGCTAGTAGTATATCGTCATGTGGTAATAATTATTAAGATAGTTTTTGTAAAATTTCGTTACTATTTACATGTGTATTAATTTCGTTTCATAAAGTTTGCTGTTAGTGTACTGATTTTCGTTTGTAAAATGCAATTTTGTAGTATAAATATCGAAGGACTCAGTCAACCGCAAAAAATGTAGAAAAAGGATAATAAATCACAAACCAGCAAACAGCATGTCAATTTCGAGACAAATGCATGGAATATTATTCAGTGGTACAACATTCGACACGAAAGCTTGCACTAAATAACGGATCGAATAAATTTTCGCCCTTGATCTAAATTTCTTTCATCAACTTATTGCATCATCGCTCTCATACACAGCTATATATACATCCACCATTATGCCTGTAAATCACCCTGATCATTACAACAAAAATTTTATAGCAACTGATTGATAACGTTATTTATGTTCATTAAATTTATAACTCTACTTAAACGATTATGGATCAAGTACTTTATAAACTTTCGTTTCAATTACATAAGTATATATATATATGTGCTTATTTAACATAAATTGCTGCAACTGTGCTTTAATGGGCTTCATCCGTTTTAAAAAAAATTATTAGAATGGCAACTAACAATCGATTTTCGGAGACTATGTTTTTAGAACGATATATAGCACCTGTCAAATTTAGTACGCGCTTGCGCACTGAGCATATTCTATTCTAAAAACGTATTGCCCGTAGAACAAACGCTATTTCAGATTACAAAAGGAGCTCGATTTTTCTCATAGATGAGTCTTTTACTTAGTTGGTCTCATTTTAATAAACTTGATGGAATTACCTCTCTTGTGAAATATAGATTTTTGAGATATAACATTTCATTCATTATTATGTGGGTAGATGTCGTCTTTTAATCTCGTTTCATTCCAGTGTCGTGTTCTTTCTGTAATACATATGTCAGGTCTATCTTAGTGAGCCTTTCTACAGACTAATTTATGTGTCATTTAGACAAAATAAACAATCAGACAATAAATACAGACTATCAACGTCTACAGCTCCCACGTATACATATTATTTACATATTATTCGCAACCAATCATGTAATAGTAATCAGTTACGTCACTTTCCGTTTCTCCTTATTAAGTAATAACCAAATGAATTGCCTTTATTAGTAATGATTGCCGTTGTTTTCTTTTTTTTTGTTGTGATTCCTTCGAATGTCTTTTTTTATTTCCCAAAAGAAAACATTATTGACTTAATACGGTCAGGACTTTAAAGTAGTTTCTTGATTTGCGTCAAAACCGGTTGCTAATGCTCATAAAAACAAGTCGCGTACAGTTCTAAATATAAAACTAACTAAGTGACAATTACCCATGCTCTAGAAATGTGCCTAGAATGGGCACGAAATCAATAAAACTGATATTTACATTAATACTCATTCAGATCATGCAGCTGATTATTAAAATGGTAGTTGAAATACTTAATTTTACCTAATACCAAATGAAATGTATTTGCAAGCTTGTAATATTAATTTTAAAATCAGAGTCCACGAAATAACAGAATCCGAAAACTCAAAAAAAGCAGACAATCGAAATGGTAAGTGTGATCAGTATACGTACATAGATTATTAAATTAAACAACTGCAGCTCATCTAGAAGCCTATTTATATTATTAATTCTCACGAACAGTTTTTATTCTTCTCGAAAATTCTGATGGTTCTATTGTTAATCGGCAAATATGTGCCACTGCGGATGTGATGCATTACTCTCGGCGTCTTTAGTACAAAGTTTCTCGATCATCGGTTGGTTCCTGCCTGCGGCCACCTCAAGAACCGTCGGGAATCAATGTATTGATTACTATCAGGTAGATAACTATTATTTCTTTGACTATTTCAGGTAGCATTCTTCTTAGAAAATATTTACATGTAGAAATTAATAAGTATGCCTGATAAAAATGCAAATTAATATAATTAAAAGTGCATTTTGTACTTTACATTGTTCAAATGTAAATCAAATAGCAAAAATATTAGAATATTTGGTTTAAACTTTACGTGATTCCTGCATGGATTTTGACAATATTAATTAAGGAACTAATAGTAGACAAATTCTAATAAAAAAATATAGAAACATGTCCCTACAGGGTTATAGGTTATAACCCAGCCCACTGCTGGGATCATTTTCTTCGCTGTATATTTAAGAGTGAGTTGAAAGCGTTAGACTGGAATTAATCAAACGGATTATAAATTCCTACGCCTATTTCGTAACCAGCCGCGGTGGATAAATGGCATCAACCTAATACAGTTTCATTGGCTTAATTAATTTAATGCACATTCTTAGTACACTTCTAGCGCATAAGAAAGTGCTACTTACTTAATTCTACATTTAAACAAGTAAATGAGACTTTAATCGTTGCCCGGGGCTACAACGTTTGCCGTTTTCGAATGTGAATACGAAGCCGCGCTTATGAAAACACACTTAATCCAGTTTATTTATGAAGTAAATAAATGGAAGTGAGAACATCAGATATCTTCGGGATGTTAAGCGCAAATTACTCGGAATTAGAAGGCTAATGTACACGATTACTTTGTGCGTGTCTATAGCCTTTAACTCTAATATGATGACTATTCCTAGGATGGGTTCATTTAAAAGATTTTAGAACACAACTCAGCGTTTATAAAATAATTTTCTTCATATAATCATGACAATTTTCTTTAATTAGTAGTCAGTGGCGTGTGTCACTTTCTTGTCCTTTTAATTAAGTATAATTAAAACTATTGAGAACCGTTTAAATCCATTTGTCTGTTATTGTTGGTATCGATGGTTTAAATGAACAGTTTTACTTGGTTTTGATGGTCTCATTCATCCTTGTTAGTTATGCTTGCTTATCTTTTGTTACGCGATCGTTGCTGCTGCCAGCTACTTTACAATTCATTTGTTGCTGTTTTAATTTCTAACGTTTTCTTCCATTGTCGGTCATTACACTTTTTTAGTTCATTATTGCCGTTGTCGGTTCATCATAATCATATGATCGTTATTACTAAGACTGGTTGGATACGCAAATCCACCCTTTCCTATAGGTACTGACATAATTTTGCATTTCCCTAAAATTAGAAAATCCCATTTCCTTAACTATTTGTAAACAGTAATCTAATCTAGGTTTATTTCTACTCGTCTTAACCCCTGTCTCTGCTTTTAACATGTCTCTAACTAGCCCTTCATGCCTTTCTGATTCATTTCTATAGTGGCCTCTGTTTTGTACCTATATAACGTTTATTGACTATTATTGCATTAAGATATATAGATTTCATTAATTACGACCTTGATTATTGCAACCATTTTGACATCTAAGTCCTTTGAATTTAAAGCATACTTCAGTAGAAAATTCATGTGGCTATAGCGACTTCGGATGTAACGCTGTGTTCGGTTGCAGCGACTGTTTTTAATGAATTGTTTGTAGCAAATCCTAGTAATCCCATACCGATATAGCGACTGGAAGCGGCAGCCAAAGACACAAAGAGTTTTCTTATCTTTTGTTTATATCCACACAGACGGTCAGTGTGGTAACCTTTACCGTTTGTTTATAAATGTTAACCAGGCAGATAAGTTTACGTTAAAATGGTTCAATTACAAAGTGATAAACTGAGTAGCAACCGTTTTTAGTAAACATTTGAATAAGTATGACTCCTAGATGCACATTTACTCTTAAAAAAAGCGGAAATCGTTTCAGAATTGAAAAATGGAGAAAACTATGCATTCGTGTCTGTATCTTTTTACCTGTGCCGATAACGACTTCCGGATATAACGATGAAATTAGAGTGATCCCTCCGTCGTCGTTATACCCAACTGTATACTATAAAAGGTGTTTATTATAGTAACATAACAAACTTACAATGAAAATTATTTTACGCATCCACGCCATTTTAAAATTTCCGCCAGCTTCCAGCGTCAGTATATAATAACATTTAACTGAAAATAAACACCACAGCGTTTGCTTCTACCCGTAGGAAAAATTGCCATTCAATTTCTATTAAAAAAATGCCATTTAATTACCACTGATAATAATTAATGGTAATATTGCCAATGGGATTCTCATTCCCGAACTCAATGGCATTACCATTGATTGATGAACTCAATGGAAATTCCATTGCGTTGGGCAATGGAAATTATATTGCATTGGGCAATGGAAATCCCATTTTAATCTTTGAATCTCCAACTGATATATAAAGGTTCCGTTGATAAAGAGCTTGCTACCCCAGTAGATTTTCAACGGTGATTACTGTACATAAAGTAAAATATTGCTTACACATGTATAGAAGTATGGCGACAGCGAGCGTTGTAGCCAGGTAATTATTAGAGCATTAGCTCACAACAGCCTGGCGCATTGTTGGTTCCGCAATTTATTTAACAAGTTATTAACCACCCACGGACTAACATATAATAAACAAAATTGTTACCAAGTGATCTGTTGTATACGTATAATGGGCACCGCATAATAAAATAGCGCACACAACACACACACACACACACACACACTCCTACGTGATACGTGATAGGTGATTTGTGAAAAAAAGCTCGGATAATAAAAGCCACTCTCGATTAACTCTTCAAGAAAACTGCAATTAAAACTATTGTATTTGCAATTTGGTCTATTCAGCTTAATTAATTATTATTTGGAAAATATTGGCTTATCGTTTCATTAGATTGAGAATACCGAGACAATCATAACTGACCTAATTGTTTTAATTATTTTGGGTGATGTACCTGTATATAATCGAATTAAAAAGAAAACGCTTCTACTTATAAGTGAATACTCAGTTGGATTGTCAATGATAAAGTTTATTTTTCATTAGGTACAATACCTACTTCATTTTAATTTGTAGGTAGGTACCTATTGTAAAATGCAATGTAATTTTAAATATTTACGATCTTTTTAAATGTAAATTAACTATTAAATGTATTGTTAGCACTATAATTACACTACAATCGAATAATTCTAAGAGTTTAATAAAAGACTTCAATGATGCGTCAAGCGAGTAACCCTGTCACACTATGAAGTTTAATGTATCTTCACAGTAAATTTCGTTAACTAATATGTTTCTCCACAGAATAAACATAAAATATAGAGAAATAGTCAAGTCGTATTTGTAAAATAACAATAATAGAAACTGTTTTTGTCAAAAAACTGAACCAAATATTAATAAATAAAGTTTCAGCAAATATTCCACAAGTTGTTAGTTTTATAATTATAATGTTTATACACTGCATAATAGAAAAATAAAATACTAGCCCCAGTGGCGTAGCGTGGGTGGGAGGGCAAAGGGGGCAATGGGCCACGGGCGGCGCAAATGTAGGAGCTGTAAAATCTTCGGTATTAGATAGAATTAGGCCCGCCTCGCAGTAATGTTGGGTGCCTCAGTTTCTTAGCATTTGTACCAATTTTTAATAATTTTTATCATGTAACAAGCATTATCGTCTAGGTTCATAATAATTCCAAAATTTGTGTTGTTAAAAATTTGTGAAGAGCATCTGTCCTGTATCTAAATGTAAAAACGGCATTTTTTCATAACCAGAATAGTAAAAGCTGAAAGTCGAATGGTCAAACCCTAATGGTTCATTTTTTGATAAGAACGAAGGTCGCCGTGGAATAGATACCTACGATTACAAAGAAAAACATACCAAAAAGCAGAAACACGAATCGTCTAGTGGACTGTAGATTTCGTCTTTTTATAATAAACAAAACACAATTTTTTTTATTCTATTTACAATCCAAAGAAATTGAAAATGATACAAAACGGGTTCTTAATAATTAATTAAATCCTAATCTGATCGATTACAAATTTAGAAATGAAATAAACTTCTGTTTAGGATGTTCATGCTAGTTCACTTGAGTAATTTAAATCCTACACAAATTTGATGACCTCAAAGCGTTTGGTTAAGTTATAAAGTTGCTACATTATCTAATTTGTTTAGAAATCCATTGCGGTCTACTAAATATATGTGTGCGGTTACAATTGGGAGGAAGCCCTTGAACCTGCTAATTTTCCATCATCACATTTAGCATCCTACACAGCCTACTCACTCGATAATTTAATTGCACAATTCCCTAATCGATTTCATAAACAAAAGCCCACGATGAACATATAGTTTCATTCATAAAATATTTGATTGCCACATACACTCCATTCATTGCTTAAGAGGATGTTTACACTTTTAAGACGTATCAATTATGGCGCATTTTTTTTTATGTCCTCATAAAAGTCATGGTTAGCCTTCCATTGACTAATTTTAACGGAAATGTTACATATAAATTTAATAACGTCTTCAATAAGACGAGGCATTTTATATTTTACTGTCAATATCGAACTTTTACTAACCTTATTCAGATACCGTTTATATATTTTCAGGTCTTAATTAACAGAATAGTATAGAATAGGATAATAGGAACTACATTTTTGTTTCGAAAAAATTTGGAGATAAATTTGAATCTTTTTCGAAAAATTAAAGGGAAAGCTTCGAAAACGCTGCTGTAAAATATGGAATCTTTCAACCAAATTCGAATTATAACCAAAAATAGGTTTAATTATGAAGAAAAATACAAAATAAGTCACAAAAAATATTAATTGTACCACAAGGTATCTACATTTCATCACACACCGAGGCGGATGTTAATTATAGTTATCCTAATTAATGCTATAAAATATGCGAATGTGAGTTTGTTTATTACCACTTCTGGTCTTAATTACTCAACCGATCATCATAAAATTTTGTACACATATTGTCAGGGGTGCAAAAAAGGACATAGGATATTTTTTATCCAGAACAAAAATACTGTTCCCGAGGGATAGAAAAAAAATTATTTTCATTTCGATAAAGACAATATTTCCTGCTATACTACGCAAAGTGTACGTTTAACCTAGAAAATTAGAAACTTTAGTTTTAAACTGATTCTCCTGTTCAGTGCTTTAGAACAAATTTCTCAAATTATTGTATTTTCGATGTACTTAGCAAAGCTGCTGGTAAAAGCTTGTATATAATAAATTTAATAAGAACCAAGTGATAATGGGGTTGCACTTAATTCATAAAAGAGTGTTGGCCATATAATTGCGACACATTCACCATTGGGCGCAAAAATACTGCAAGACCGCTATTTATTATACCGACGTACCCATAAGATGGTTATTATTCACGAACGTTTTGCAACAACGGGTAAACGTAGCGCGTGGGGGTCGATTAGATATGACGTAGCCGTTTAAATAACTATCGACCCATCATCCTACGTGCACTTTCGCCTCTCCAAACAACTAGATCCTGCAAGCTCTGTGTCGTAAGCTCGTAAGCCTTAAAGGCTAACCCATAAACTATCACAGAGGTGAACGAACAATAATGTAGGTGAATTAAGAAAACTTCTATGTCACCAATGACGAATCCTGAATTTAACAATTAAGAAAACTAACATAGAATGTCAAAGTTTTCATCATAATAAGATAGTCAGTCCTATGACTGGTTGAACATGCACCTCTTATCTTTCCTATTCTGAGCTAATCTTCGCATTTCCCTAAAACTACAACAACCCAAATCCTTAACTATTTGCGAACAGTAATCTAATCTGGGTCTACCTCTACCCCTCCTAACTCCCGTTTCTGTCTCTAATAAGTCTCTAATTAGACCTGCATGCCTGAGAAGGTGTCCTACCAACCTATCGTGCCTATTTCTTATTGACTTCCTTAGAGTCCTCTGTTCTCCTATTTTTTCTAATACTTCTTCATTTCTGACCTTCTCTATTCACGGTATTCTCATCATTCGCCTGTAGCACCACATTTCGAACGCTTCTAACCTTTTCTTTTCCGCCGCGCCCATCGTTCATGTTTCGCACCCGTGCAACGCCGCGCTCGAAACACTTTTAACAATCTTTCTAAATTAGCCGTTAAAGTTTTACGAGAAACAGCAATGCCTACAATTTCCTACACGTACCTATCAAATGTAGTGAATATTTTATTAATAATGTTAGTAGTAATTCAAATTCTCAGGGATTTTTTGATTTCTACATTTCTCTCTTTTAAAAACTCTGGCGGCTACTGAGGCACATGGTTAATGGTATGAACACGAAATTTTGAATTGACTGTAGCACTAAATGGTATTTTAACTACAAAATGTTCGTACACTCATGAGTCGATCACAATCTAGGTGATCACAGAGAGCAACTGTTCCGTGTTGGTTCTATCCTTAACCTTACCACCTTATTTAGTCCTCCCGGTCCGAAAGTTAACGCTTTGAACGCACACGATCACGCACGTATACGCGCGCGGACGCGTGGTCCGTATCAGTGACATCACCATTCACGTTGAGAGCTATCGACAATTCAAGGGCGACGCTCGTAAAAAATCGGCCCACGTTTCAATATACCTACCAACTATATAACAAAGTTGTAAATACCTACATAGGAATTAACCAAGCGGTTAAAGGGGGCTAAATTTAATCCTTGTCTATAATAGTATCTGCTCTTTGAACTGAATTGCCGCTGTCAAAACACAAGACCTACGCAATATCGGCTGATCGTAAACGGTGTCAAGCAATTAATTCATTGGATTTAACTTGTTTTATGCATTAGTAGCTTGCGCTTATGTTATATTACAGATGCAGTAGTCAATTTTTTTCTGATTTGCAAGGTAAATAGATATACTTTTCTTTGTTCAGTTTGTAAGTAATATTTTGGTTTTTAATTAAAAAATGAAGTTTAATATAAAGCATTTGCATTGATTTAGGATAAAATACGTAAAATTTAGGTTTTGCACTGTAATTACAGTGTATTTCATATATTACATTAAGAGACTTCAATTATACAGTAAGCGAGTAACCTCAGTGTCGGTCGATCTCCGTTCCTTGCTAACAGCAATAGTAGTTTAGTAATAGTAACATGATTGGAATAACACAGCTTATTATTTGGTTTATTAATTAGGGAGTCATTAATCTTATGGTTATCTTAAACCAGGGATGGTCAATCCGCGATCCACTTTGAACATTTTCCGACACGCGAGTTTTATAAAATATATTTATTTTATACTTAATAGTCACAGATATTCGATATCTATGAAGTCAGATAATTGATGATGAAAGGAGTATCTAGTGGAGATAGACATAAAATAGAAGATAGCGCAGGGTCGAGTCGCCTTTAACAAAAAAGGGTTAGTTTAGAAATCTGAAAAAGATTAGAGCACGGCTTTGTACTGGTGCGAACATGGACGGTAGGCGCAGGAAAAATAAAAGGTTAGAAGAGATTGAAATGGGTTACAGATGAATGATGAGGATTTCATGCAAAAGAATGGAGGTGCTTTTCCAACCAGTCTCAGGACTAAATATAATAAAATCTATAGTACCTCCTAGGCTTTCAAGGCCGGTATCTAATTGATCTGATAGAAATTAATCTCTAGGCAATTGTTATTAGATTCAATAGCAAGAAAACGTTTGCTAAGACTATTAAAAACAATATACAGCACTATTCGTAAATTATCTGGAAACGTATTAAGAAGAAAATTCGAGGACCTACTTATTGATATGTTTATGGTTGATACTATAAACACGGGGCCACATTAGCAGAAAATGCTCTCATTCGAAAAAGTAATCAATAAAGTCATTCGTAAAGAATCGTTAACTGGTTAAATAAACAAATTAACATCATTGAACGGACTTTTCGGGTAAAAGAAGAGCAATAACATTCTCAGACGGAAAAGTTTATTGCCGAACATATGTAGACGTACGCGTCGATAGCATCTAAAATTTGCATGGAATGGAATAAAATTTTATTCCCCGATAAGGGGCGGGTCCTACTTCCGCGTCATTTTTATAGCCGGCGCTATAAAGATTCCAATCTGTATCGCAAATATTCCGTATTTTTAGTATATGTACAGGGCGTAGGCTGTCGTCACCTTTTTACGACGGTCGTATATTCTGTTGTCGTCGATACCTATCACGAAAATCGCAGCAATGTTTATTTAGTTATTCATCACAGCTGTAAACAATTAGGCACTTCTTCGTCAAACAACAAATAAAAAAATATCCGATGATTGAAAACAATGAAACCTAGTACAAGTGGATCAATTAGTGAAACTTCTAATTGTCGAAAGTGATTTATTCGTGACTTCGATTTTATGTGATCTCGTTAGCACGCTCAATAAATCACTAAGCAAACCGAGAATGCACCATTTAAGCATGCTTTTTGATAACGAATTGCAGTACCGTGGCGTCATCTACTGTTATTTGCTAGTAGATAGGCTACCATATTTTCTTATGAAGATTCATTTTCCGATTTTCTGTTCTCTTTTACTCTCCCTATGCCTACTCTGACGTGATGCCTATTGGCTGCCAACTCTTAAAGATAATGAAGCCCTAAAAGATAACTGACGATGGCAGCTTCCAATTGTGGCTGCCGTCATAAGAAAATATTAGAATTATGAGAACGGACGAAGGCAGCCTATCTACTTTTGCTGGTACCTGAAGTATTTGGTACGTTAGATAGTGTCCTTACACAAGGTTTCTGCCGTGAAGGGTATGTAAACCAAAATAACAATTTCAGAGTTTTACTCAGCAGCAGCTGATGCTGGTACACTAGCAAGGGGGCTCCTCCACCTAGACTGAGCGGCGTAATCTAGAGGATTAGAACAGGACACCAGTCCAAGTATTTGTGTGGTTTCCTTACACCATTTGAACAAAAGCTGGGCATTAATGTTCCACAGATAGTATATCACTTCCTTCCAGTCTTCATTTCATTTTATTTTTCTCCTTAACCACCACTCCCCCATTTCGACGCCTATTCCTGAAAGAAGACTGAAGAGGCCTCCTGCTTCTTCCGGAAGAAATACCTGCTCACTAGGAATGAAATACCCGAAATTTTTTTATGCCACAATCAAACCTTTTGCGATCTTGGGCGTAACCCTGAGCTAAACCACCTCAATATTAATTGTGTAACGCTTCGGTTCATTTATTGATTCCTTGTTTATTTCTAATTATTATTCTTACCTTAACCATTAAAATTATTTAAGCGAGATAGTGGCATTAAGTGACACTAAAATGTATATGCAAGATCTGCATATACATATGTAAGCACACTGAAACTTATCGTTAACGTATTCTAATATTGTCACGTCTAGTTGTTCCACGACTCTTGACAATATTAGCCGTAAAAGGTCAGAAACAATGTGATATCAGAAGAGCCGAAAGAGCAACAGATTTACCGGCAGTTTTTTATCGTTATCGGCGGAACGAAGGTCGAATCCCATAGCAATGTTCATCGATTGGTCTCACCCCGGCCAAACAACGTGCGGGTCAGAGGTCGCGCGATCATCAAGGAACCGATTGTGCGGGACGTAATCGATTTTTAATTCTCATGCGTGTGTTTTTGCATACAATCGTATCGACTTGGTTTTTTTTCTTCATCTTGAACGTTTTTGCACCATTGTCGCTTCGTTAACCGAGAGTACGACTTGCAAATTGGCCAATTAAAAATTAATGAGACGATCAGACTATAACACGTGAGAAACAATAGGGCCTTCTTAATGGTCGGCCAAAAAAAAAATGGTGGAGGAGTCTCCAGTCAAGGCAATACTTGACACATATGGGTTTAACATGCGATATATATGTACAGAGAGCATTATGGCCTTATTAATTCACAATGACGTAGACAATTATGAGAAGTAAAATTCTTATATTCTTATAGGAAAAATAGTCGTTTGGTTACTTCACATTATTGCTACCGGCTTCAATTTAAGAGAAAATAGATGAACTGAATAAAATAGAATCACATAATCTTGCAAATTGTTACCCGTCGATGCTACATAAAGTTTCTCATTAGATGATGAGGTTTCCTTGACGTGGTGAATTCGATTAAGTAAGTGGTACTTTTCTCTAACGCAGTAAATATTAAGGATCAATTTCATTAGCTTCACAGCCTGGAAATAAACGTTTCCAGAAGACATTTAAACTGTTTCAGTATCAAAGAAACCGCGTCGTTCGACTACTTAAACTCCACGTTTACCAACTGTTTACAATCTTCGGCATTTCTTCAGCGCCGATAGTCCAATTAACAGCGACGTAATAAAATATTATTTTATGGGGTCCCCGTTTGGAAATCGGTCTTAGCCAGTGGTCTTTCTGTGTCGAGACCCTTCCAATTGCTCGTTTTTCTTATGTTTTATTCGAGTGGTTAATTACCGTTCGACGCTGCCGTAGCCGTGCACCTGATTTTATAGCTTCAGATTCTTATAGTCCACATTGAGTTATCGACCGACGACTGCACAACGAAATACAAGGTATAACGCAATAAATTGGTAATTAGCTGTACGCGAAAGACGTCCGATTGCCCACCACTTAGGCCAGAAATTATGATTCTACTTCTTAACATAAATCAGGTGACCATTAAGCGATCAACACTCCGCGATCCTTTTCCAGAGACACCCCAAATCTTTTGAATTGCACTTTATTATTTTTATTTCAATATTTACAATACAAAATATCTCTATCTAATGTGGGTAACAGAAGGTTCGAAGCTAATATAAAAATTAGGGATGAAAAGCTATAACCCGTCGACAAGTTTCGATATCTAGGAAGCCAGATCTCAGGATTGAAAGGGTGCCATCACTTTTTATGGGTTTGGTAGACGCAGCGGAAAAGAAATAGTTAGAAGCGGACGGTGAAAACGCTGTGGAAGTTAACAAGGAAGAGGATAGATAAGAAGGTGGGACATTAGACAGAAACAGGAATATAGAGGAGTGAGGAAGACCTAAATGTGTTGTTCAGGTTTTCAGGAAATGCTAAGATTGGCTTAGGACACAAACGAATGGAGATTTGTATCCAACTCGTCTTCGAACTGACGGTGGTGAATACAGATAATCATTCAGTTTTCAGATGTTTTTAAGGATTTTTAATGTATGGTATGCTTTTCTGTCATATAAGCCAGTGTTTATCAACCTTTTGTGTGTCAATATCAACTCAAGCGGTTCTGAAATTATAATTATGTAGATATAAAATTTATTCATAATTTCTATTGAATCTTGGTAAGGACAAGGAGCACCCTCATTGTTGAGTTGGAAGACGCGGGTATAGGTGTATCATTTTTTTTTGCAATTGCTCCAAAAACATGCCATGCCCTCCTAGTACATACCATACAGTTATTATAATGTAAGTATAATATGTGCGTGCACTAAATAGAGGAAATGAAATAATTACTTGCTATTAAATTTAAATTAACTAATTAATTTAATCAAAATTAAATGAGTTACTGTTTATACATTTATGTATGTATGTTAAAAGGATCGTCATGTTAGTTAGAGCCAGCGGAACTGCTTTATCAGCCATTCGATTTGAACGTTCACGCTTGTTTGTTGTCGTTGTTCGTCTGTAGTTCAAAGTGGCAGTTATTGATATTCGATCGCCAATCGAGTTGGTAGCAATAGGCCCCGAGGCTCTTGGCAGTCGTCCGTTCTAGCAGTAAACTGGTGCAGAGCGAACGGCAGGTGATGTGACGTTCGACGTCCTTGTCAAGGCAGTCGGAGTTTCGCTCACCTGGTTCTCTAGGTAATAATACTACGGCCCAGATTACAAGCCGACGCACTTGGATTCCGTTTTATTAGATATCATCGTATCTATTTTTTTATACCAAAAAGGGAAGAGAGACTTGTATTGGGAACGTTCGAGAACTTCACTGGGTAATTATGTTTGTTTTGTCGACGTAAGGTGTAACAATATTAATTTAAAAGATAATAATAGAATTCCAGTCAAAAGGTTAAAAAAAGTTGCAAAGAAATAAAACTTCGGTACGTATATACGTATACGTATATAGGGCCTGATCTAAGGGAGGATCAGCCGGATAAAAAAACTAATACCTGTAAAATTGAAGCCGCCGGGCGTTTCCACGGGGTGAAAACCCTATAAAAATTGCAGTTCTTCGCAACCCGACAAAAAAGTTTTTATTTTTAAAATAACCATTTCATCTAGAAGCTATCAATTCTTAGATGGATTCATCATCATTATAAGGAAGTTAGTCCTAAGACTGGTTGGACACGTACCTCCACTGTTTCCTATCCTGAGCTTCACATTTCCCTAAAACTGGAACAACCCACATCCTTAACTATCTGCGAACAGTAATCTAATCTAGGTGTACCTCTACCCTCCTAACTCCCGTTTCTGCCTCTAATATGTCTTTGACTAGACCTTCATGCCTGATAAGGTGTCCTACTAACCTATCTTCTAACTTCCATAGAGACCTCTGTTCTCCTATTTTATCTTATACTTCTAAATTTCCTACCTTCTCTATCCACGGTATCATCATGGCACCTATGGCACCACCTGCGTTCTCCTCTGCTTTATATCCCTACTACTCCTTCCGTCCTGACTTATTTGACTTCCTCGATATCTAAGATCGGCCAGTTCTTCTAATTCTTCGTCTCCTATCTTTATATTCGCTCTTTCCCTACTTTTTCTTCCCTTGCATACAAGTATTTTTGTTTTAATATTATTTATTTTCATATAGTACTGTTTTGTCAGTAGCGCTTCCATTGGATGTCTGGAAACACCAACATAATAAATCCAAAGTTCATGTTGGCATTCTTCTGTAACGTTTCCGATTTTAGGTATGCATGTATTACTATTCAATTTGTAATTTTTTTAACAATTAATAATAAGTACCTTTAATTACGTGCACAATCAAAGGAACCAATATCTAATTCACAACATTCTTATATTAGAAGTTCTCTTTCAGTGTTATGTCATCGCATTCCAACGAACAAGATAAGTTTTGACACATAATTATGCATGATATGTACCTGTGCAAGTCCATTTCGTCAGTTTTAATACTCCTTGCGAACAGGTGCTAGTAATCGGGCCTAGTTAATTGTTTTTTATAGAGACCGTCGGCGAAAGTAGTCCAAATTGCTTTAGATTATTCAAATGCTAGTTGGGAATTATCGCATAAGAGGCTTATAACTACTTCCTGACCCAAACGAGACATCGCCACTGCTCAGAAAATACCTATCGAAAAAAAAATCTATTTACGACGCCGACAATAAAAAATATTGTCGGGACGGGGACCAGTTTGACATTTAACTCTTTTATCTATACTGGATATATTAAGAATCAACATGTTACATGTTTATAGACTTAAGGTCTCATCTAATCCAAATTATTTTGAAGTCACAAAAACAGATAAGTTCAAATTTTGAAGTTCACCAGCCAGAAAATAGCATATGAATGACCGATGATGAATAGAGCGGGTGATATAAATAGTGTCTAAATGAGAAATCCAATTGGTGATACAAAAATAAAAATTCATAGAAAATACTACAAATGGCGCAGTAAACGCCATCTGTAGCACGATGCTACATTTTAGGATTACGTATGCTCCAACAAGGTCCACTTGTACGGATATCTACTTGCTGAAAACGAATCCCGGCGTAGCCAACTACAACGTGATAGGCACCTTAGCTTAATCGTATAAAATAATTCGAAGTTGTCTGTATTCTGTCGAAACTGCCAGACGCGGATCGCGATTTCGATCTTTTTGGATCTCATCAGCGCGTCGCAGGCAGCTCCGACAGAACACAGACCAACTTTTACCTGCTGTCTTAACAGCGCCTTTTAGAAGATACCACAAATGGCGCAGTAAACGCCATCTGTAGCACGATGCTACATTTTAGGATTACGTATGCTCCAATAAAAATTCATATCAAAAAATAATAGGAAATTATTACAATAAACAAGTGTATATAGTGTTAGATACTATGCAAAATAAATTGCTTTTAAGTACTCATCATCATAAGGTCGTGAGTCGAAAGACTGGTTGGACACACACCTTCACTCCTTCCTATCGTGAGTCCTCTGTTCTCTTATTCTTTCTAATACCTCTTCATTTCTAACTTTCTCTATCCGGTATCCTGTCATTCGCCGGTAACACTACATTTCGAACGCTTCTAACCTTTTCTTTTCCACCGCGCTCAACGCCGTTTTCCAAACATACACCTTTAACAATCTTTTTCGAATTTCTAAATTAACCGTTCGCGAGTATAGAAGTGACTTATTCTTATTGAAGGCGACTCGACCCTGCGGTATCCTTTGTTTTATATCCCTACTACTCCTTCCGTCCTGACTTAAATGACTTCCTAGATATCTAAAATCAGCCGTTTTTTCTAATCTTTCGTCTCCTATCTTTACATTCGCTCTTTCCATACTTTCTTTTCCTTGCCTACCAGTATTTTTTGTTTTACTTTTATTTATTTTCATCAATACTGTTTTGCTAATACCGCTTCCATTTTATTTAAAGCTACCTCTAACTCCTTGCTAGATGCTAATACTGCTGTATCATCTACAAATCTAAGCAAACTAATCTTTTGCCCCTGTATATCTATCCCTACAGTTGTACTGTCTTTAATAATGTTTATCGCGTCTTCAATGTATAGATTAAAAAGTAGCGATGACAGTGTGCATCCTTGTCTGACTCCCTTCGCAATATTTACTTCTCTATGTTGCTGCTCAAACTCTATAACTGCCTGTTGCTCTTTATACAAACTAAGTATCATTCTTCTATCTCTGTAACTCATCCCTACATTTTTAAGTATATCTTACAACTTATATACCGGAACTCTTTTAATAAATAAAGGAAAACAAGAAAATTCTTTACAATATTTATGTTATCGAACAAGTTTGTCAAAAACAAAATGTAGGTAAGCAATTGTAAAAGAATTATTGCCGAGCACGTGAAACGAACGTACGTATATGGAAAACTAGGTCCTCTCGCGGTTGACATTCGTTCGTACGCTGAATTGTGAATGTTACGCGCAAAAACATGTATACATGTCGTCAATTACGGTTTTCGTTACTTAACGGTTCAAGGAGTTGTGAATTTCAATTCGATTCTGCAATTAAAGTATTTTAACAATGTCCGCCTATCTAGTCTGCGGCACCGTATATATATATGTATATTATGTACCCTTTAGCAATTTAAAGTTCCCTTATAATAATCCTACTATGTGCTGTTTCCCATCAAGGTGTTACAGGGACATTCTTAACTAATTACTTCCTATTCTAGAATGCAAAGAGTGAAGCCATTCCTTCTTTACTATCCATTTGCTTTAAATGAATGTTGCATTACCTTCAAGATTAATAATAAAGATTCATACGTATGATAGTGTTTTAAAGACTAAGATAGTAACAAAACAGACGGATTAATTGTATTTGAATTAGCTTTGCCTACTACAGATAACCTCAAACTAATGAGAGTACTGGAGCGTAAAATGAGGGACTCGGGCTCGATTACCGGCGATGGTGTAACAGCATCAACAGTTCTTCTTCTTAAGGGTAATGTTAATTCAAAAATTATTTCATTAATGCATTGAATTTGACCCTAAAGTGTCTTAAAATAGACGGACTTATAAAAAGAGATTTTAATGGAAGGACTTCCATCATTGCAGTAGTCAGGGATTTCGACGAACAACACGATATTCCTCAAGATGTGACCACAGTTATTAGTATACACACCGGAAGTCGCCTCCAAACCTTTTTTAATTTTTTTCGTAGATTCATTAAATAAATAAATAATAATGTAAATTAATATTGCCTATGAAAGATTTATTTAACAAATTAAAATATTTAATTGGATCTGCTTGGATCGCGCCAAAATTTGTTTGGATCCATTCATATATTGTTGAATCTAAATCTTTTTCATCGGATAGGTATTAATACGTATGTATTTGGGCAAATTAAGTCAAAAAGATTTCTTAAAATTCCATAAACAATTGCAATACGTGACAGGAGTAGTCAACCACAGGAGTTATCTTCACGTTTACCTAAAATTGTATCAGCTCGAGCGTGGTAGTGTCAAAATCCACTTAAATCGCGCGTGACGTGGCGGCGGTGAATATAACACCCAACTTGCAATAAATACCATTTAGTTCTTCGGTACAGAGAAAAAGTGTAACCTAATCAGCAACATTAAGTTAAAATTAAACAGTGATCTGTATTCGCGTGTTGGCTAACGATTCCAACGCACGCACGACCATTATCAGGTCCGTACGCGAACAAAAAGAAGATGAGACGACGAAGAAGAAGAAAACACCGGCAGAAGAAAGAATGACGTCGGGTACGTTGGTCGGTCAAAATTTATTCGTTTGCGACCGGCCCAACCGACTGACCACGTCAGACATTTGCATGGCGCATTTTCAAAAGGGATCTCCACGTATCGCGTACAACATGCCGCATTGACACGCGAACACATTCACTTGTTAAACAACTTTCATACAACTTAAGTACTTACACTGCTTTTTTTTAATCAAATGTAGATGAAAATTATACAAGTGAAAACGGAAAATACACATTTTCAGATTTAAATTATAGGAAAATTCAAATTTACTGGCAATATCATTGTTAATAATAATGAATGAAAAATTAATATTATTTAATTTTATCAAAACGTACTTAAAATTAACAAGGGCTATCGTAAGAGTCAAGGATATACCAAGAAGAAGATGCTCATATGAGATACAAGACAACATCTTGATGAACAAGTCAAAAAACATATCCTGTCAAGTCCCCTTGCTTGAGATCCTCAATATATCTTGTTCTCAAACTAGAGCTGCCGGTGATGTAAAAACAAAATAAAGTTAGGATGGTGCAATTAAAACATATATAAATATATAATCATCGTTATAAGGTCGTCAGTCCTAAGACTGGTTGGACTTTCCTATCCTGAGCTAATCTTCGTATTTCCATAAAACTCGAACTTGCCAAATTCTTAACTGTTTATGAACAGTAATCTGAATTAGGTCTACCTCTACTCTTCTTAACTTCTCTTTCTATTTCTAATATGTCTTGATGCCGAAGAAGGTGTTCTACTAACCCAGTGGTTTTCAACCTCTTTGTATCTGCGTCGCCTTTAAAAAAAAACTTGTTGCGCCCCCTTAATTTTTCTAACAATCTAATTTCATAAATACTCAACTGATATTATAATTTACTTAATGGGCTACAAAATAATATACAATATTATGTAAAAATATACATAAAATGTATGGATGTTTTAGCATTTGTACCCGAAAATTCGCGGCGAGGATTGTGGATTACGTATACCTATTTTGCTGATTCATTTTTTTGACACCTATTAGACTTTTTGGTTTGTATTCGAAACAGCTGCATGCCCTCCTTGCAACAGTCTCCCTAGGGGGGCGCGCCCCACAGGTTGGAAACCACTGTACTAACCTATCTCGCCTGTTTCTTAATTGACTTCCGTAGAGTCCTTCTTGCTCCTGTTCTTTCTAATACCGCGTCATTGCTTCTCTATTCAAGGTATCCTCATAATTCGCTCGTATCACCACATTTCGAACGCTTCTAACCTTTTCTTTCCCACCCGTACATACAACTTTAACAATCTTTTTCGAATTTCTAAATTAACCGTTCGTTCTTTTTATTGAAAGCGACTCGATCCTGCACAATCCTCTGTTTTATATCTCTACTGCTCCTTCCAACTCCTACCAGAATTTTTGTTTTACTTTTATTTATCTTCATACAATACTGTTTTGTGAATACTACTTCCACTTTATATCCACTATCGAAGTGTTTTTTATATTTTAATTCTATTTCCTTCTAAATTTTGATGGATATTTTAGATTTTCAGTCATGATTAATATCATCAAGATCACGCATATAGAAAGATAAGACTTGAATTATTTTTCGATTGACGGCGGTAAGCACATGCTAATAGAAAGAGAGAGATAACCGGGAAAGGCTTTTTATGGATGTGCAACAAATAACAAGTTAGGAGTCTACAATTTGTTACGGAATCACTGAATTTATGTCCCATTTATTTTAAATTTTGTACTAACGAATACCTACAGAAAACGCGTACAATTTCTCAAATAAATTTGAAACTCTCATCCAAAATCTGTTACTCAATTAGAATTTTGATAGGTTTATTTTTTGCCTTAGATAAGATCAACATTCAAAGTGCCCTGGTAGTTACGTTAATTACACATGAAAATATTTAAGAGTAAAAACCAGTGTCAACATAGTGAGTATCGGTATCATATTATAAGTCGTCATCTCTCTGGAACATTTCATGCTCAATTTCGCCCGCAAACGACAACGATAAAACATGGCCGCGTTTTTGATACAAGCGGGACCGATCGACGACCGTTCCCATAATTCAATTTAAAATTCACGTAAGGACCTTTATTGCTTTCAGCACTCAGTCGCGTTCCGATTATGAACCCATTCCGATAAGTTCGTAGTCTCATTAGCTTTCCTCTTTAACATGATTTTCATTCGAACCGGGCGCCCATTACGAGAACAGAGGACGTCATCAATAACGGTCGTAAAACCTGTCGAACGGCTATCGAAATTTCGCCCGGACTATTCCACGGAGACTACTGTTTCGGAAGGCATAATAATAATAATATTCGAAACATTCGTACCGCTCCATTTGTTCATCACGATTCTTGTCGGTTTGCTTGCTTGCTTCCAGTCTGTTATTCTGCTGAACGATCTGCATTAAAATTTTGCGTCCATTTCGACTGACTGACTTACCAGCTGCATACGTTCGGCCTCTCAACAGTCAGTAAGTATCGTCGCGAATGAACAAAATATAAAACCAATTAATTGTTATCTTTAATCTGAGCTTAATACAAGAATCCCGAAGAGCAACGTCGTTACATGCCAATAAATAATTAATTTGCGACCAAATATGGATTCAGGAAGAATTCTTTAAATATTCACACCGTTTTTTATGGATTTCAAGGGATAGCTAGTTAATTGAATCGTAATCATATTCGGTTTTATATGAAGTTGGAAAGCGGATTGGTAAAGTTTGGTAGGAACAATCAGTTAAGGTATTAAGGTCCTATATATTACAAACCTCTTTTGCGCCCTATAAAATATTTTTTTTTGTATTTCGTGATCACTTCCTATCGCTATTAAAAACATATTTTCTCATATTCAGTTCTTCACTCTTCGCATATCTACTTTTTTCACACCGCGATTTTCCAATCACTTCTTCCAGATTATTAGCAAAAAGCTTACTAATGCATCTCATTTTTTTTTGCACTATTTAAAAGCTCATACTTCTGCTTTTAAGTTTGTCTACATTATGTTTCTCTTGCTAAATAACCACAAATATCTAGTTTTGTAGAAATGAGAAGATTAGCTCAGGATAGGAATGAGTGGAGGTGTGTGTCCAAGCAGTCTTAGGACTGATGACCTTATGATGATTACCAAATAACATAATGTAAATCTTTTATGGACAGCAAGTGTATGTCATATAGATGGATACACAAAATTCTGATTCGTTTCTGAAAAGTTGCTGTTTTAGAAAACACTACATTTTAAATATTTCATTGTTTTCTCTTGTTAGTCTATGTTATACTGTTCTATTGTGCTTTCCCACAAGTTAACCACGTACCTACCCATCCGAAAGGGTCAAAGGTTCCAATCACACTCGTATACGCGTCGTTCTTCATATAATTATGTGACACTGACCGGGGACATGATGGTCGTCGTAACAATCAAACGAAACGTTGGTTGGACAAATTAAAAGTCAAACTCGTGCGTTACTCTGAAACTATTATTGATGGACGATCCATCGATCGATCGAACGACGTGAAGACGGAAGAAGACGAGGAAGAAAAACAAGACGGATAAAACGCCACGTTGCCGGCCGGGTTGACATTCATTTATTCTGCGAAGTAATTGCGCGTCAGAGTCGCAGCCTGCCTAGATTGATGGATGCGTAACGAAGTACCGTTGCAAAACATGATGCATTCGAACATGTACTTATGTATGTATGTGTTACCGGAAATGCATGAAATCTAGGAATTGTATACAATTCCTAGGAAATGTATACGTTCCCTAGGAATTTTCTGAAATTCCGATATTGTACTAGGAAATGTATAAAACTAATGGTTTAATAAAATGAATAAAAGACGGTAGTAAACATAGAAACAGAGTCATCTGTGTTTATGCGGTTCTGGTGCTATCGCCTGATGTATATGCATTGGTGATGTTATTTTTTGGTTAGGTTAGGTTTGGAGCCAGTTTTTAACGTAAGTGCAATTACTTAATTAATAACTTAATTATTACAATCATCAACATACATTATCACAAACGTATGATACCAGAGTGGCTATTCAGTATTCAATATACCAAATAAATTAAATATACACAAATAAATAAAGGCATGTACAAAGCATGTAAAAATTAATGAAATGTATGCAGTTTTCACTTTGCCCGTAAACTAAAAGTTTACCGATTGTGGTACACGAAGAACTGTTGAGTGCTAACGTAAAAGGGATAGTAATTGGCAGTTATTAAAAAGAACACAGTTCCCCATATTCTTCTAACACAATGGTAAAATTCTTCGAAATTATCTTTGCTCGTTACCAACGGTCTTTGAGACCCCACACAAAGGGAAATAATGGGCAATAAATACGGCATACAAACAAACGGAGCATTAGAATTATTATTGCGTTGCAGCCGCTGTTCTCATCTCGGAGCCAAAGAAGTCCTTAGAGGTGCAAATAAAACTGAAATTGCCACTCGGTTTATTTACGGCAATAAAGATATTTAAATGCGTGTGCTTCTTTCCTAATTGAGAACTAAGTAAATTTCGACGCGAGACGTCTGCCTTTTCAATTTATCGCTGCCGTTTCTTTTTCTTTTACATATTTTATAAACTGCGATAGTATTGACCTAAAATTCTGTTTGTACCTCGTAGCAGAAAATTCCAGAAATAATAATTATGTAACAGAGGTGAAGATATTAATTGTAGCGCCTACATTAGGGTTATTATTTCTCCACATATAGCGATAGCTAACCTAACCACAATCCTTCTTAGAAAAGGGACAAAAGTTACGAAAAAAGACGATGACTTTTTTGTTGGTTCTACATGACACTTTATAATGTGTAACAGAATGAACGTTATTCTGAGTTATTGCTCATTTCAAAGGAATCATTTAATACTTTAGAAAACACTGAAAATAGAAGTAATGTTTGATTTATTTTAGCACACCGTATAATCATTTATTAACAAGCTTTTTATTGCAGAACAATATATAGCTACTAACTCTTCTTTTGTTTGCGTTTGACTTAATTATGTACTTTGAACACACACATAAACTTTATCTTAATTTTTGCAATAGCAGGGTATTGTTTTTTTACTAGGTTAGTAAATAAATTTTAAATGTCACTGATCCGTCCACACGAGACGATTTGGCTAATCTCGTGAAGATCCCAACTGTTTCTTCCCAAAATTCTAGTCCTATATGGGACTGCATAGACACACTTCCTTATTTCGGTTACTAAACAAAATTCTTACTACAAAAATAATAAGAAAAATGACCAGACTTGAATGAAAATTATATAAATCTTTAGAAGATTAGTTTTCAAGTTTATTTTTATTTTCATTATATCCGTATTAAGCATTGTATACGATATTTCTGTAAAGTTTGGTGTAAAAGATATTGAACAATTTACTGCTTTTAAAATAGCGTGGGGCGGGGGCAACTGTTCTGTTTGCCCCTTTCAGACTGTTTGGGTAACTTACTGTTATACATATCGTCAGTTAAAATAAATTATTCTAAACTGTTTCAACGCTCACTCGTTTCTACGGAAATGATTAAGATGTCGTATTTTTTCTTAGCATTTTAACATGAACTAATAAATTACGTGAGGTACAGCCTCTGTCTTGTCCTCTGTCAATCAGTTCGTGCAAAACAAATGGACTGTTTGATGGGTAATTTGAAAGGTGCAAATGCATATTGTTGAAACGAATTCATCAATGTCAAATTGATGATGCCTAAGGGAAAACTGTTGTTCTACCTACTGCTTCTAAAATTACCGGCAGAGGCGATGATAGGTTGGTTAAAAGGGACGAACACATTTATTATTCTCTCTATATCGATGCCGCTTTTACCATAGGGAACATTTATTTTATAAACGCCGATTCACACTTAACAGCGCCGTGCTCATTCCGTGCCTGTGCTGTTCGCGAGCACATCGTTCACACATTTAGGCGTAACATAATGCTGTGCTCCTGCCGTGCTAGAGCCAATAATATTATTTTGTATGTGTTTATTGGGATAATGCCTAGTTCTCTCCCATTATACCTGTTTTTAATTAGGGTTAAATTTTTCGGTATGTCATATTATACATCAATTGGCTCCCAACGGCGGCGGACGACCTTGAATGCTAATTGCCACTATAAAGTCATAAAGAGTTGTTTAAATAATACAGCCTCACATCACATATTAATCTTTATATTATTCATCTGATGATGTAGGTGATTGCTTTGCACTTGATTTCGCTTCGTTTAAACCAAATTTAATTTTAAAAAATTGTTAACAAGACAAACTAAAACTAATAAAGTTTTTCTAGATGATTGCATCAAAAAGCTAGACGCACACGAATTTTCAAACATTGAATTTGTTAAGGTAGTGGGAAACCATTTTAAAATTAATTAAATAAACATTTCATAACTGATATGTTTTCTGTCTGAAATTATTTTATCTTTAACTTACTGAAGTACTGAAGCGCACTATAAATATATATTTATTTTCGATAGTCCTTAGTAGTCCTTAACTTAATTATCGGAGTTGATATGAACGGGAGGGAACTCGGCTAGTACCCCGGAGGGAATTCGACTATCTATATTTTAACCAAAACTACCTGCGGGAGGGAATTCGGCATCACCGGTTTATTGATAGGGAGCAACAATTCTAAAATAATTTATTACAGATACCAGATGTTAAGTACCTCCAGGTACTATTTTCAGACCCAAGATTGCAACATTAGAACAAACATGCATCTGTCCACACATTTAATTCAGTTCCCCTGACCTGTCTTGTCCATAATGGATCATGGATATTATACGTAATAGTTGCGTTTCTTTTTTCAAAATAGAATTGTCCGAAAAAATATTTTAAAGGGACTTACCGTTGGCCATTAAAATAACGATAAGGCAGGTATGCTGTGGTTCTTGCTAACTGTAAAAAAAGAAAGGATAATAACGGTTATTAGTAATTCATACAAAAGAATCAATATTTGGTCACTTAAATACTTAAAATATTGCAAAATATGTATGTTCAGTCCTGACTATATATATGTGGGAATTCACAAGTATATTTCATCCACGTTAACAACATGTTTCAGGCAATTTTGAAGTCTTACTTTATTCAGTTTCTTCCTCGGGAATCCGACACTACCCAGTCGTACGGACGGCTGGGTGTCTTCTGAAGATTTCCCCTCTTCCACGAAAACATAAAAAAAAAAGGGCTTGTAGATGTTGGCAAGGATGATCCTGGTCACCAGGTCAAGGCACCCTCTCAACGGAATACTGAGACGGCGTTCGCCTCGAAGGCGGTCCTTATGTACGTTCAAGTTGCAGCTGGAGATTTAGAGATTTTCCGGTTCGCAAATCGTTCTCGCTCTCGTTCAGTCGGAGTCCTGATGGTGGTAGCTGGATGAGACGTGCAAGTGCCTGTTCTATAAAGTAACGGGCTTGTGTGCTAAACAAATTTTTTTGATATACCGCACTTCTCTCCGATACTGTTGAAATAAATCTAAAAGCATTAGCGTTACGTTTTTGTTCCAAACGATATATTTTATATGTAGTGCAGTTTTATTAAGTTTTTAATTATTCTAAAACATTTAAAGGAGATATGCCATTTTTTAGAAGTCTCCTTTATCCAAAAAGCTATTTCAAATGTTTTTTATTGCATGTAGTACTATCAGACCTATTTATACACCTGTACCTACTTTTATCATTAAATTCCAAACCAACGCGCTATGCCTTAATAAATAATAGAAAACACCCACGAGAGAAATGTGGAATGTACTAAAATGTTTCTGTAGAATATTAAAACATAAAAAGCCATTTTAAATTTAATCATCTCGGAGATTCTGAGAAATTATCGAGTTAAACCGTGTAAAAATTTATTTGCGCGACTTAATCATTTACGTATTCAGTAAAATTTCAACGAACGAACGTCGTGTGTAAAATTTTCAATGTTCCGAGTTTAAGCAGGTGAATCAATGTCATTGTAAACAGCAGGTCTCTGTAAAAATAGCCGAAACAAAAGTAAATTGAGTAGTAGCTGCCAGAGCAGTTTATACGTGTCAAAGTTGAGAGCTGCTGTAATTGTCGTATCTCGTTGTGAGTTTCCCAGGACAGTGAAGTTCTTTGGTAACTTGTAACTTAGAGAGTTTCATTCTTGATTTTCCGGCATTTATTTTTCAATAAATTGACAAAGAAGGAATCTTTGTGTAAGGTTGCGACGAAGGACTTAATTGTGTCTAAGTAGAGTTATNGTACAGCCTGTCCACCCTCTCTCCCTTCAGGAGGTCTGTTTATGTATTTAAGTTAGTTTTAAGTTGTACAGAAAGCATTCTTTCAGTATTATTGTAGACGTTCACATTGTTAATTTTAAATCCTTTGTAAATATAATAAATAGTTTAGCAGTTTCTAAATATTTCTTTCCAATCTTTTAACGGTTAATATTCAAAAAACAAAATATAGAAATAGTTACACCGAAGTTCTTTTTTAAATGGACGTGTACATTCAGAGTCGGTCCTTCGAGCCGGATATCCGTTATTATACTTCAAGTAACAAAAAAATCGCAAAGACGCCGTTTTGGACATTAGGAGCCGACGGAGAAAAGTGCATATTACAAAGGAATAAAATTTTAGGATTTGTTATCTAAAGCTAATATGTTTATTTTCTTGNAGCAGTTTCTAAATATTTCTTTCCAATCTTTTAACGGTTAATATTCAAAAAACAAAATATAGAAATAGTTACATCGAAGTTCTTTTTTAAATGGACGTGTACATTTTTTATTGGTCCTTCGAGCCGGATATCCGTTATTATACTTCAAGTAACAAAAAAATCGCAAAGACGCCGTTTTGGACATTAGGAGCCGACGGAGAAAAGTGCATATTACAAAGGAATAAAATTTTAGGATTTGTTATCTAAAGCTAATATGTTTATTTTCTTGAGTTGAGCACCTCTTGTGAGTTGAGTACCTACTGAAAACAAAAACCAAAAGGAGTTCATCCTGGATTTAATTTCCTACTTATTTTTAAATAAAATGTTTCCTACTACGACTACATTCATATATTATTATTATATGTAGAATCAGTCGCATTTACAGTCTAAAAAATATATTGCTAAATCCTCTTAACACGAGAAACTGCAGTAATAACATAACATCGTCAGAATGTCATTCTCTCGTAAAACGATGCATTATTGATGGTTGAAGTTGAAGTATAATCGGCTTAGCACGGAACGCTTAATAACCTTTTCGTGATTATTGAGAATATTCATTAGGAGCGCCTTCCATTGAGTAAACTATAACCGCGCGCGCGTGGGTAATGATTTATCAACTAGTTTCTGCATTTTGTGCTGAATGTGTGCATGAATGAATGAATGAATGAACGAATGAATGGATAACCTTTGGCAATCAAGGAAATATCCCGCGTTAATGAATTTCAAAATAGTCACTTAACTAACCTTCGCGTCTTTATGTATACGTAAACGTATGGATAGATGTATATACCTACATATGTAGGTACTTATTGACAACTCCCACAGGCGACCGAGCACAGTTCCCATGTGTGACATTGGAAATATTGAACAACGGTCCACTATATATCTATGCGTAGTGAAAACCACAAAAAGGAGCGACTTTTAGTTTGCAAAATTGTGTAAAGAGAACACTTACTGATTATTTTTAGTAGCCCGAGATAAAAATGTTCAGTCTCACAGAGTCTCTCTCAAAGCGAGACTCGAGTCTCCGTCTCTCATCGAGTCAAAAAAACTGTTTAGCGCCTCGGAACGAGATACTCGAGTCACTCAGAGAGATCCTCATTTTGTATCCAATCTCTGAACGAGAGTCTCGAATCTCTCAATAAGTGGTGTCTCGATAGACATGGTTAAAATTTTCTAAGGTCAACATATTTCGGAGATCCCAGTCTTTCTACGAGAGACTCCAGTCTCTCAATTTTTCAGTTTTATCCATTCAGTTTCTCTGTGAGAGACTCGAATCTCTCAATTAACAATTTTATCGTTCGAGTCTCTCATACAGAGACTGTGAGAGATCCATAAAAACACCTAGGTAGTAACTGAGAGACTGTGAGAGACGCTCTCAGAGACGCTGAAAGACTGAGAGACTGGAGAGAGACTGAAAAGTCTAGGTAGGTTTATAACCTAACCTATCTTAACCTAAACCTAACCGTATAAAATAAAAAATAATAAGACGCACGTATGGCTTTAGAAAAACATCCAATTGGCCCACGATTTGCAGTATCATAATGTAGAAATAGCTACTTCAATTACTAAATCAGCCATATAATTAAAATAGAATGTGCTACGTTCGAACTGACAGTAAACATTTGATTTTTGTGATGGATTTAATGGAATATATTAACTCACACCGTGGGAATGGGACACTTACATAATACGATACAGCAATGTGAGCAGAATTCTTAATTGTTATGATTCTCCAAATAAAGAAAATCCGGGGGATGTTGATAGGTTATAGATTTTATCTCAATCCGTTGTTGTTTTCACAAATTTGATTTGCTTTATAAACATGTACCTACAGATAATTTTTAAATTCTCCAAACTGAGTTACCGTGGCCCCTTTTGGGCATGAATCCAAATTGTTTTGCGTTCAGCTCAAAAAGATATTTTCGAATTCATTTGACTTAAAAGCAACATGACTTCAGTTAATAGACCAAACTAATAAAAACGAGTAGCAAATTAATCACTACAACCTCTTATTTTCCCAACATCCTTTGCAAAACTATAAATACCTGTTTGTGTTTATTAGGTGTCTCATTGGAATTTTAATTGGAGATTTATTTAGTAGAAAAATCACTATGTCTTCTTAAATTATAACAAATTGTTGCATACATTATGGGCTAACAAATTACGGGAAGTGACAAACTTTTTCTTTAACGACAGCACCTACATTTCTGATGGACTTCATAAAGATATATTTATAGGCAGATATGGTGCAATTATGTTATTATTAATTTCTAACATCTGCTTCGGGGATTATCCGCGTACCTGTCGTTTATTTCTCTTCGATTGCCGTGGGGTGCGTTAAACTGCTCACATCCGCTGTTAATTGGACTGAATCGCTTCAGCATCTTCAAGTAAATATTTCTTGAAAACTTCAAATTAACTTTTTAATAATATTATCTCCATTAATAAAAAACACTGACTTCTTTAATGAGCGATTGCTTTACAAAAGAGATATCCAGTTTTAAAGGTATAAAATTGCATTATTTATGATTATTAAAGTTTAAATCATAGCAAGGAACATTGTCTAAATATGTGGACTCTATCGTGAAAACTCATAAGTTAACGCATACGTACGAGGTCCGTGCAAAAAGTATCGCTAATTTTGAATTTCCGCGGGTTACGTATATTTGATTTTCGATTTTTTTGTGGCGCTGTTTTGGTACTCATGTCTCTTAACAGGTCAATTGAAAAGTCCCCGGCCTAAAATAGTAAAACACATTTTTTTTACAAAATTCGTTTTTTTTAATTCAACATAATTCCCTTCAAGGGTGATACACTGATTATAGCGATCCTCCAACTTTTCGATACCATTTTTGTAGTACGATTTGTCCTTTGCTTCAAAATAGGCCTCAGTTTCGGCGATCACCTCTTCATTCGACGAAAATTTTTTCCCAACGAGCATTCTTTTGAGATCTGAGAACAGGAAGTAGTCGCTGGGGGCCAGATCTGGAGAATACGGTGGATGCGGAAGCAATTCGAAGCCCAATTCATGAATTTTTGCCATCGTTTTCACTGACTTGTGAGACGGTGCATTGTCTTGGTGAAGCAGGACTTTCTTTTTCTGCAAATGCGGTCGTTTCTCGGCGATTTCGTCCTTCAAACGGTCCAATAACGCTATGTAATAGTCGCTGTTGATGGTCCTTCCTTTTTCAAGGTAGTCAATGAAAATTATTCCACGCGCATCCCAAAATACAGACGCCATAACCTTGCCAGCCGACTGTTGCGTTTTTGCACGCTTTGGAGCGGGTTCATCGTGTGCAGTCCACTCCGATGACTGTCGATTGGACTTCGGAGTGAAATGATGGAGCCATGTTTCATCCATTGTCACATATCGACGCAAAAACTCGGGTTTATTACGCGTGATCATCTTCAAACACTGCTCTGAATCATCAACTCGTCGTTGTTTTTGGTCAAAAGTGAGCTCGCGCGGCACCCACTTTGCACAGAGCTTTCTCATACCCAAATATTCGTGAATGATGTGATGTATACGTTCCGTTGATATCTGTAGAGTGTCTGCTATTTCATTCAATTTCAATTTACGGTCATTCAAAATCATTTTGTGGATTTTTTTAATGTTTTCGTCCGTAACAGCCTCTTTTGGGCGTCCACTGCGTTCACCGTCTTCGGTGCTCATTTCACCACGTCTAAACTTAGCATACCAATCCTTGATGGTTGATTTTCCTGGGGCAGTGTCCGGAAATTCGTTATCAAGCCAAGTTTTTGCTTCAACTGTATTTTTTCCCTTCAAAAAGCAATATTTTATCAACACGCGAAATTCCTTTTTATCCATTTTTTTCACAATAACAAAAGTTGCTTCACTAAAAATGCTATAATTCACAAACTAATGATCCGACAGCCGTCAAATTTATAGACGCGTCTTTTGAAGGTTAGGACTAACTGAAAATCATATGGATTTAGTTCTGGTGCCGCCATCTATGTGTCAGGCCGGGGACTTTTCAATTGACCCTAGTACTTATACCAACAAGTTCGGCCATGTTTATTGTTCAGGTAATTTTTGACAGCTGCTCTGCTTGAACGTGTTTTGGCTTGTCTTCGACTTTTTGCCTATTCCAAAAAATGGATCGAAGAATCTGTATCAAAAATTGTGTGAAGCTATCTTGGACCGAAGCAACGTTTATCGGTGGTACAAAATGTTCTCAGAGGGCCGAGAAGATGTGAATGACGAAGAGCGTGCACGGACGCCCGTGCACGTCAACAACAGACGAAAGTATTGATGAAATGAAGAAAATAGTATTAGCCAATCGTCAAATTACCATTAGAAAAGTTTCTGAGGACCTAAATATATCGATTGGCTCCTGCCATTCGATTTTTACCAATGATTTGGGCATGAAAGGGAAATTCGTACCAAAATTGCTCAATTTCGACCAAAAGCAGCATCGCATTAATATTGCTAAGGAGCTGTTGGACTCTGTCCGCAACGACCCAAATTTGTTACAGAGGGTCATAACTGATGACGAATCATGGGTTTATGGTTATGACGTGGAATGCAAAGCTTAATCATCTCAATGGTAGCTGCCGCAGGAGTCAAGATCGAAAGAAACGCGCCAAGTTAGGCCGAATGTGAAGGTTTTGCTTACAGTTTTCTTAGAACATGAGTTCTTACCACAAGGTAGAACGGTCAATAAAAAATATTGGCTGCAAGTTATGGTTTTTGCACCATGATAACGCCCCTGCTCATACACCGTTACTTGTGCACGAATTTTTGGTAACAATAACACATTAATAATACCGCAGCCACTGTATTCCCCAGATCTGGCCACCTGTTCCTTTTTCTTATTCCCGAAACTGAAGAGGTCCATGACAGGACGACGCTACGCTACCATTGAAGAGTTAAACACGGTATCGTCTGCTTATATTTGGGTTAGTTCGTTCTCCTTTCCGTTGAGGCAGCACTGTGCGGTGAATCTATTTAAATACATAATTAATAACGTGGTTTAAATGGATAAAATAGGTACAATTGTTTCTGCATATGTGTAATATTATCTATAAATGAAGTGAATAGGTATATAAATGGAAATCTACCGTGCACCAGGAGTACACAAACCAATTTTCTTTGGTTAGAAACACTGTTGGGGGCAATAAGTTATTTCCGGCGTCACGCAAAAAAGCGCCGAGGTGGTAAAGTAAAATGTTCGTGGGCGTGTTTAAAATAATGTATAATCATGTTTAGCACCAGCTCTAAGCAGCTACAAAGTAAATCCCTGATGCTGATATCGTTGATGTAGTGTTGGAGAAACGCCGTCACCCACACGGCAACATTAAATTTGTGTTATAGCACCGTTTAATTTATCAATCGCTGGTTATCTGGATCGGACCTCGAAGAATGTACCACATCTTTGTCGTAAATAAGACTTCTCTCTGCTATCTACACAGACCATTCCAATTGTTTAGCCGAGATTTTACTATCACTTATGTCTCGGCTTTAATTTACTGACCGCAGGGGCTACGCAGTTATCTTCCATCTCGTGTTTTTCGTTCACGTACACTTTCTTAACTGCTCTCGCCATGAACAGAAGAGGGAAAAAATGTGCCGACGGACCGGGCGGAGAACTTTGTCGAATGATATCCGTACTTACAAGAACGGACACTATTGATGGTTTACATTAAAAAGAGTTAAGAATACGTACGTCTGATAATGAAAGTAGTTTGCAAATCAAAGTTAAAATCTTTTACGAATAAAGTTCTTGGAATTTCTTATTAAGTACGTACAACCTGATTTTTGCCGATTTATTAAAACTGGGCGATTAATGATGAACTTAATTTCCTGGTTTAGTATAAAAATCCTGTCGCTCAAAATGCAGGGTTGATGACACAATAAATGAAAGATATATTTCCAAAAGTAAATATTAGGAAGGGAATCAGACAGGAATGCACACTGTCACCGCTACTTTTCAATCTATACATCGAAGACGCGATCAACACCATTAAAGACAGTACAACTGTAGGGATAGATATACCGTGGCAAAAGATTAGTATATTTAGATTTGCAGATGATGTAGCAGTATTAGCATCTAGCAAGGAGGAGTTATAGATAGCTTTAAATAAAATGGAAGTGGTATTAACAAAACAGTACTGTATGAAAATAAATAAAAGTAAAACAAAAATACTGGTATGCAAAGGAAAAAAAAGTAAAGTAGGAAAGAGCGAATATAAGGATAGGAGACGAAAAAGTAAAAGAAGTAGCCGATTTTAGGTATCAAGGAAGTCAGAAAAGTCAGGATGGAAGGAGTAGTAGGGATATAAAGCAGAGGATAGCGCAGGATTAGGTTAGTAGGACACCTTCTCAGGCATGAAGGTCTAACAAGAGACATATTGGAGGCAGACACGGAACTTAGGAAGGGTAGAGGTTGATCTAGATTAGATTACTGTTCGCAAATTGTTAAGGATGTGGCTTGTTCTGGTTTTAGGGAAATGCGAAGATTAACTCAGGATAGAAAAGAGTGAAGGTACGTGTCCAAGCAGTCTTAGGACTGATGACCTTATAATAATGATGACGTTTCCAAATTCTCTTTCTTTCTCGAACCACTTATTTCAGCTTGAAAAAGGAAAAAACAGGAAGTTATTACTTTAAATTGATAAAACATATGATTTCCGAAGTATGGAAATCCATAGCTAGGTAGTAACGAGCTGTAGATTCTGGACACTTAATGACTCCGTGTAGAGAATCCTAAAAACATCTAATTGTAGGTAATAGTCAATAATGTTTTGTAATGGTGAATGTGTTGCGTGTATCTGAGGTCTTTATTTATTTTTAACAAGTACCTACTTCACCAGTAACAAAACATTTATATACTTTTTTGATGTGCTTACAAGTGATAATTATTTTTTATATTGACAGTCTTTTTTATAATATTTAACATTTACTTAGCTCAAGAAGTCGTATTTAATAATAATTGTCACTCTCTCGAGCGGCCGTTCAAGTTGTTTATGATTTTTTAATTTCCTTTTCATCGTCGTCGCGTCGAGTGTATTCCGACGGAACAATAACAGTATTGGTGGTCAGTATAATGCATATATAACGAATAACTAAACGTCTGTTAACACAATTGCCATTAATGCCATTTCGTTTGTCGAGAGAGCAATTCTCGACGGTTCATTAAATTAAATACATGACAAAGAATTGTTCTAATCGCGACCATGACAACGGCGTGAAAACAGAAGTCTCGCAACGTTTCGAACGTCGAGTATGTTAATAATTCTAATCGCTCTACGAGATCTTCAGCCACCTGTTTCTTTCACAACGTCAGACGGACAGACAGGTTGATTGTTAGGCAAATAATTTCTCAATGACACTGAAACTACAGAAGATATGTTTTTGTTAATAGAACTAAAAGAATTTGTGTACATATTCATGGGAAAGTAAACTTGGGGAGCCGGTTAATATTTGAAAGGTTCGATGTGCAGTGGGTATTTTGGACACCGCGTTTTTTAATCTTAGCTAAACAATGAATAGAAGCACTTGAGCCTCTTATATACTGTAAAGTACACACGTAATTGCTTGCACAGTTAAAATACTATTATTAAACAGTAAATACTTGACGTAATTACAAAAACTTTGGAACGTTTGTGGAACAATTTTACACACCACGGGCATATTCAGTATTTTAGGATGATAAATACAGGTACCCAACATTACGAAATCAATCCATTTCGTGGCCCAAGTCCAGTATATGTTTAGAGATAATCAGATTTGTATACTATTCTTTTTATGTTCGTTTACACGAGTTTTTAAATGTCCTTTCGTCTGGCCGACATATGAACAATTACAGTTGATTTGGTTAACTAAATTTGTGTTGTACTTATATTTTAAAAGAGATAAACAATAAAATTAGAAATATTATCATCGTCAAAGGATTTCCAGCTGGCAGTACTAGAGACTTACTAGACTCCATTAAACAAAACCAAGACAAGAACAAGATTAAGGTAATTTTGATACTCAATACCCTTCCCTTATTTAAAACAGCAAACAATCATAAAATATTTGTTTCGATATGTCTAATTGAACTTAAGTTGAACTAATAGGTGTCAATAATTAATTAATGGATCCTAATTTTAACAGTCTACTTTATCCAACGCGATTTCGATCTTTTACCTGCTGTCTTAACAGCGGGTTTTAGAAAATACTACAAATGACGCAGTAAACGCCATCTATAGTACGATACTACATTTTAGGATTACGTATGCTCCAACAAGGTCCAGTTAAATATATGGATATCTACTTGCTGAAACGAATCCCGGCGTAGCTAACCTCAACGTGATAGGCACGTTACCATAATCGAATAAAATAGAGATGTAGGAAGATAGGAAGATAGAGGAGATTCAACTTTATGTGTAGGGTCCGTAAAATACTCGACAGTATTCAGAAATTAAGGGATGACTTTTATAATCTGCCTACTTCTACTAGGAAAATATATGTTAGATGTGTCTACCTGAACCAAGAAAATTTTATTAAATCTGTTGTTAACAATAGAACTTACCAGAAAAGCATAAAGTGCAAATGAATTATTTTTTTTTTTTTTTTAAATTATTAAACGTTACTGAGCGGTTATTTACGAATGACTTTTACAATCTTCTTATGATAATTTACAAAAATATTGTAAACAAGTTATTATTATACTGTATGGCCTTATGTGAGTTCAACTCGAATTGCCAACTCGATTACCTGTTTAATAAAAGCATTACTTTGTTTATTTGCCTTGAAGATGTTCGTGTTTTATATTTTATTGTCAGTGAGTGCTTTGAAAGTTCATTTAAAAATTTACCATTACACCATCCGAATCGGTTTCTAATTTGAATAACAATCGTTTAATGGTTATAAATAAAATTGGGTTTGCTTATAAACTGAAAACCCTACTGGAAAGCGTGCAATGCGGGACATTTTTATAGAAACAGTAGCTGTCGTAAAGAAATCATACTAAAAGGTACACACCTTAAAAGATTGGGTGAACATTTTTAGAATCGGATAGAGGTAAAAAAAAAAGGAATGTCACCAGCAGCGATAACACAAAGCGTTGTATGTAAATGAAGATTACTCAGTTTATTCACTTACCCCAACATATTTAAGCTTTATCATCCGCTCTGTCATAAATAGGCAACAAATTCTAGCATAAATTGGTAATAAAATTAACATAAAATAAAAGACGCCTCCCAAATTTATTCAGATTTGTTTATTAAAAACTAACAATATGAAGATGCTTATTCTTTCTCTGTTTATCGTAAGTCATTGAGATTGAAATGAATTCGAAAAACTCATGTTATTCACAAGTATACATGCATACGCAACGGAAAAGAGAACAATAACCTCTAATTTTTATTTTTATTTAAATTAGAGATAGTAAAATGTGTTTAAATTATAACAAATAAATTTTGATAAACATCTTGAATTCAAAAACCTAAATTTTTGTAGTTGATCTTGACCTTACTATCAAAAATTTGGTGCTTATCTTTATTAAAGGAACTAGAAATCAGAAGCGACTTATCTTTTCTGTTATTGACTTTTACCTATAACCAATTGTTTTATTGGTCTCTTGTATATGGCAGTTCAGTGCATAATAAGATGATTTATGACCGCCTGTAGAAAACATTGGCTTCTTAGGTTAAATTAGGTTTAAATCAGTTTCATTATTAAGTGCACCGTATTTGACATTCATCCCACTTAAGTGCTCTCAGTTGGGAACTAAAAACAACTATAATTATCAAGTTTAAAATACGCAATTCACGATGCGACCACTCATTGTAAAGTTCGGAGCAGATTTAGCGATAAAATTATGTCACTTAGTTTTTGATTGATTAATTTGATGCTAGGTGATTACCATGCAAACAAAGCACGTATTTGAATTGAGAATCAAATTACCGATCAATTGTTGTGTTACATGCTATACAATTATCAATAGTATTAATGGAAAACAAGAGCAAAGTTGGCCACAAGAACGCGGCCCTCGATGCCAGAAGAACACTCCAGTGGCACTGGGATAGAGACCACACAGACCCGCAATACCTGATGGCTATAACGGATATATCCCAGGCAACAGTTTACCGGTCTTTCGGAAGGGGTCGAATAGAGGCCCGGAAAGGGAAGGCCTCCACTACTCGATGCCAACGACAGACGACGCGCAACACAATTGGCGAACAATCATCATACTATGAGCGCTACACAATTGAAATTGATGAAAGATATCCTTGATAAAGAGACTGAACGCTCGATTGACAATTGGATGGCCAAAATCGAGACCATTTGGAACGATTTGGTCCTTAAATATTTGGAGTCTTTAATCGGGAGTATGAATTCCTAATTGGAATAGTGTATTGCGGTCAACGGTGATAAAACTAAATATTGATCTAATTGTAATCCTAATGTATATTTATCAGTCGATTATGTGCAATGAATAAAAACATTTTTTCTAAATTCAAAGATTGTTAAAAACCAATTGAAACAATTAGCACTAAATATGCTCTTCATATTATTACATTTTGCTTAAAAACGTTCAGTTTCGCGTTCCGACACTTTTTCAGTCGCCTAGTACTTTAGTGAAATTAGAAAATGTCAAATCTTCCACACTGGCTGCGACAGATACATTATAATAAATCGCGCTACTAACTTTTGAAAAGCTGACGTAGCAAGTTATACAATATTTTATGTTTATCAATGAATCATCCTATCGAACAGGAAAATTTATGTAACGAGTTGCTGCATTGTTCTGACCGACTATTAATCTTCCATTAATGCATGTAGGTGTCGAGAACAGTGGGCTATGAGTTCGATACCTATTTGCTACACTTTACTACACGGCCACTTTTTATTAACAGCCCCGACGATAAAATGTTATGTATTTATATGCACATTTGTACCAACAGCATTGTACCAGGCAACCATGTTACATTTCTTTATTCAACAAAAGGAAATAAATTCAAACGCTTTATTTCATGACTACGAAGCCGCAAACATAAAAACAAGTTCTTACTTTTAAAGTTCGTACTCTTATAAATAATTAAATTCGAACTTTTGGGGGTAGACTTTTTGTGAGATGTACTCACATACATTCGACCAAACGGGTAGAGTTGAGATGTTAACAAGAATTGATTTCTATTCCGATAAGTCGGAACTTCCAATTGAAATTATAGTTCCGACTTTTACTTCGGTTCCGGCATTGTTAAATGTTGCAGCACGGGGAATCCCGGTTACTATTTCACTTGCTTCAGTTAAACTTATTCGAGTTATGAGTGTTATAATGTGTTTAATTTAACGCCTACAAGTTCGATTCCAGTCCTGATATCGGCTGCAATTCCGATAAATCAAATTTAAAAATTTCGATTCCGACCTCGGTTCCAATAAACCCAGCCTCGTTACATTTCTGGGATAGAGCTGTACCAACTAGACAAAAAACAGGTCGCCCCAAGCATTGTAAGTATTTCATTTCAAATTGAACACAAATCAAATTAAAATTAAAATTTTGCACAGTAACATCAGAAGAAAGAACGAGTTATCACAGTTAGAATGTCTAGAAATAGATAGATAGAAGTACAGGACAGTGATCACTTCTGACCGAACGGCATGACCTAGTGGTCTAGACCATTGCTTAGCATTCGGGAGGACGCCGGTTTGATTCCGGGTCCGTCTGCCTTGGTCCAAGTTTTTCTGTGGTTTCCTTGGATCATTTAGGCAAATGCTGAGGCAGTAATATTCCACAGATAATCTTTCA
>NW_020442466.1:1775934-1782925 GCF_000699045.2 Agrilus planipennis
ATGCTACACCCACCATATTCTCCAGACCTGGCACCATCGGATTATTATTTGTTCCGGTCACTCCAAAATTTTTTAGACGGTAAAACCTTCACCTCAAATGAGGAGGTCAAAAACCTCCTCGATCATTATTTGTTTATTATACGAAAACTTCATTTCCACAAAAAAAAACGAAATGACTTTCCGAACAAGATTACTGTTCAAAAATAGTTAAGGATGTGGGATGTTCTAGTTTTAGGGAAATGCGATGATTAGCTCAGGATATGAAACAGTGGAGGTGTGTGTCCAACCAGTCTTAGGACTGACGACCGTATGATGATGATGATGATGATGATAATACCTTCATGTCTCAAGAAGGGGAGTCCCTTTAAAAGACACTTTTATGGCTATTGTGACTTGAGACGTTGACCTGTCTGTAATTTGCTAGCATGAGGCCAGTAGAATCCTAAGATTTGCTATAAGTCTCATTAGTCCATCGCAAAAATTATTTCAGGAGTTACTAACATACAATTTATGAGCTGTGTTAATTAAATACGAGATTATTATTATTATGTATTTATTATCTGCAATTCAGTGTTATGAAGTAGCTTCGTATTTAGAAGTCACGTTTCGTATTATATGTAGTTATTTCCCGTTGCTGTAATGAAATGGATTTAAATAACTGAAACGTATACCTGGTGGTAACGTAAATGGAACGAGTTCTAGCGGTTGTAAAGACACACACACGTGACGTTAGAAGAATATCATTGCTTTAATGAGAATTTATGCTCTCCGTACGTTCCTTTAATGCGTTTAAAAGCTCTTCATTATGTTCAAAGTTTTATAATAAAATTAACAGAATAAAATATTAGCAAGATGTATAATTCAAAGCAGTTTTGTCAAAATCAACAAATTTTATTTACACTACCACAGTTGGTAGTCCTTTCTGAAAATGGATGACTCCTACAAAAAAATTTCCCTCATTAATTTGAGGGAGTTTGTAGTTTTATTAAATTAAAAACCGAATTTTCACATTAATTTGATATCAACCCTTATTAAATGTCAAATATACATGTATATATATACATATCCTATACCCTAAAAATTAAAACCGGGTGTTTGGGATCGTGCCGATAGTGTCAACTTAATAAAAAAAGAAGACAATTGCTTTGGTTTAAAAGAAATAATGCAGCAATTGTAATACAGAAAAGTTGACGGGTGTTATGCACCTTTCCCAATTCAGCCTTGTCAGAAGAGATCAAAGAGATTAAAATGTTATTCAGCGGTATAGAAGAAATGCAAATGTACGTGTCGTTAATGCAAATACATTAAGCGCTGAATGTATCAGCGCCTTAACAAATTGAAGTGTTAAGAAAGGCATTAATATGTATGAAAGTATTTCTACTTATCATTCTTATCACAACGGGGATCATATTACGCGAACAAGCTTGCATTTCCGTATCTTTCTTTCATTCAAACCGCTTGTTCATGACAAGATGGCAAATGCAGCCAATTGAATGTTGAATAACTCAACAACAATTTCTGAAAGAAATTTTAAAATAAAATACATTACTTGTAGACTGAATAAAAATGTATTGTAAATATCCTTAAATAAGCCATATTTATCGCAATGTACACACATTGTAATAGCTATCTACATTTTTATCGTATTATACTTCGTTTACTTTCTGTAGCGATGTGACCTTCAGTTTGACCGGCGCAAAGTAGAAAAGAACAGCACTATGCCAGAAAAGGAAGGAGACAACTCTCGGCCAAACTCTTAACCAGCGAGGAGCGTATAATCCGTACAATACTGCACGGAAAAATTGACCAGTTTATCCACTACAATTGCATTGCTCAAATGTGCTGTTATTGGTACCATTTACTACTGAAAATACCAACTAGATGTTTATTTATATTTGAAGACATATTAAAGGCTTTAACGCTTGTTTTCGACTCGCACTACTATTCATGATTGAACAAAAGTTCTGGCAGGTACTGTATGAAAAAGTATGTTTAATGAACAAGAGTCGAGAGTATAATGAGCTTTTTTCTCCCTACCTAGGATTTTGCCAGCACGCATTAAAGACATTGGAAGGGGCACATCGCTAGAGAAAGTAAATGAAGTATACTTATTGTAATATTTCCGAATATGGAGTGCAAGACGCCTTTAATATTTTATTTGTTTCCATATACGAGAGAAAAATTTCTGTCAATTTACTTACGGAGCTTTTTAACTTCAAATGTTCGTTCTCTCCTGTGCGACTTTCCGTCACTACACGTCCGTCTACCTATTTTAAGAGCTACCCCGTAGTTTATCAGAACCCAGAGGACATAATTTACATTAATTTTTGATGTTATCGGCGAAGAGGTAATCCCATCCACCCCAAGGAACCTTCTCGCTCTTCTTTCACGTCCGAAACGTAATGAAACACAGCGGGTCACGAAGTCATCAGTGACGTGCTGACCCGCATTCACAGATACCGTTCCGATCTCTGATAACTGATGCTAAAGAAGCGTTGAATAATTGATTATTTATAACTTCATAATTGGCTACCAAAATTTATTTTTTTCGATACACAACTAATTAACAGCAATTCTAATAAACATTTACCTATTTTTGTATGAAGAGCGCCTCATCGTGACATTACACGACGATACCTTTGAGTATTAAATTTACCATTTAGCCGCGCAGTTTGCTCTGGTTTGCTGGTACACAAAACACGTATTATATGTATTAGACTTAAATCCAATATTTATGGAAATGACAAAAAGNGATGATCTTTCACTCTCTTCTGTCTTCATTTCGTCCGTCTCATCTTTCTCACCCTAACCACCACCCACTCATTCCCCCGATTCCTCAAAGCAGGCTGAAGAGGGCCTTCCACCCTACCTTCCGGCATAGTCCGGAGGGACTGCCCGCCCACCAGCATTAATGGCTGGTGGGAATGAAACACCCAAAAGTTTCTTTTTGTTGATCACTTCTGAAAAACTAAACAACTATTTAGAGATGTGGCGTTGAAGACTGACAACGAAGAAATGGGAGAGATACAATGGTAGGAAACTGTCCGAGACATAACTGAAGGAGGGTTTCAATTCTATCCAGGATACTAACCGCACTGCACCATAGTGAATTAGTGGGAATGCCTGCCTATCAACACAGTTGTTTTCCCAAGTTTTTAATGCTTCATCTGCAAGTATGTTCATGTCGCATAAACGCATTTTTGGGTCACGCCGTGGATAATGTACCTACTATTTAATATGATGAACTAAGTATCTCTGATAAGACTTGCTAATTGCTCATGTGTTTGGTTAATCTGTGTCAACATATAAATGAGTTGATCCAATACTTTAAGAGGCTCGAGGTACGACCTTATCGAAAATTTCTCAGTCCGTCCACTCGGCCAATGTCTGTCTTATCATGAGTCGATTTAGCGACGATGACGGACTAAATAATGCTTTCTCGCAATTTTCCCACGTTTCTGTTACGTATAGTACGTACAACGCGAGTACCTACATACATAAGACATGCCAGAACGGCTACTTGTTCCATGTTTAGCCCTCAATAAAAACTTGATGCTCACAGCGCTCCGATCATGAATCACACACATGCGAACAACTTAGTAGTAGTAAATTAGTTCCTGTTTCGAAAATGCGGCATTAACTTCGTACGTATCAACTACGTCCCAGCTGTCACCTTTGACATTCTTTAAAGTAATCTCGCTTTAATTTACATGGGTGCCCTTCCTCCTCTAATTTTTGTGAACATTCAGACTGTCTTCGCGAACCTATAAAACTGGGTTCTTTTTTAGAAATCTCTCATGCTGAATGAAATTAATTTGATTTGTGTTCTATTTGAAACCAAATATACTTACAATGCTTGGGGCGACTTGTTTTTTGTCTAGTTGGTACAGCCCGATATTACAATCGGAATCGAACTTGTAGGCGTTAAATTAAACACATTAACACTTATTAAAAACTCGAATAAGTTTAATTGAAGCAAGTGAAATAGTAACCGGGATTGGCCGTGCTGCAACATTTCAGAACCGAAGTATAATTCGGAACCATAATTTCAATCGAAAGTTCCGACTTATCGGAATCGGAATAGGTTCTTGTTAACATCTCAACTTTACCCATTTGGCCGAATGTATGTGAGTATATAAAAAATCTACCACCAAAAGTTCGAAGTTAATTATTCATAAGAGGTATCTAATAAATTAATTCTATAAGCTGCCGGCGTAGCAGATTTTTTTTTGGAATATGAATTTAAGTAAAATTAGTGTTTTCGATAGCCCCCATGATGAAATTAATGTATGGAATAATAAGTGAAATATAAGAGCGAAATAATCTGAACTTCGACACATGCATTACATTAAAAAAAGAAATAAATTATGACAAAGACAATGCGACTACTAAATTAGAATTTTTTAAACTATTCTTTGGACTTTATATTAGCCATATTGAAAAAATTCACTAACCGTTACCTACGGGAGTTAGTCTATAGAATTATAACTATGTAAAAGTCACAATAGTGTAGGATGCCAGTTGGTGTGCATCCCAATAACCAACCACAAAGGTAAGAGCAGCAGCCGCAGCAGTCCAGAGATTGCGGCATACGAGGCCTCTTCGTGGGCCTCTTGTTTATTAAGAGAATGATTAGTGTCAGTTGCGGCAAAAAGAAGACGACCTGTAAATGACCACGGGACGGCCAAGCTCTTTTTGTGGCCGATAATTACTGAAAAACGGGACGCCGTACGTCGTTTAGTTCGCTGCGTGTGATATGATTTTTAATATCGATGTAATATCGTACTAACTATAGAGGCGATACTGAAATTACTGCCTTCCTATTATATGAATACTTTTGGCAAATATGTCGGAACATTATGAAATAACGCGCTGTTAAGACAGCAGGTAAAAGTTGGTCTGTGTTCTGTCGGAGCTGCCTGCGACGCGCTGATGAGATCCAAAAAGATCGAAATCGCGATCCGCGTCTGGCAGTTTCGACAGAATACAGACCACTTCGAATTATTTTATTCGATTAAGCTAACGTGCCTATCACGTTGAGGTTGGCTACGCCGGGATTCGTTTTCAGCAAGTAGATATCCACACAAGTGGACCTTGTTGGAGCATACGTAATCCTAAAATGTAGCATCGTGCTACAGATGGCGTTTACTGCGCCATTTGTAGTATTTTCTAAAACGCACTGTTAAGACAGCAGGTAAAAGTTGGTCTGTGTTCTGTCGGAGCTGCCTGCGACGCGCTGATGAGATCCAAAAAGATCGAAATCGCGATCCGCGTCTGGCAGTTTCGACAGAATATAAGACCACTTCGAATTATTTTATTCGGTTATGGTAACGTACCTATCACGTTGAGATTAGCTACGTCGGGATTCGTTTCAGCAAGTAGATATCGATATATTTAAATGGACCTTGTTGGAGCATACGTAATCCTAAAATGTAGCATCGTACTACAGATGGCGCTCACTACGCTATTTGTGGTATTTTCCAAAACGCGCTGTTAAGACAGCAGGTAAAGGTTGGTCTGTGTTCTTTTCGGAGCTGCCTGCGACGCGCTGATGAGATCCAAAAAGATCGAAATCGCGATCCGCGTCTGGCAGTTTCGACAGAATACAGACCACTTCGAATTATTTTGTTCGATTATAAAATAATAACACAGTGAGAAATCGAAAATTTAGCAGGTTGTGATCAAGTTGTATACCGGCTACGAGCAGCACACGATTGAATGTAGTAAATGCTATTGCTTTCAGATTGTCCCTTGTATAGATCGCGGCAAAAATGTATTAAATAAAGATTAAAAGCAACTTTCGAGCTTTTCGGGCAACGATTAGCTCACATTACACGTTTTCTTTAAATGAAAGCGTCGAACCACCGACTACGAAACCCTATAATTATGATACTTGGTTTAATAAGAAATGGTTTAACAACGAAACCAAAATATTTTTGAAGACTTTATTGCAATCTCTTCTTGACCGTCAATTTCAACGAATAACCGATAATAAAACATATACAATTAATGTATCATCAAGGCAAATATTTTATCCATAAATTCATATCTAGGTCACTGGCACAAATTTCGTAGATACTTCTAAATTATTTGTTTTAAAATGAAAATTGAAAGCTAAAACCTACACTCAGAAAAATGCTGTAAGAAAAATTACTATAACGTTGTAGAGGTCGTTTTGTAGAAAATGCGACTCAAATTTGTAATAAGATTCACTAATGGTAAACTTAAATTTGACTATAAAATTGTAGTGGTAAATTGTAGGAGAAATATCGACAGGGGCTCAGCCAAATTTCTTACAATTTGAATGAAATATTTACGACAATAACTTTGTGAATTTCATTATAAATTGTAAAAAGGTTAAACAAATTTTGTAGAAAATATAAGGAAAAAAAGTAGCAATTTTTATTAAATATTTATTGCGTTTCAGTTTTTTGTTCTGACTCAGTGCAAACATATCTGGAACCGTAGTAGGGTGTGATCTCGTATGTAATATTTACTAATATTGTGCAATAAGTTTCTTCGCTTGTATGGTGTTACTACGCGTTAGTGTTAGTTAAGTGGCTTCTACTGATCTGTTCGTTCTTGTTAAGTACGGTAAGTTTATTAATTGCAGTAAAATTAATAATTGAACCTTTCAATTGCACCTAGCGAGGCGAGACATTTGACAAAGGAAAAATTACAAAAAAAGTTATCAATTTTACAGGATAATAGAAACATATCCGTCTTTTTAACGTTCATCTGAAATCTATTTTTTTAACAGCCTGCTGCTCATTATTATGGATGCTTTTACAAGAGGAAAATTGTCTGAGTGGGGTTTTCAAGATTTAGCTGATGAATGAATTCGATAGAAGTCATTTACTTGAAACAGAATGGGTAGAAGTATTTATGATTTATTTTCAGAAAAGGACGTCTACTTTGTAATAAGCTTTCAAGTTTTTGTTCCTTGTTATAAGTTAAGTTATTATGTTTTATGCTTTTTTAAATACATGAT
>NW_020442466.1:1786425-1794571 GCF_000699045.2 Agrilus planipennis
TGAAAATATCAACGAGATGTTTATTTATATTTGAAGACATATTAAAGGCTTTAACGCTTGTTTTCGACTCGCACTACTATTCATGATTGAACAAAAGTTCTGGCAGGTACTGTATGAAAAAGTATGTTTAATGAACAAGAGTCGAGAGTATAATGAGCTTTTTTCTCCCTACCTAGGATTTTGCCAGCACGCATTAAAGACATTGGAAGGGGCACATCGCTAGAGAAAGTAAATGAAGTATACTTATTGTAATATTTCCGAATATGGAGTGCAAGACGCCTTTAATATTTTATTTGTTTCCATATACGAGAGAAAAATTTCTGTCAATTTACTTACGGAGCTTTTTAACTTCAAATGTTCGTTCTCTCCTGTGCGACTTTCCGTCACTACACGTCCGTCTACCTATTTTAAGAGCTACCCCGTAGTTTATCAGAACCCAGAGGACATAATTTACATTAATTTTTGATGTTATCGGCGAAGAGGTAATCCCATCCACCCCAAGGAACCTTCTCGCTCTTCTTTCACGTCCGAAACGTAATGAAACACAGCGGGTCACGAAGTCATCAGTGACGTGCTGACCCGCATTCACAGATACCGTTCCGATCTCTGATAACTGATGCTAAAGAAGCGTTGAATAATTGATTATTTATAACTTCATAATTGGCTACCAAAATTTATTTTTTTCGATACACAACTAATTAACAGCAATTCTAATAAACATTTACCTATTTTTTTACGATTAGTATGGTTGCATCTACAGTTCCGAAGATGGCGAAATACATACATATGTCTTGAGGTTATCAATAAAAATTATGAAATATTTCACGTATTTATATTGTAGCGAGTGTGTTTGTGTGCGATCGGGCACACGTGTGTGAGAACGGCTTATCGATTCGCCGACTAGCTGCGGGCGCCTTTCTTCATGTGCGCCGTATTTGTAAATGTGTGTGTCGTACCTGCGTTCTGGGAGAGCAGTTCAAAGAAAACAGAAATTATCCGGATGTTTCGAGAAGGCTCCCGAAAGTAAACAAAAGAGTATTTAAAAGAAGAGACGATTGCCGACAGGGGAAGAAATAAATCGACCGTTGCAGAAGTGAATCCAGAAATAAATTTACAGCGATAGCAGTGAAATAAATAGCGCAGTGAATAGTGATATATTAATAATTAGTGTAAATAAATAGTTTTTGTCTTTTTGTCGTTATCAGTCTTAAAAGTTAATTTTGTTAAACCCACGAACATTACAGTATCATAAGTGACGACTCGTGTTGAAATGAAGGGGGTGTTCTGTCAATGTATATTAATCTATTATTCAATGCTAATTCAATCCTACGATTATAATAACAGACAAATTATCTCTAACTTCTTATTGAAGCTGTCAATTTTTGATTTAGATTTTTCAAATTAATTGGTCCTTTTTTACACTTTATTTAATAAGTTTTATCGCAAAATCCAATTGGTAAGAAAACTCACGAATCAAATACAATACATAGAAGATGCAACTTTGTCGTACAACGTATGTAACGTCCATTTGTCATACAACATTTGGAACATTTCTCGTTGCTCGTACGAGACGCTTGGAAGATGTTCGATATGGCAAATGCCGCGGTTGTTAAACAACCGCTTCCGCAACCAGAGTAGGAAGAGAAGGTGGAGAACTCTTCGTACTGTGTTTGTTTGTGCTTATGATACTCCGAACGTTCATAGTTTTATACCTCGGTCGCCGGAAAAGTTTCAAAATGTAAGAACAGACTTTGTAGAAGCAGAAGAAATAAGTGAAATTATACAAAGACAGACGTAGACAGAGAAAACTAAGTTTACTAAAAAATACTGTGGGTATATATCAGAACGATTGAAGTTTTTGAAATATAACGAACAAGTGAGGAATAGGGACTTAAAAATTTTTGTAAAAGAAAAGCAAATGAATATTTGATAAATAAACTAAAAGGTAAAAAAAAAACTGAGCGAGTAACAATTAATTGTAAAATTGAAAAGAATATTGGCTAAAAATGAAAGTTTTTTCCGGTTGCTGCTTTAAATAAGTTATTCAAACTGTGAAAATAGAAAAATCCCTTATGCAAATTTGTTTCTTAAGATGGGCCATCTGAGATTTCAAAAACGAGTAGAGTAGATAATTCAGAATGAAAATAACAGTAAATAGGAAAATAGCGCAGAACAAAAAAGAAAGTCATTTCCATGCGAATGGTTAATTTAAAAATTCGAAAAAGATTGTTAAAAGTGTTTATCTGGAGCACGACGCTGTACGGGTTCCAAACGTTGACGTTAGACGCGGTGGAAAAGGAAAGGTTAGAAATGTTCGAAATGTGGTGTTACAGACGAATGATGAGGATACCGTAGATAAAGAAGTCAGAAATGAGAGAGTATTAGAAAGAGTAGGAGAACAGACGACGCTATGGAAGTCAATATGAAGTAGGCAAGATAGGACGCCTTTTCAGGCATGAATTGTTAATTAGAGACCTATTAGAAGCAGGAACAGAAAAGGGAGTAGAGGTGGACCCAAACTAGATTAATGTCCACAAATAGTTAAGGATGTGGGATGTTCTAGTTTTAGGGATATGCGAAGATTAGCTCAGGATAGGAAAGAGTGTAGGTGCGTGTCCAACTAGTCTTACTACTGACGACCTTATGATGAAAATGATGATGAAGATGTCTTAGAAATGAAAAAAAGATTAAAGTTAACTAACGTATTTACTATTATGTGAGGATTGCAATTTCATTACTATGAAGAACAATTATTACAGCACCAAGAAACTTCTAAAATAGCCTTTGTATTCGAGCGCGCTGTACTCAATATACATATGTAGGTATGTACAATGTACATACGTATAAATGTGTATGTGTCGTTCGCGTGGTAAGTTACATCCACTATTTCATAAATATGGGAGTCGAGTATCGGTATCAGTGCAACTGATCTGACAGCCCCATGATAGACATACAAGCGGTGCAAGTTAACAAAAGGACGGCAAAAGCACCAGTAAGCTGCTGCTTCTCTCTATAAGGCATAAGCGTATCATTAGATTTCCGCGTGTCTTTTCTATTGGAACTTATTGTGGGATTAAGCCGGCAATAAACGGTTGGAAATGAAGCACTTACCTTAAAAAAAATGTCACAAACGATGCGCATCGCGGTCCGCGCACACCAGAGGCCTTTGCCATCTACGATTCCACGTTCTTTTAATAATCTACTCAGCAAGGAATAGGTATGTGTCTGGAATAGCGTCCAACATGCTCGTTATGCCCATTACATATTAACCAACTTCGATTTTATACTGAAACCAGCAATATTTTATATCTTACGGTTTTATTAAGTATACATATTTAGTTCCCAATTCAAATGTTTTAATCTATTTTAATTTCCTGTTTGTAGTTAACGATGGAATAATTAGAAAATTATTGAATCATCATTTCAGGCTACATCTTTTCAGAACTAGTAGTAGGTTACGATTTCCAAGCCAACGAAACCTAACCTCACTTAATTTGAAAAATTTGACAGTTAATTTGAATGATTCTAAAAACATTGACCCCGTTAACAATTGCGAATCATTACAGCCCGTGGTCACTGCTTCGCTCCCAAAAAAACAACAATTGTCATAACGTTCTTAGCAACTAATTAATGTGCAAAATGCATTCATGGCATTCCCTTAATCGTCCCTCTACTTGTTTGCCTTTGAAACGAAACTATTTCGATTGAAACTGGGAGAAATAAATAAACAATCAAGCGTGCTCTCCGGAGCTCGTAAATAACGTCTTATAAACAAACATTCAAATTCATATCCGCTTTTGTTAAGTTGTAAGGAGATTTATGCGTTTGTGGTCGAGCATAAACAAGCAGAATTCAAAAGGCGTAAATTATTTCATCTTAACTGAATCGTTCTTATGCCCTGTTTGGACGGCAAAGGATAATAGAAGAGTCCGGCAAGAATGCACCGTCCAGTGTCCCTGTATACCGGGTGAGTACTTCTTACAGGCTTAATTATCCTAGGATTAATGTAAAAAAGCAATAAATCTCATTTTCACTGATAACCTTTAATCAGCCGAAATATGTATTGCTCTGGGAGTTTATGACGATAGTACACATTTGTTAACGTTGACACGTAGGGTTGATGTGGCTGCAATTTTTGCAGCGATGTGTCTGATTTCTACGCAAACAAGTAATTGTGATAATAACTGATATTAAAAATCTTATCTTATCTTGAACAACAACTGGACAAAATTAACGGCGACCCAGTAAAAAATGACAGCATTATTACAAGATCTCGTAATTGCCATATACTGCCGAACAACGCGGTTAATCTGTTTGCTGCACAAAGTGCATCTCTTACTTCCCTCGCTCGCATGAATACTAAGCAGAAGCGTGTCTCTAAATAAGTAATGCAATGTCATTTCGTTTTTCCAGCACTGTATGTTTATTGAGTTAACCGAAGGTCCAATCTTTAGCTCTTTTGCTTTCGTCACGCACGCTTGCCAATGTACTTGTACTGCATCTTCATTTTTTAATGATCCTACACAGAGATTAAGTCAAATTCTTTGAATAGAAATAAGATTACCATATTATCCATAGAACGTCGACAAACAATATAGAGAGAAGAGAAATAATTTGAACATTTTTCAGTGACAGAAAAAAATGTAAAAAGTATCTACAGATTTACTGGATATACAGGCAAGAAAAGCCAGTTATTAATTTTTGAAACCTAACCAATTCAAAAATACTTAGTATGTAATGTGTACATCTAAATCGTGAAGAAGAGAATCTCAGAAATAAAAGAAAAGGTTCATGGGGGTCAGCATTCTGTCGATTCGATCTCATTGGATCTTGTCATACGGCATTGACAGTTTCGACAGGAATTAGACTAACTGTACCTACAGCAGTTGATGAATTATTGGAAACAGTGTAGTGAACGCCATCTATAGTCAATTATTGCATTTTGGTGGGATTCAGAAATGTTCGACAAGGTCCATGAGGACAACGTCGTGGATTCAGTTCAACAAGGTCCATAAGGATTTGTCGAACTGAACCCACGACGTAACTACCCCTACGTGGTAGACATGTAACCAAGCAGGTGGCGTTGCCTACGTTGTTTGCTGTAATTCATGAAACGCTGTTTAAAGGCAGCAGGTAGAGTTCTGTATTCTGTCGGAAAGAAATCTAATGAGATCGACATCGGATTCATGTCTGAGGATTTAATATAGGAATGTTTATAATATCGCATTGCGGCTATAGATAAAGTTCTTCCTAAGGTATGTACTTGTGAAAGGAACATAAACCGAATTAATAGGAACGGATTAAGATCCTTATAAGCTTGATATGCGGTCGCCATTACTTTTGGATGTCGATGTCCTAAATGCAATACCTTAGTAATTTTACAGTAGTTTTCACAAATTTCGTAACCTATACGTATGTGTGATGTCAACGTCAATATTTCTTAATCATTCTGTAGTTCGTGCGTACGTACACCTATGATTGTAGTATGCAGTTTTGATATCAAGGGACGGCGAGAAGTAGTCGCTGCACCTAGCCGTCAAAGCTGAAGGGTGACGGACATACCTACATACATAGCTGCATATCTTATACCTACTCGCGGGCGCGTACGGCACAATATGAATGCTCTTTTACTTACCGACTAAGTGGCTTACCATGTTCCGCAGATGCACATCGCTGGACCACGGAAGGCCTGCTTCGTACTGTTATCTAGTTTCCAACATTGTCGGCTGCTGGTAGAGGCGCAACGTAATTACCAGCGTGATTTACCGCATCTACGCAATTACGCAGCTTCTATAACGCCTGAAACAAAAAGGAAGTAAGAAAGGACTTTATCTTATAAAACGTATTTATTAAAAAGTTAAAAAACAAAAGTACTCTTGGTAATATAAACATACATGGTTTGGTTATTGAAAAGTAATTTTACTTTCAGCCAGCAGAAGACAGATAAGCAGTCTGCTTCGAATGTGTTAGTGGTCGTCTCCCTCCCTGTTACTGCTTGCAGGGAGAGAGAGAGAGAGAGAGAGAGAGAGCTGACGAAGTAGATTCGATGATTATGAAATGCATTTACATAGATAGATATTTACTTGCTAAAGTGAATCAACGGCGTGCTCACCCTACATGAACGTTAGCACAATCGAACATAGATATTCGAAGTGATCTGTATTCCACAGAACACAGACTAACCTTACCTGCTACCTTGACACAGCGTTTTATGAAATCCTACAAACGGTGCGGTTAATGTCATCTGTAGTCTAATGCTACATTTAGTGGAATTCAGTATGTTCAACAACCATTTACATAGATGGATAAATACATGCCGAACCGAATCCACGACGTATACTGTACGTTTCTGGGATCGCTGAATCCGATTGCGAGGTCAGTTTAACCCCTGCACCCCAGGGTTTGGACATAGGCTCAAAAAATACTTCAAAATCTTCTAATACCGTTAATCATGATAATTCCAAATGATTTTAAACCTAAAACCTGTAACCAATCAACTTTTCCACTAAATGTATAACTTCACAATCCTTTAAACCCCAAAATATTATAAATCCATAAGCCTATATCCCCGTAATAAAAATACTGAAAGTGTTGTTCGTTTTCTCAGAAACGAATACTTATTGAAATAATCATAAAACATTTATAATTTTAGTCTATTTATTTCTATTTGCATTCTTATTTTGACAATATTAGTTTTAAGTTANGTTGTGGTAGAGAGACAAACAGTTTGTAGACAATAGAGTAATTACAATATTATATTAATTTTCACTACAACTTGTTTCTGTCCCTATGTTCGCTACAACTTGTAATGAAAAGTTCTACAATTGTAGAAGTTTGTTCTACAGTTTTCTCTGAGTGTACCTCCCTACCTATTGAGTTAACAGGTTAATTAGCGACCGTTTAAAATCTGGATGGTTAGGAGGATTTTAGGGTCGAACGATGTATCATGGGAACCGGGTAGGGCAGGGTGGTGAGGCGGTTTATCGTCTTCATTCGCCCTGTGAATTTTCGCTGCTATTTTCCTTGTTCCTCAATTATATAATAAGGTGATACAGAAAAAATTATTGTTTTAGTTGTTGCAGATAAATTTGTTTTATCTATTAACCAACATAAAACTATTGACTAATTTGTTGACTAAATTATTGCAAATTATTTGAAAAAATATATAAAATCAGGTTTTATATGACAGAGTGTAGACGCTATTTTTAAATATTTGTATGAAGAGCGCCTCATCGTGACATTACACGACGATACCTTTGAGTATTAAATTTACCATTTAGCCGCGCAGTTTGCTCTGGTTTGCTGGTACACAAAACACGTATTATATGTATTAGACTTAAATCCAATATTTATGGAAATGACAAAAAGCACTAATTTGACAATTAATTAAGGCAATCAAATTAAATTATATATATAACTGTATTAATCTAATTTCGAAATTATTACATTATAAGCATATAAAATTGTAAAAGCTCACTGTTAAATGTTCAGGCAGAAGAGCAAGACTCATAGGCATACATTCGAAATCAACCTGTCAAGTGCTTAGATTTACTTCGTGTATCGGTAGTCAAAGGTGCAGCTATTTTAAAATAGCAGAACGACAATAACATCTAGCAGGAAGACGTTTTTATGACTTTTAAATGTCTGGCAATAAACAAATAGATGTATGACTAAATAATTACCTTTCTCATACTCGATGTATCCTACTGTTGTCTAATTACAAGCAATTTAAGTTTCCTTTTATCGCTCTTGGAGTATTGTCGTTCAAAAGTATTTTCAATTTTATCCAAAACATACTACATTTGTAGTCCCAATAGTTAGCGTTTTCGAAACGGAGAACACTAATACGACATAAGAGAAAAAAAACTAAAAAGAGGATAATTATTTTCGATGAATTTTTTGTCCCTTAACTCGAAATTCGATATGTGCTAGTTAAAAACTAAAAAAATTATCCTCGAAGCTCGATGTGTGGGTTCCCCATGTTCTCACAGAGAGAAATCTGTGTCGCCGCATTGACGTCTGCGATTCGCTTCTCAAACGTCACGAAAATGATCCGTTTTTGAAGCGCATCATCACTGGGGACGAAAAATGGGTTGTATACAACAACGTCAAACGCAAGAGGTCATGGAGCAAAAAAGATGAACCG
>NW_020442466.1:1796782-1860564 GCF_000699045.2 Agrilus planipennis
TATTCATTACAAAATTCGCTGTCTTAAACAATCAAATTATTGGTCCATCTTATCTCTTTTTATGTAGTTAGTTTTTATTTCGTCATAAGTTTCCACGGTAGTTTAAGTTTTGTATTTATTTGTATATATCCGTATTTTTTAAGTGAATTAAATTCTTTAAACCAATTAGAAGAGTTGATTCATTTTAATGTGGTACAGCAGTACACCGGAAGAGCTATCAAACAAGTGTTGCTTAATCTCTTACCATGAAACCATCTGTGACGAAGATTTCACAAAATAAAGTAACCTCCTAGAGGTGTATTTTGGGTAATCCTAATGCCAACGGTCCTAAAGGACTAAATACACCTTGAGAATCACGAGGATATTTCGTTTTAGTTTTGTGAAATCTACTTTACGAATAGTTTCGCGGCAAGAGATTGAGTTATACTGTTTTAGTGTTTTGATCAATATTTTGAATACGGGGACATAGGGTTATGGGATCATAAAGTTTTAGGGTTAGGGGTTAAAGGATTATGAAGTTATACATTCAGTGGAAGAGTTCATTGTTAAGAGTTTTAGGTTTAAAATCGTTTGGGAATATCATGATTTTTTTTATGTTTTGGCTAAACCTTGACGTACTCGGATCAATATTTATCGAAAAGTGTAAGAAACTTCGTTCCTACCGGGAGTTCCACGACACCACACACAACTTGTTCATCGATGCATACGTCAAGTTGTAAGCGTATATTTTTCAAATGTTATCGCATAGCCTTCCTCCGAAGCATTTGGGCGATTTTGTTCATGCGAACGATGAGATGTTCGGAATTCCAAGTTGCGGTGTAAATTCGTTCGCGACGTAACGAGCCGTGGTCGTTAGTAGGAGTAAGCACGCACAAATACATGTAAATTATGCGATGCAGGCAATGCAATGGGAAGATTAGCCGGTAAACTTTTGTTACTCTCGTTGCGAAAACACCTCCGATACTTTGAATAACAAATTACGTCTAAGTGCCGTGGCGATAACCGGGTTGTTGGAATAACTGGCGTGTTCCTTGCTTAATACTATGCAGAAACATTTTAAGTTCTCGCCTCGATCTCCGATCATGCTTTAGATGGAAGGAATGGCGGACTCAGGTATAGATGCTTGAACGTATTAATTCGCAAAAGATCGGCGCTGTTTGTTTGGCAAATTGCATATGGAAAGTTGTTGAGGCATCTCAACGAGAATCTGACAACAGCAAGTCAATTAAATAACATTTTGAAACTTTGAAATTTGCTGTAATCAACAACTACCAATAGAATTGAGACAGAAAATTAAGGGATTCCCCACCAAATATAAGAAGAGAATTTCTAAAAACACTTTGTGTATTCGAAATATCTAGCAATTAAGTTGGAGGTAAACAATTGAAAAAAAGAGGACGGGTTTAAATGTCTCGATCTTAGTGTGTAGTTGGTTGCATAAACATACATCATGAAAATACCCTTTGCAACACCGTTAGCGGAGCCGTCCACATTTGAGCGGGTTTAGCTAGTACACATAAATAAGTATTCATTCATATGTTATTCTCTATAAAAGTAAGCGGTGTACGTGTGGGGAACATTACACTGTATGTAAAGAAAAAGCCATACGAAACGCGTGTTTAAGGAGAGTTTACTAATATAAATTACCCAACTGAGTCTATCTGTATACGATCTAATGTATACAAAAAACTCAGCACAATTATTCAAGTATACCCTTTACACTTGGACTAAACACGCAGTCGATAAATAATGCTTGTTCGTGTCCGGAAAATTAATAATATCTGATCGTAGCGATTAATTAATTAAATTTAGTAAAATTAACCGTTAATATCAAAACAAAACGTTCGCTATCGCGCTGCCTGCCGTTTCCGAATGACTAATGATCGGCGACAACCAAATCCTATGTTCTGCTTCAATTGAGAATGTGACTGCCAAATGTCGTTAATCATTTTCGAGGTAATGACTACCTGAATTTTTAACGAGAATCAAATCACTATTTAAGATATAAGGAAAATAATTGCCTTCTTATAGATTATCTAAAAGTTTGGACGCGCTAACAGGGTGGCACATCGTTAAAATCTAGTTATCGATGAATACTAACATGTTAAATAATTCTGCGAAATATGTATGTTATAAACACTTCGTATAAACGACTTAATACTTATCGTTAGTAGTATAAGTATCTAGCTCTTCTACAATCGGATTTTTGTATTACTTTTAAATATCTTTTATACAAAATTTTCTTAAGTTAATACATTAGACTTATTTTTGAACATGATATCTGTATATAATAATGTCAATATCAGTTGGTAATAACTAAAAACACCATATTTCGATTAAACATTATAGAAAAACGTAAAATACCTGTAAAATACTGTAAAGATGATCGATTTAAAATTAAAAGGACTTGAACAAAACAATTGAAAAAAAGCGGGCGGGTCTAAATATCTATATTCGGATGTGTAATTGGTTGCATACACTCTGATGATTTCCTCTCCATTTAAAGGAATAAACCTAAATATTTTTCTAAATACAAACAGTCTGCATTAAAGAGTAATATTGAAGCTTACAGCATCACGCTATTCAAGTGTGTATTTTCTTTAGTACGTACAATGTTTTTATGCGAAAGCTTTAGCCACAGCTTCAATCAGGCGTATCAAGAGGCATCTTGTTAGCTGGTTCGCTTGTGCCTTTTACAATTGTAGCCACCACAGCAATTTGCATGACTTGTCCAACGGTTGATTCATAGGGCAATTAGTCATAAATTTCCTAATGGCAAACGAACTCGTTACTGTAATTGAAAGCGTTCAAAAAATTTATTGCAAAGTTAAAACAGCAACGGTAGCTAAGCTAATCGGTTAAAGTGTTTGCCAATTGAGGTCCTAATGTCATTTGTTGTTCATAAATCTTATCGGTCTTAATTATTTTCACTGTCGAACCGTCGCCATTCATGCGCGATCATTTACAATTGAATAGACAGTGATTGGTGTGAATTGTAATGAGTTAGCTTTTTTCAAATGCTAAATTGTATCGCATATGTTAACGCCTTTATTGACATTATAATCTGAATAATTATAGAAATAAGAAAATACAGATTTTTATTGTTCTCCTTTTGTTACAGTGAGTGGGCCACCAATACGAAAGCGTTCCCATAAGAAATCCTTTCGTTTTTATTTCTTTATGGTTGTTTGCAAGCTCCTGCGTGCACTAGCTAAGATGTACGGTATTTATTTACGTATTTGATATTTTTTTCTAATAAACTTTGCTAATTTTCTTTTTACCATGATTTTTTTTGCAGCCTTTACTTTTTCTGCAACTCTTAGTTATCATACGAGTGACTTTATAATCTACCCTGAGGAAAACACTTTTCATCCCTTTAAGTTGCTTGAATAGTCCTGTTCAGTAGTAATGAATTATTAATTGATAGATAGTATAGGAAACTGTGACGAATTGGTAGAGGCATTCGCGGCCAACAGATCGCAGATGAAAGGTCCATTGAAGAAGCTTGATCTGAATCAGAATAGCATCAGTTCAGAAAACTGTGTGTGTCAACAACTATGAATCTAGAGTTTTTATTGTAGTTCTCCTGCAATATTTAAGAAGCTATGTAATAACTCTGTCCTTTTCATTGCTTTAATATTAGTTTTTGTCTGATGCCTTTCATTGAAATTGTAGCTTTAAAAAGTCTGTGTCTATAGATTTAACTTTAGAACTATAGATGCTCTCAGTAAAACTTTTTGACGGCTAATTTTATTAACATTTGTTATAATGGAATTGAAAAATACCTTCTTCCTCCTATTTGACGAAAATTAGAGGTGTCTCCTTCCGTTAATAGCCGTTTCGTATAGTATAAAAGAATGAGTTCTTTAAAAGCTCGTTTAGAAAAGACAAGACAGAGTCAATTGGTAGGTCCGCCTCCAGTTTGAGTCAGTGTTCGTTCCGAAGCAAGACACTGTGGTGGTCTGATATATTGTTCACATCAGTGTAACGACCACGTCCACCGTATTGAAACGACTACAATCCAAAGAGACGAAACACCTGCACCTGCTTATTATTGCAAGCTCTAAATGTAGGTTTATTATTCTTTCAAGAGCCGATAAACGGCAAATGTGCAATCTGTAAAGTTTTAACAGCTTCCATTGTGCCCCTGCCGTGTCGTAAAAGTGACCAGCGAGGTGGAGGCCTCGGCTTATTTTGTAGCAATTAAACATTGTAAAATTAAAAGGTCATTAACAAGCGAACAACGACTCCTGGCGCCGTCACGTTCATTCATACATCACCAGCAATTAAGGAACATTTCCAGTCATTCCCTGGACCGGTCAATGTGAGGAACAAAAAAGTCCCAAGTCCATCCCGTCGCCTACGTACCAACTTCTTACTGGTCTCTCTGTGGCTACAGCTTCGCTCACAATACCTAATAACATAAACATTTAACGGCATAAAGACGTCTGGGTGTTAATGTATGCAGCGACGTAACTAGAGCCCCTGCCAGTGATCTAATGAACGAAACCCCGTTGCTAATGCTGTTACATCCTGCAGGGAGCTGCGCCATAGACTTGACGTACAACTGTCAGCAAGTCAGGGCACCATTTATTTAAATTTTTGTTCTCGAAGCATGTACCGCGAAGGCGCCTACGTTTCTCCGTATTTTGTAGGAGGCTCATTGTCGTCGATTTATGGAAATCATTAGTCAATTGGGGGTAGTAATGTGCTACAATATAACATACAATTTTCCTCCCACAAACACTCTCATTTCTCATGTACTTTTACTTGTTCAAACATACGTCTAATGCAATCGACAATTAAACAACAAAAGTTTAAAAATAATTCGAAGTGGTCTGTATTCTGTCGAAACTGCCAGACGCGGATCGCGATTTCGATCTTTTTGGATCTCATCAGCGCGTCGCAGGCAGCTCCGACAGAACACAGACCAACTTTTACCTGTTATCTTAACAGTGCGTTTTAGAAAATACTACAAATTTACTGCGTCATTTGTAATATTTTCTTTAACAAAAGTTTATTGTATTGAAATAATGATCTAGCGCATGGCCGAACCTCAGTATACACAACATAAAGAAAATTCTAGTTCACAAGAAGTCTGCTCTAAGAAGACTTACATATCGCGTAAATAATGGAATATTCAACATTAAAGTAACAGAACTCTGATATAAGACTGTTACAACTATATATGTAAATATAATGAGCAATGAAATTAAAATAAATTCTGACGTGAATAAACTTTCTAAGGGCAGAACATTTAAAAAGAAAAAGTGTAGTAGTGTAATACACACGACTTATTATCTACAGTTATCATTTAAAAATCCAGTACAATACAAAATTTACATTAAATACGAAAAATACGAACAGTATTTAGTAACATAGGCTACGCATAATTTGGAACTTGATTTAATCAACCGTTTTAATTGTTTGTCCACCGCCTCTGCAAAACTGATATGTAAGTTTTTATGTATAGAAAGGCGGTCGTGGTTCAAAATACAATACAAACACAATTTTTGACTAATTGATCTTAAGTTTTAAGCGACAAGATCGAAAACAGCGGCAGTAAAATATTAATGTTGTTTATCGCGCTAAATACCTTCCAGACAGTTACAAGAAATAAGAAAAGATAATTCGCATTCATTGCGTAATGAATACTAACTCTTTTCAACAGCTACCTGGTCCGTTTGTTGTAGGTTTTAATAGGTATGTAGATTTACAGTTAAGAAACTAGTGCGCGACAAAAAGTGCAACAGTACAACTTGTCTAGTTGGTTAGTAAAATACAACAAAGGGGAGATAATACACGTCTTATAAACTTCATGTACTTGCTTTATTTTTGCCGAAGAGTTCTAAAGTTGAGTTCTTAACTACGAAAAATAGCATGAGACTTGAAATTGATGTAAATAATCATATTTTTAAAGGCTTTTATTGTCAAAGTTAAACCACGTACTGTTCGTTTCAAGAAGTTAGAGATATGGCCCTTCCCTTTATTAGGATGCGCCGTAGCATAATTCCAAATTCAATCATATTTGTCTGCGGAGCTCATTTCTCCAGCGATCATCGCGCGAGAACTAGACAAAAGTGTACAGTACCATTTGCAAAATTATTTAAACTGCCTCGTTAAAATTTAAGAATATGCTTTATTTAAAAGCATATTTAGTCAAAAATAATAACAGGTGAATTAACTTAACGCTCTACACACCTATAAAACTTTTGCTTTGTTTTCTATTGTTAATTTATACACATTTTTGTTTTTTGTATCAAAAGTCCTAATTGCTCTGGCAATGATGACCAGGATTACCTAACATATTTATGTAACACAGCGTCCCTACATGCTGTGGTAAAGGTCCGCAAACGACAACAACCGGTGAGTTTGGTGTGTCAAAATATGACATTTCGATAATGGTACACAAACAAAGAATTATCCCCTAAAATCATCTACATCGTATGACGTGGAATTCTTGTATGCCGTGCAATGACTCGGATGCTCAAAGAGAGTATGTCTTTCGGTAGAGACGTGCTGGCTTTGCTGGGCCTCACCCTCTCGGTGAGGTACCACACACTTCCTGCATGACGCCGCCAGTGCATTTTTATTATTCTGGTCTTGTATAAGTACCATGTTTGTACAATCTGCGTATGAGAACATCATATTTTGCTTATCAAAATAAAGTAATTTTTGTATCTGGTGATAATAGCAGTAACTTTGCCATTCGAATGGTAACTAATGTTACAGAGTGCTACTAATCGTTATCACGTTCAATTGACTAGTCCCCATACCAGCTGCTGCGGAGGTCAAGAGAGTTTTGTTACTGGACGCATGCGATAACAATGGGTGACAAGAAAACGCGGGTGCCAACGTGACAAGTGTTCTTAATCATTGACGCCTGATTAATTGGGGAACTTTTTGTGTCTAGTTTTTATATCGCCTGCCTATGTTGTGGCGATATCACGAGATGCACTCACATGTTGGCTTTCAAATATTCCGGAATACTCATCAAACATAATCTACACAGAATAGATGACACTTTTCACTCTTGTAACTCCATGAAATTATAATACGTAACATTTCAAAATACCGCTTTCTGGATAATATAGGATTATCTCATCGCACTTCGTAAATTGCTGCTGTCTGAAATCCTTGACGATAATCAAGATAGACAAAATGCAGTTTTAACACTATACAACCCAAGGTTAATGTTCATGTCATTCTAAATTACCTCTACTTAAATTGCATTTAAAAGAATATAAATTGATTGAAGAAAATCTGCAAACTGTTACTTACAAGGAATTGTTGTTATAACCAAATAAAAATTTTGATTGCAGTTGAATGAGATTGTTTCCTAGCGTGCTTTCTGTGTGGTTTTCATCAAGTAATTAACTTGCACTCCTACTAAAGGGAAATCGAGTGGCTTTTATAACGAAATATCAAACTGCTACTAGTAGGTGCTATAGGAAACAATTTTGTTTTCAACAAATTAACGGCAAATTTACTTTTAGTAACCCAAGTTAAACCTTTGATTGCAATTAGGAAATGTTTATGGCGTTCTTAATGAGCCATAACGTGTTAGAAAAATGCAGGAACGTTAGAACTAAATCCTTTATGAAGCGAGAAATTCGTCATGAAAGCCGCTAATGAACCAGCAGGAAGAAAAGAGTTCTTGTATAAGTAAGCTCAACTAATCTCACACTGCGTTACTGCTAATCTAAAGGTCTACGTAATTTTAGAACTGCAAGAAGAAATAGGTTAAACTAGTTTTTAGGATAATCTGTAGGTAAATACCTACAATATGAACCTAAAGGGAAGAAGATTATTGCTACCGTCTAACTGGGTTATGTTTTTGAATTTATTCTTTTGCTAAAAATCAGGTAAATGAATGAATTGTTTTAAAATAAAATAATAAATTTCTACAAAATTTCATCATGAATCAATAAAGAAACCAAAACACATTGAAAAATGCATGTACCAATGTTTACGTAAACATGGAAAGGGAGCGTAAGATCTTTGCTTACTTTTGCTGATAAGGGGGAGGGAGGGTTAATAATTGCAAAAAATCTGCTTACGTAATACTTGAACGGCCCCTAACTTTAGTGGATAATAAAAATACATTGTTACGTTAGAAAACAATTACCTTGATATGCCAAACTAATATTACCCCTTAAATTACTCTGAGCACATACAGATCATAAATCATTGGTAAATAACATTTCAGAGTATCATGTTGCAACTCGTTTGATTTCATAGTTATTGTCCATTTTAGAAAACATAAACGCTAATATTTAAATCAGAACCCATAAACAAGAACATACATACGTAATAAAGAGAATCAACCGTACATAATCAACTGGCGTTTTATTAGAAAAAAATGAATATGGGTACAGATACGTACATACTTGACCTGTAAATTGCGTGCCCATGTCGTTGTTCTTTTTCTCGGTGGGTGTGACAAAGTATTTCTATTGTGTTAGGTCAGCCAAGGCGTTTAATATATGCCCAGGTGTTCAAATTCCGTAGCATCTTTCGAAACTGCCACCAAGTAACAGCAAAACCCAGTGGAAATTCGATACTGCATTTCTTGGAGACCGTGCACCAGTGAGTCATTAACTGGTCGCCAATATTGCTAAGTAAAATAAGATACTTTCTAACACTAACCGCAACCAATCTAATCTCAAAAATTGTAGAAAGCATCCAAAAGCTCTAAAGAATTATGCTTTATAAATATTCTTGCACTGTTCTCTAAATAAATCATCCATCGTCCAGGATCCCAGAATGAATGTTTGGTGAACTAGTTCGGAAGTTGCCCACCCTAAGCATAATGAAGCATACAAAAGCACGATGCAACCATAGGACTAATAGCAGTTCTCATAAGTAAAAATAAAGCACATTTTTCATCCAGCGAAAGTAATATACTTAGATTATGTTACAAATATTATTGATATGCTGTAAGTCAGATCAGTACTCCAGAAAATTTAAAGGAGAAGAAGGTACATGAAAAAGGAATAGAATGAGCCATCTCGCACCACTCAGTGATATACATAAACATGAGGCTAATGTTTTTACCGAAAGCCCCAACTGCTCCGGTAACATTGCCCATATATGACCACCTTGTCTGCATATCATGCATGCGAATACATTGTTCTTTGTTTGTTATTTTCACACTCAACTTTTTTTGTATTACCTGTCTGTGTACCAGCTGTTGCGAAGGTCACGAGTAGGTATGAGTGTTTCGTCACTTGTCACTGACGATAACGAAAGGCACTAAAACAACGCACCTGCCAAACTGGTAATCACTGACGGCTCGTTAAGTGGGGTACTTTTTGTGCATACTTTTGTCGCCCTATCGTGAGATGCATTCCACACTGCCTCCACATGTTACCTTTCGAATGTTCCGGAATATTGATTAAGCATAGTGTATAAGATAGACAATGGACAAGATATTCAGTAAAATATAAAACAAACATCTTTTGCGACTAAGTTTATATAAAAGTAAAAATAATAAGGTATTCTTTAGTTAACTTCGTTTATTCTGAGAAAAACACCTGTATTTTTTTTTCATGTAAAATGTAGTACAAATAACTCTAAATATCCAATATGTACATACGCTTCCATGTTTATTCGATAGACAATATATCACAGTATGAAGATGATAAATACACTATCAAAGATTGAATTCGATTATAGAAACACGAGCTAGTGACATTTTAGGTGTTTGATTTCAGTAGCGATACTTTCGCATGTTTTACATGCTTTTCTATGAAGTAAGTCATTTTTCTTCAATTGTAAAGAAAGAAATTATATAGACCGGATCGGATTTCTCCTGTCCAACGACAAATATTTATCATCTGCATGATAATAATCATAGCTAGCCACCTATTATTTATTCGGAAGGCAAGGAAAATACATTAAGAGTAACAAAACTTTGACTGAAACTGAAAAGAAGTTATCCAAAAGGCTTTTTCTCATTTCGTTAGAGAAATGCCTGAAATTGAAATTACTGAACACTGATAATTATCGGTAATATGATCCCTGTTGTAAACGAAGTAATTCTTCTTTGAAGACAGTAATTTGAAGCACGTTATAACAAAATTAGTCGTAAAGTTTGAGAAGACAAATAGAGATAGTAAAATGTTGGTAAGTTATTAATTTTTGCGTTTCCCCAAAGCAGTATATTACCAGCACTATGCGAGCCTGCCTACCAATAATAAGTTCGTATGTTATATTGTCTTTAATAATCGTTCATTTTCAATAACAAAGGAGCTGTAAATAATAAATTAGGTGGGAAGAGTGTCAATGAGGCTCGGTCTTAATGTCAGTTAATAAATTTATAGCGCACTGTCTCGCGCCAGCTATTGTCATGAGCTCCTAACTATATTGCGTTTACGGTTGGCGCCATCGATGTATAGATAATAATGTACGCTAGGAAACAATCATATTAAGTTTCATTGCCTCCTTATTATGCAACTAAGAATTATAACTCCATAATGTGCCGCGAATATTCGATTATAGAAAGTGCCTTTTGTTCCAGACAAAATAAAAAATAAGAGAAATACATCCGATGATGGTGAACGAACAGAATTCCAACTTAACACTCGACACATTTGTATAAACGCATAGGCTAGGTTTAGATAACTTCTTGTTGAGCATACAATGGTCAACAAATAAATTTAGTAATACTACATATATGAAGCACCTTGACATTTAATAGTGGTCAATATCAAATATTAACGTGAAAATTAATTTTTCAATCTTTTACCCACTAAAATAAAGGTGTATGTTTAGAGCGCGGCGCTGTAAGGGTGCGAAACATGGAAAAACAAAAGGTTAGGAGCGTTCGAAATGTGATTTTGGATTGGATAATTGAAGGTTAGAAATGAAGAGATATTAGAAAGGATCGGAGAACAGAGGACTCTATGGAAGTAAAAAAGAAATAGGTGAGATAGGATGGTAGGACACCTTCTCAGGCATGAAGGATAGAAGTAGGCCTAGATTAGATTACTAGTACGCAAATAGTTAAGGATGTGGTTTGTTCTAGTTTTAAGGAAATGCGAAGATTAGCTCAAAATAGGAAGGAGTGGAGGTGCGTGTCCAACCAGTCTTAGGACTGACGACCCCATGATGATGACCCACTATAAACTTCGACAGATATGTGACCTAATAAGTACGGTTTGTGGTTGTTGCTGTTGTCAGCTCTAGTAGCTTAGTGGTTAGAGCATTGGTGCGTAAATCCAAAGGTCCCAGGTTCGATTCCCGGCGAGGGTGTGACAACAGCATCGAATTTTTCCTCAGTTATCTGAGGTAGTTTGTAGCAGGTAAAATGTTGAAAAATGAATTTTCACATTAATATTAAATAAATTTAGATTCGATTAGATAGGAATGTCCAACTACCCTCCGAGAGCTCACCGAATTGCTGTTCTTGATAACCAACAAGTCGGATTTTGCTTTGATACTCATGAAACCGAATATGCAGTCCTTGTCATTAGCTGTGCCGCATATGCAGTGTCACTATCTGGTGCCAGGCCGGATCGGGTATCTCTTTCTACTCTGTATTTTTAGCAGTTGGATCAAGGGTTCGTAAATATAGGTGTGACCTGAATTTCCATTTTCTTACAGTTTTCTAAAGCTAATATTAGCGATCAAATAAATAATTGATTGTTAGATTCGATTCGATTCGAGTTCGGTCCCACACGCATTTACAGTCGTAAATTGGCCAAAAACGTTCCATGCGGCAATGTACTTCCTGTGCGGTTAAAGCAATAAAATGCGGCAGTAAACCGCCACGTCACTCTCGTAACTCGAAATTTACACAACAAATTTTATTCGGCACATAAATTAGAACAAACGTTCCTATGGACATTCTTCGCGGTCGTCCATGATCACACGAGGGCATGTAGGTGTGTGAGATGAGGTAAGCTCCAATTGCAGCCACTACTTATGTACAAAACCTTAAAATCTTAAACATAGATATACTTTCTAACTACACAAAAACAAATTGAAGTAGACAGAGAACCACAAAAATTATTATGAAAGCAAGACAGTGGGGGAAGACAGTTAACGAATCTATCAAGATAGAACTAGAACTTTTTATAGGATAATAGTGCCAAAAGTCCTTTATACAACCGCTTGGTATTAAGTTTAAAATTGAGTTTTTCTTTTAACTACTTAAAAAACCAATGCCTATTCTAAATCTTTGTTTTCAGCCGCTTTTCTTAGAATTAGTGAGCATTGAAAGTTTAAGAACGGTAAATATCTGAACATTGAAGACTAAAAGCTACAAGCTCCATTTAAAAATATTGAAGATATTTTGTTTCGATTTCTTCAAAACAGTCTAGCTAATGTGTGCTGCTGCAGTTGTAAAAAGCCGTAGAAATGTGACTGAAATGGTCTCTTTAAACAACCCAACAACGGCAACAATTTCGTGCTGTACCGTGTTTCAAAACATGGCCGGAACGTTTGGAGGACCGTAAATTCCGAACTTTAGAATCCGGGATGACTTTATTATTCTTTAAGGGACCGTTTGTGTGCGGAGCGAGACAGAATTTAGAACGTTCTTTACAACTTTATTTAAAACTCGATCAACAACGTTGCGCTTATACACATTGTAGTTCGTGGGACGACGACGATATCACACGAGTGATTTTGATCGGTTCGATTGTAATGAAGACCATCCAAAAAATTTACCATGCAGTAAATTATTCGGCAGGTACCTTGTACATTCACAATACAAACAACGGCATCATTTAAACAAATTCCTCCAAAAAATACATCAATTTGTCAAATCAAGTACTGACTTTTGCTTTGAACAGGTGAGGGAATTACATGCCTTCAATTTACTGGCAGGAATCTTTTTTCAAATCACCTAAACAGCCAATAATTAGATCAATCATAATTACCTAGTGTCCCGATTCCATTTGCAGATTCAGATATTTAGTCCGTTTCTGTATCTCTATCATTTTGACCCTGTACAGTAGAACGATATATATACAAGAGCTTACTAATTTGGAGCTATCTGATTATTGCGGAAGCGTAATACTAATAAATGCCAAATTTGAAAATATCAACAACAGCTTCAATTCCCTGAACAGTTTAACGTAATACGTGTTCTTTCTCAATGCTATGGGGGCCTTTGAGGTGATAGAAGAGAACCCAAAGAGCTACACTGTGCTGGTCTTCTGTTGAGTTTTGCAGGCTCTGCAGATGGTTGTTTTGCCTTGCTTCCTGCACCAGACGGTATTAGCAACCCCATCCTATCAAGAAACTACAAAACCCTTCATTCCAAATTTGCGAATTTGGTAATTCATGTGAGAATCTCCGATATTCCAAGCATTTAAGTAGAGCGAATAAACGTACTTTCACGTATGTCCTTTCATGAATCTATCAAGTGTCACTCTTTTGATCAATTGGTTGTCTTGCATACGTTCCTTTAGTATCAATGGAACGCTAACATTCGTCTGATCAGGACTCACTTTCTGTGCAGCCTTCTGACAGGAACGATCCTTTTTCTTAGAACGTCATAAGATCATGAGTTCCTCAGAATCCAGGGTAGTACAATCGTAAAGGTAATTAAGATACGTGGAGTTCCCTTCTCTCTGGTAACGTGGAAGGCAAATGCGCTGAAAGGAGCTATTTGGATTCAAGTTTCAGTTAAGCTAGACTATTGTTTTGCCATTTTGTCGAGATCCAAGGCTGCGTTTATTGTACATCTTATTATGATTCCAAACGGATACGACAGGATTGAGACAGCAGTAACGTTTCTTGCAGCAACTCTATTTTTTCCCAATGATATTGATTCCCAAACAGCTTCTAGCTGCTCGCATGTCGTCTACGGAATATTGGAATGCAACATAGTTGTAGTTATTAAATTTCTCCAAAAATTATAGATGTAAGGCTTCCGTAGGTAAAAGTCGATTTGATTCTTTTTAATTATTTATTATTGAAGAAAAACGAATATTATTTCCTGGCATTTACTAACCGTGTTACACAGAACACTATTTTTATGCCTACTAAAAGAGTTGTGTTGTAAACATACAGTAATTGAAACGTGTTTTAATGTTTGCAATTATTACAATGAATTATCTGATTACGCCAATCAAATCTTTTTATGTTAATTGTTGCGCGTGCGAAAAAACAAATCAGTAATAACGATTTGAGTTTTGTGTATTGTAGATTAAATGTAATCGCTGGGAATGTACAGGAATCTGGCATTAGAAAAACGATTTCTCTGAGAGATTTATGGGTCGACAATTAACAGAACGAGTTCCTAGTTCTCCGAAAAGCAAGCGCATGAATAAATAATAATAATTTTCTATTATTGCCAAGGTATAAGGGATTGGACAGTGTTTAATTATACAAGGCGCTCGGGGCAGAACGTAATTGCCAATTAAGGAAACTGTAAACAGTTCTCTAAAGATGTTACCACTAAATTCTTCTTTTTCGAAAAAAGAAAAAAAAGAATAAACTAAAAAACGTGAAAACGCGTTCTCGCGTTATTCAATTTTCTGCCGCTTCCTGCTGTTCTTCAAGCATCGATAAATTTTAATGACTTATGACGACCACCGACACAAACATGATGCAAAAGCAAAATAGCATGAATTTATGCAGCAACAAACTCTTTTTTATTATTGTTTGAACGATCGCTGTAATCGTTAATCATATTAGGTGAATCTTCAGTTGATTTAAAATTCAGTTTTTTTACAAATACTTACATATGTATGTAAGGATATCTAAACGGTTTGTCATACATGAAAATGATAAAGTACTCAATTTATCGAATATACAGGTAGTTATAGACTGTTGAACTGTTTATGATTGGAACGTTACCTTTACAAATAGCAGTCTAAAAACAAAATAACAAAAATCGATTTAAAATTGCTCTGCAAGATTATAAATATTTGGTGTTGTTTCTTAATAATAATTTAAATAAACTTGCGTATAAAAATCGACTTCAATAATAATTTCCCTTACACTGAAACGTTAAAAACGAAAGTCATTCACTAATTTACCACTCGTCGAGGTTGAGTATTTTCTTCAAATTTAAATGGAGTCACCCTTGAGATATAGTTTTAATCTTACTTATCAGAGGAAAACATCTACAGAGTCCTAAATCAAACGCTTGTAAAACATTTTTGATATACTGTAATTCTAAAAATCGTATTGAGATAATTTTATTTTAATCATCTTGATCATAAGTCTCAATTACAGCAAGTAAGAGAAAATCAAAAACGTATCATACATCCATAAGTAGTAGTAGTACAAATACTTATCCACCCACCGGCGAAAACTTGAACCAGAATCAAAGTAGGAGGATTAAGTAAGCTTGAACTGTCGTAAAACAAAAACTCATGATTTCTGGGACTTGTAGCCTTTGAGATTTTTGTTCAGGATAATTTCAAGAACATTTTCTCAAAGTTTCTTTATATTAGACCTATTTTTAAAATACTTTTAGTTTCTGCGTTTGAATTTTGAAAATCCATCAAAATTCCAACTCCATAGAAATATATATGTTTCGCTACAATGGGTTCCTCTGCCAAGAAGACATGCAATTGACTCCCTAAGTAAGTCACTAACTTAAATCAGTTCGAGGTATTTCACCACACGCTGTCTCCAGCCACATCGTCTTCTGCACATGGAAGGTGGGGAAAACGACCCTCAACCTGTATGCAGCAATCTTTCAGGTTCAGGAACGCAACACATTTCTAGGACCTCTTTCACTAGGATGTCGTGTTCTTAATATTGAAAATCCGTCTAAATTCCAATTCCATTTAAGAATACTTTAGCGAATAAATAATTATTGTTGAGCATCTAAAAATGAGACTACGTGTGGGTCATGTGCGTGAAAGAAGGTGTAGGTCGCGGAAATTCAGCTGCCACATTCCTCCATTAATGGCGGATTACTTTTGATTGACGATAAGTTGGTCTTGTAAAAAAATAAAATATTAGCGCAATAAAATTTGTGTACAAACAAAGAGCACAGTTAAAGATCAGGCCGTTTAATGCGGAGATAAGAAGATTTATCACGCGAACATTTATCACTGCGCTCATTTCTTTTTTCGCGCGCGCACGGCGCACTTGATTTCAAACAATGGCGTATGACAAGACGAGTGAGTAATATGGCAAGATAGAGTCACGCCGTTCCGTTATCTTACCTGGTGGCTATCTCTTTTCGTCCTGATAAAGGACAATAAATTAATTTACGTTTTATGCCGGAGCATTAAATTAAAACATATAATACTTGGATGTATGTACTTACATGCACGGGTAATACGACACCAGTTGTTACGTGCAGTAGTCGCAGCGTTACAGGAAAAGAAGTATTTATCGTTGATCGGTACGTAAGTAGCATGTTAAATCGCCATATTTAAAGGATAATTAATCCTCTTTAACCTCTGCGTGTTTAACGTATCGATCGTGTACCTATTTGATGGGGACTTGTTGTCTAAGATCAGTAACAGGTAGATGATGCACCAATCTCTAACGGTTCACTTAAGCAAAAACGATCAAAAAGAAGTTTTTATGATCCAAGAATATCGAAAATTACTAGTATTTGATTAGGAAGTTGTAGAAAATCTAGAAACGCAGACGTTTTTGTAGTTTAGATTATTAATACTTACACCAGTGATGCTCAACTTCTCTATTTAATCTCACATTAAAATCACGAACGACACCAACATCTGACTGACATTATTTTTGGCTTTTTCTTTACAAAACCCGAAGAAACATGAACAAAACTCCAAAATTAATCACATTGTCATTTTGAGTCTTTCAAAACATTCATCATGTTTAATGAAATTTAGAACAATTAGCTTTACTTCCCATGCGTCAAGAATCTTAACTAGAATTGTAGAAAGAAGGATCGAAAAAAGGCGGAAAAATTGTTAGAGGAAGATCAATTTGGGTTTAGAAGAACGTGGGAGGTCATTCTAGCTTTACAAGTATACCAATAGAGGAACAATATAAAAAGGAAAGCGCGCGTACATAGGATTCGTAGATTTAGAAAAAGCTTTTGACAATGTTAAATGGGACAAAATGTTAAATATACTTCAAAATATAGGGATGACTTACAGAAATAGAAGAGTGATACAGTGGACCCCCGATAATCCGGCCCCTTGTAATCCGACATGGTCTATTATTTATTATGTATTGAATATTTTTTTGACAATCTTCGCTAATGCATGATTGAACAAGTTATAACTTGTATGCACCACCAGAGTATTGTTTTGATTCTGATTGATTAGTTTGAATTTGACTACATGTGATGAAGATAGCGGTGCGATCTAGCGTGTGTTCATTGTTTAGTGTTTATTCATTGTGTATTACGTATTCGTACCTAGTAATGTCGTCACAAGCTCAGAAGCGAAAGTACAAAACACTGACAATTAAATAAAAATGTGTTATTTTAAATCGCAGTACTCTATAATCCGACAAATTCGCTAATCCGACACTGCCCTGCAAACTGTTTGTCGGATTACCGGGGGTCCACTGTACTTAGTTTGTATAAAGAGCAGTAGGCAGTAATAGAGCTGGATCAGCAACGTAGGGAAGTAAATACTAGGAAGGAAGTCAGACAAAGATTCACACTGTTACCGCTACTTTTTAACCTATACATCGAAGACACAATTAACATCATTACATACAGTATAACTGTAGGGATAGATATAGAGGAGCCTCAGAATCTTTTCTATTACATATTGATTTGCACCACGCTCTAACGGTTCTCTTAAGCAAAACGTTCAAACAGAAGTTTTGATGACCTAAAAATACCGAAAATTACTAATATTTGATTAGGAAGTTGTAGAAAATCTAGAAACGCAGACGTTTTTGTAGTTTAGGTTAGTAATACCTAGACCAGTGATTCTCAACTTCTGTGCCGCGGCTCTTTACTGTTCCGCGAGATTCTTTAAGTGTGTGCCGCCAAATTTTACGGATGCATAGAGTAAAATAGCCTTTTAGAGACTTTTGAAGAATGCATTTTGCTGCCTGGTTATGCATCGAAAAGAAATCCTTCGGGGGTGGGGATGGAGGGGTGGTCGAAGGAGGAGGTCTCCCCCACCACTGGTTAAGTTAATAAATATGCCAATTTTTATACATTTCTAAGCATGTAAATATTTATATACCTAGTCATTCTTCAACAATATTCAAAGGTAAGACTAATGAAAAATACATAAAATTTTGAGAAAGTTATATAAAACATTATTTAAATGTCTTTATCAATAGGGTAGGTTAGGTTAGGTTGGGTTAGGTTACCGGGTTTTGTTCAAGTGACCACCCTCTTTCGATACCCCACCTCCACCCGCTTTTTTTATTGAATTTTATTTGAATTATAGTGTATGAAAATTGTCAAAATAATCAACTTTCAACCCCCATAACTTTTTAAGGGGATGAGATCACCGCAATTTTTTTATGGGGTTTTACTCAGATGACTACCCTCTTTCGATCCCCCCTCCCTCTTTCGATCCCCCTACCCCCACCTCTATCTAACCCCCATAACTTTTATGGGGGTGAGACCGCTACGAATTTTTTATGGTACAGTGGTGTGGGAGACCTCCTCTTTCGATCATACCCACCCCACCTCCTTCGGGGATGGGGGGCCATCATCTAGACATTTACCGAAATCCGAAATGTATAGTGGTATAGCCTACATATAAAAGATATACCCTCTCATTTCATCCTATTCCAATGGCCGATATACAGCAGGGGTGCGTTCGTTTTTGAATGAATTCGGAGAATTACGTTCGGGCGTCCGTTTTTTCGATTATAATAACGAAAATAGATCCAGACTTTTAAATCTAGATCATGAAATGAAAGTAGCGTAATCATTTTTAAGCCCAAATATAAACGAAGTTGTCAAAAAACACCAACCTGAAATTTCGCATTAAATGTAGTTTGTAATTTATCATTAAATAAACATTTTCTTTACTTTGTAATACCATTTTACTTTATAAACACTACGCAATACAATTAAAAAACTTTAGAATTTGGTGAAATTTCTTTTCTTCTATCTAAAAGATTGTATCTTCCTTTGATGCCGTGTTAATTACAATTACAATTCAAGAGTAATCGCTAATCGAAATTGACAAACATTCAACAAAAACGCGGAAAAGAGACTACAAATATTTTTTTATTATAATGTGCTTGTTTAATTGGAAATCATAAAGCAAGAACGTACTTAGGATGGTGTCGAGCTACAAACACATGTACTAGTAATGTCATAGTTCTCACCCGTCAGCCTAAGTACGAACCTGATACGTGCGAACGATTTCCATCCCCTAAATAATAACGCATAAGAGAACAACGACAGTTTAATAAGTTTTACAATAGTTTAATAGTTTATGTCCTCCAAGTGGGAAAGTGAGCATTTTCTGTGGGATTGCCAACATTTGCTATTAATAAAGACTTAATTTATTGTCTCGTTTATTACACGGACGATATTAACTTCCTTTTTATTGTAACTGCAGGCAAAAACATTTTTATGTCACTGTTTCAATCGCAAGAATAAAGTCGTTCACGGTTTATTTTTACTGCTGCATGGATCATGTCTCATAAATGCATACTTTTAATTTATTGCGAATACATTCAGAAATTTTTATTGCTATTACTGCCATTCCGTCTGTAGATTCGGGGCGTGAGTAAATGTGTTTAAAAACAGTCAGTCATTAAGGACATAGTTGTAGGATAAGTGGTCGGGGCACATGAGTGAACGAACAAAAATCGACAGAAGGTCACACTTCTCAAAGGATTAAGGGAATATAAAAGATAACTACAGTGTAAACTTTTTACAACGTCACTCGATTTAACGACAAACTCCTTAAAACGTCGAAATTGCTTGACTATGGTTGGTTTACATTGTTTTCTATACAATATTACACTCTATATAGCGTCACGCTCACTCTATTTAACAACAACAATGCGGCATTATAAATCATTAGGCAGTACTTTCTAAGTTACCGAAATAGATAAGAACTGCAGCTGTGTACGTTGTTGAAGAAGACGCTCCGACCAGCGACAGTAGTTTGGGCCACAAGTTGCGGTAGCAGTAGTGGCGATTACGCGTCGCGACGACCAGTGGTCGGTATGAACCACGCGTGACCGCTTCTAGTGACAACCAGAAGTGGTAGAGGGTACAAACGGCCTAAAATAGGTTTGGCATTGGTCTCACCGCGATTTGGAACAGGACTTCGATACTAATGTCAATTCCCTATTTAATCTCACGGCACATTAAACTCACGAATGAGACCACGACTTAACGCTCAGAAGCAAGAACAAAACTCCAAGGTTGATCACATTGTCATTTTTAATCTTCAAATCTCTCATCAAGACTCATGAAATTTAGAACAATAAACTTAACCCTCCATTCGTCAAAAATCTTAATTAGAAGTGTACAGAGAAGGATGAAAAAAGGGCGGAAGAACTATTAGGAGAAGATCAATCAAATGGGTTTAGAAGAAATAGAGGAACGCAGGAGGTCATTCTAGTTTTACGGATAACAATAGAGAAAACGAAAAGAAAAAGAGCGTACTTAGGATTTGTAGATTTAGAAAAATATTTTGACAATGTTGAATGGAACAAGATGTTAAATATACTTAAAAATGTAGTGATGAGCTACAGAGATAGAAGAGTGATACTTAGTTTGTGTTAAAGAACTGGAGCAGCAACGCAGACAAGTCAATATTAGGAAGGGAGTCAGACAAGGATGCACACTGTCACCGCTACAGTTTAATCTATACATCGAAGACGCGATCAACATCTTAAAGACTGTACAACTGTACGGATATATATAGAGGGGCAAAAGATTAGTATGCTTAGATTTGCAGATGATATAGCAGTATTAGCATCCAGCACGAAAGAGTTAGAGATAGCTTTAAATAAAATGGAAGCGGTATTGACAAAACAGTACTGTATGAAAACAAATAAAAGTAAGACAAAAATACTGGTATGCAAAGAAAGAAAAAGTAGGGAAAGTGCGAATGTAAAATAGAAGACGAAAGATTTGAAGAAGTGGCTGATTTTAGGTATCTAGCAATAAGAAGATGTTCTATGCTCGCGAACAATTAATTTAGAAATTCGGAAAAGGTTGTTAAAGGTGTATGTTTGGAGCACGGCGTTGTACGGGTGCGAAACATGGACAGTGGGCGTGGAGGAAAAGAAAAGCTTAGAATGATGATACCGTGGATAGTGACGGTTAGAAGTAAGGAGGTATTAGAAAGAATAGGAGAGAAGAAGACTCCATGGAAATCCATAAATAATAGGCGAGATAGGCTGATAAGACACCCTATAAGGCATGAATATCTAGTCAGAAACATATTAGAGACAGAAACAGGAGTTCAGATGATTAGAGGTAGATCTAGATTAGATTACTGTTCCCAATAGTTGAGGATGTGGGATGTTCTAGTTTTAAGGAAATGCGAAGATTAGCTCAGGATAGGAAAAAGTGGAGGTGGGTGTCCAACCAGTCTTAAGATGATGAAATATTAAAGTGATTTTAACACATATTTTTAAGAAGCAATTAAATGGGCCACGACCCGTTTACTGTAACATGTAAATAATTATTTCAAGAACGTTCGCTCCTGACCGTTATCGGTATGAGTTGAGAGGATCTTCGGGCAGGTTGATGGCTATTTGTGTAGGGTAATGTGCGCCTGAACGAACGTGGAAAAAATGCGCAAGGCGGTAATTAATTTTCCTGGCAATGGCCCCAAATGCATGCCGGTAACTATTTTATTGCCTTCGGGTAGATGGGAATGCCAAGCGTCGAGCATAAAAAGCAAATTAACTGCACCAACAGGAATCTAATAGAAAATAAAACTTTGCTTCGGATGAGAAAAAGTTTAAACTTCTTGGAAAGAGCGGATGCTGTTGCAACAAATACGTGTGCATAAAAAACAGTAATTATTTAACTTAATTATGGTTTTATACGCAGGAGTACACATTTTTAAACGAGAACTGAAGTAAAACAAGTAATAGTAGGTCTGCTAATTAAATAATTATTCTCTACACAAAAAGGAAGTCATTGTATCCACAGTATAGAGTCCCACTAATCCGGCACTATCAATAATCCGGCACCCTCCACCCGTCCTTGTATAAAAATAATTTCTCCTTCATATTATTTCTCAAGGTGGTGACATAAAGCAGAATCATAGAATTGAACTTGAAGGATGTCGTATTATCGCTCATTCACGTAAAAAGCATTGATTACCTGACCTAAACCAATCATTGCAGAAAAAGCTAAGGCATAAAAAAATGCTTTATCACAAAAAACAGAAGAATAGGATCATAAGAATGATCTACCTATTGTCGATTGTTTGCAAAGTTTATCAGAATTCTTGCTTTGAAGGAGCCGAAGATGTGAAAAAGTACATTTATGAAATGATTTATTTTATCTATTATGAATTTTTCTATAATCTAGTAATTCATACATTTCAGATTTAAGATAATCTTTGCATCCGTAACTATTTGCGAATAGTAATCTAATCTTGGTCTACCTCTACCCCTACTAACTTCCGTTTCTGCCACTAATATATGTCTCTGACTAGACCTTCATGCCTGAAAAGGTGTCTTACCAACCCATTTCGCCTATTTCTTATTGACTTCCATAGAGTCATCTGTTCTCCTATTCTTTCTTTGTAGTACCTCTTCATTTCTAACCTTCTGTATCCATGGTATCTTCATCATTCGCCTATAACACAACATTTCGAACGCCTCTAGCCTTTTCATTCCCACCGTCAATGGTTCTCACCATAATTTTAAAAAATGCCGAATTAGTGGGACTACTGTATACACTTTACATTTCGCGATAATTTGTATTAATTACATATTTGTAGTAATAGGTTCATATTCAATACGAAGAACCACCTTCGCCTTCCCAAACTGACCTTATTGTAAATTACCATACCTTCTATTACTACCAAAACAAATGCCCTACTTGATTACAGAACATCTAGTCAATCAACTATATCAAAAGGTGTTGGTATAATAAGCAGTTATTTTTTACATGCGCAAACATTTCCCGTTGGTAATTACATTTCCTTAACCCATTTAACACAGAATATTACACGGCACTTGATGTCCATCTTTTACTGTCTTATGAAGTTATTTACCGCGGATAAATAATCTAGAGCACGTAATAGCAAATGATAGTATAAATTAGTAGTAACTACTGCTCGCCGAAAGCAACAGAAGTATTCATATAGGCATCAAGTTGGCAGAGGTGACGTTGTAAGGTGCATAATAATAATTAAAATTGTAGCACAGTCCTCGGGCATCACAAACATATAGATACGACCAACAGGACAACGGAACGTTCTGTCGTAAATCAGATAAGAAATACGATTCAAAAGACGGAAGATTTATGCGACGGCACAATTTTAAACATGATACCTACAACATTTTTATACTTCTACAGATGATATCTTTTTAAAAATATCATTGTTATGGAAGTAATTATCTCGTACAAGCATTACTAAAATGAGCGCTCTACAGATGAATAATATTTGGACAGAAAGGATTATAAATTACCGGGATTCTATGGAAGCGTTGACAACTGTTGTTGAAAACTCATGAGCACTTTAATTGCCATATTCTTTTAATCAGGACTTTCTATCAGCACTAATCTATACTTGCACCCCCACCCGTATTAGGAAAGCAAAGGTTAGAATTATTTTTGGGGGCGGTGCGAGTGGAGGTGAAATATCATCTAACCACGGTAAGGGGTTGTGGTTGCAACGGATGATAAAGGAACGCTACATGAGTAAATCCCGTTGGAGAGTGCTGGCGTGAAATTTCACCTCACCTTCTGGGGGTTGCGGTTGCAATGAACGATAAGGAAGGATTACTAGAGTACGTCCCGTTATATTGAGTTGGTGGTTAGAGCGTGGGGTGAAGCTTCACCTCACTCCCATAAGGATTAGCGGTTGCGATTGATGATAAAGGAGAGTTACTACAGTACATCTTCGTTGTAATTAGATTGATGGGATGAGGGGTTGAATGTGAACAATAGAAATGACAATTGTGCGATTGAAGTGACCATTGCCATCGCACAAAGAGGTAAAACGGAAATGGGGATTGTAGTGTGACTTACACAATATGTTTGGTGCAGTAGTGAGATAAAAAATTACCCGGAGACCACTCGGAAGTTGCGTTACTGTACTCCCGTTCTACTAGAATGTTTTAAATAAAACTAGTAGCGAATTTGAGTTGAAGTGTTTAATGAGAATGTTTCTTACATACTATCTAACAATTTTAAATTTACTTAAAACTAGAGAACAACTAACAAAGGGGGTGGAGTCTAAATGAAAGATATTCTGGTGGTAGATAAATGTAGGAATTTCCTGAATGTCGTCATAGACGAGAGGGTGTTGACTTCAACTAGATACAGAAAAGTTCTGAAAACAAGTATACAAGAGCTAACAATGAGCCAGGTGTTAGTGACAGAAAAACCTCATTTATGCTACCAGGAATTACTGAATTCATCACGTACGTTTTGTCTGTATGACAATGAAATTATTCGCAAATATTATAAAACCAAATAATAAAGGAAAGGAATTTATGACCTAAAATGTTTGAAGTTGAATTGAACAAAGAAATTTGAAATGTAAATAAAGTAAATAATAACCCTAGATCAAACTAAATGGAAAAGTTTTTGAATAAAAATAATTGTAAAAATACAGATAATTATTAGCACTAAACACAATACAACAGAAGTATTTTCAGGCGACGGTGGCGGCTTGGAAGCACACTGGTAAAGACGAAAAATCCGAACTGACAGAATCTAAATCCAAAGCGAAAAAACATTATTGACGCATGACTAGATATAAAGAAAAGCTTGAAGTAGCAACTTAACTGTTATTCTCTTGTAAAAAATTTTATTGTTATAAAATAGTACGAACGTTGATTAAACTTAAAATTAAAACATAGTGCATAATATCTTTAGAAAACAGGAACTTTTTTGTTGGGACTCGTTAGAAATTGTCTCTTTTTCTTCAAGAAATATTTCAGTTTCCTTAGGAAGGTTTCTTTTTACTACCGGATTGTTTTCCTATTTAATTCCTGTTTTATTTTACGTTTTTACGGGTGGGATAATAAGTCTAAATTGTGAGAACCTACCTAAGAAAGGCAAGAAAGTCGATCTGGTCTAACGAAGTGAATCGTTTGAGTGATGCAATTTGCAGTGGTTCACTTGTCTTCCTATTGATATGCACCGCGTAAGTCTCGACGATGTCATTTTAAATGAAAAACCCGAGTCCACTGGGACGCAGTTCACTTCTCCGTTTCCGTAAAAGTAGACGGTTGTCGATCGTAGATCAAGCGGGCAACAGTCAGTATTGTCCGATGAATACGCTTGGGGAATGCGTCTCGCTGTGTTTCTCTTAATTGACCAAAGAAACCTCTTTATGCCGTAGGGGACGCTATAAAAATACTCTTTCCTCGTCTGTCCCGCCAAATACAGATAACGTATGCTCGAAATACAAGAGCGAGAAGAGTGACAAAAAGACACGCTTTAGATAGCATCGCCGCCTTTTCTTTCTTCTTAACTCTATGGAAAAAGGACGTACCACGTAAGGTATTGATTGTGCGATTGTTTTGCCGCAACGGACCGAAAATGATCAAATTTTATTACATGTATATTCGTATCTATCAAAAGAAAAACAGAAACAATGCAGAAAATGGTAGGAAGCCAAGTCAAACGCATTAAAAAGTTGACGTATAAATTTTAAAAACCTCGTTCCAGGTACATAACATTTACTGGGCATGTCTCATATGATCACAGAACACAGATACGAACAGAGATCAGTGGACAGGCTGTTTCTTTCAGCGTTTTTTTCACTTCACATTGATACACCTAAACAGCATCTTAAGCTATTATAAATTTGATAACGAAACATCATTAAAGACAGGACAACTTTAGGGATAGATATACGGGGTAAAAGATTAGTATGCATAAATTTGCAGATGATGTAGCAATAGATATTAAAGCTAGCAAGAGGGAGTTAGTTTGGTATGAAAATAAATAAAAGTAAACGAAAAATACTGGTATGAAAAGGAAGAACAAGTAGGGGAAAAGACGAGAAATAAGAAGAAATCACAGATTTTCGGTACCTGTAGCAAGATAAGGCCGAGTCGCCTTTAAAAAAATAAGTCACTTCCATGTTCCCGAAGGATAATTAGAAATTCGAAAAAGATGTACTGGTACGAAACATGCAGGGTGGATGCAGCAGAAAAGAAAAGGTTAGAAGCGTTTGAAATGTAGTGTTACAGATGAGTGATGAAGATAGCATGGATATAGAAGGTTAAAAAAGAGTTATTAGAAAGAGTAGGAGAACAGAGGGCGCTATGGAAGTCAATAAGAAGTAGATGAGATAGGATTAGGACATCATCTCAGGCACGAATCTCTAGATAGAGACATATTAGAAGCAGGAGTTATGAGGAGTAGAGTGTTCTAGTTTTAGGGAAATGCAAAGATTCGCTCAAGATATGACTAGTAGAGATACGGTCAAACCAGTCCTAGGACTGGCAACCCTATAACGATGATGAAGAAATATGGTTAGCAGTTCATGCACCTTACATTCGCCATCATCAAAATATCAGGAACAAATAGGGAAAGTTCGGAAAACGAAATGTTCAATATTGAAAGAACATCCAATTGAGAAACTTGCCATTCTTGCGCGTGGAATAGAGAAATGTCCTCCGTTTAGCGGAGAAGGATAATTTGAGAATTTACTCTTAGTTTTTCATTTGCGTGTTTCGAGTTGCTATTAGTTAAATCACAGCAACTTTTTCTATCCATAATTACACAATATTGTCTGCTTTTTTCACTGTTTCTCCTATCGATTCAAATTACTTCTATCATTTTTTTTATAGTCAACCTCCACACCCATTCCAATTTGATTCCAAACAAGTTTTAAGTACAAATTAAGTAATTTCGCTCAGTGGGCACCTAACTGTTCAGTTTTTCCAAATGCGGGCATGCATATGTAGCCACCTTGTGTGAATGTGAGCCAGATCACGCGCGCTATATTACGTAATGCACCATCATCACCGCGTTAGCTCTATTATTGGCCGGTAGTTTGCCAGCGCTGCATATGACGCGTTTCGGCACAAGTGCAATCGGCCAAATACGGGCATAAGGTTAAGGACAGGTGATTCGAAGTTGCGCAGCGCCATGCTACGGTTAATAGAGCGTAGGAAAGCGGAAAATTGCCAGTGAACAAGCTAAGAAGATAACAAGTCTTGTGTGTAAATGTACTTAATACTTATGTACTACGTATGCAAGCACATTACGCGTGGGTAATTCTTTTCTGCCAACCAACCTTACATACGACAGACTGATGTTATCATTTCATACAAAGTTATCACAGTTTCTACTCAATGAAATGGGCCGTATCTTTTCGGCGACAAATAAAATATTATAAGCGTCTATTGGAGGGTTAAGTAAGGGGTTAGTGATAGAAAACAACAAAACACTTCACCAACTGACATAGAGCCAAAATAATGGTACCCATGAGTCCATTGTCAATCTCTTGATGGACGTATGTATCTAGCTAAGGATTGAGTTAAGTACAGAAATAGAGAACAATAGACAATGTCATCAATTTTCATGCAGCTAAAGGAACGGCATCTACAGGTTGTGTAAATCGGTCTCCTGTCGCAAGCCAAAGAGAGAAACATTATTTGTCTATCGAAGTGTCTTGTTGAGGATTGAGTTAGAAGCCAGAGGCTAGAGCTCACCGATTAACATACAGCTAGATAACTAAAATTAAACTAAAATCCTATGTCACACTTTTCCATTATAAATTTGTCATAAAGGAAATAAATGTGTTTAGATTTGCAGATGACATAGCAGTATTAGCATCTAGCAAGGAGGACCTAGAGACAGCTTTAAATAAAATGGAAGCGGCACTGACAGATCAGTACTGTATGAAAATAAATAAAAGTAAAACTAAAATACTGGTATGCAAAGGAAGAAAAAGTAGGGAAAGAGCGAATATAAAGATAGGAGACGAAAAATTAGAAGAAGTGGTTGATTTTATAGATACATAGGAAGTCAGATAAGTCAGGATGGAAGGAGTAGTAGGGATATAAAGCAGAGGATAGCGCAGGGTCGTGTCGCCTTTAATAAAATTCGAAAAAGGTTGTTAAAGGTGTATGTTTGGAGCATGACATTGTACGGGTGCGATACATGGACAGTGGGTGAGGCGGAAAAGAAAAGGTTAGGAGCGTTCGAAATGTGGTGTTATAGGCGGATGATGAGGATATCGTGGGTAGAAAAGGTTAGAAATGAAGAGGTGTTGGAAATAATAGGGGAACAGAGGACTCTATGGAAGTCAATAAAAAATAGGCGAGATAGGTTTGTAGGACATCTTCTTAGGCATGAAGGTCTAGTCAGAGACATATTAGTGGCAGAAACAGGAGTTAGGAGGGGTAGAGGTAGACCTAGATTAGATTACTGTTCGCAAATAGTTAAGGATGTGGGCTGTTCTAGTTTTAGGGAAATGCGAAGTTTAGCTCAGGATAACAAAGAGAAGAGGTAAGTGTCCAACCAGTCTTAGGACTGACGACCTTATGATGATGATGAAAGAAAACTCCACACGAATAGATATCGCTGTACTACGTTACAATTTCCCATAGTAAATTTTTGTATTATAACCCCAAAAACCAAATTACTATTTGACATCAAATATTAGGGGCCGTCCATAAAATGTGTTACTCAAAATCTTACCTCTCTGGATCCCCCCTTCCCTTCCTCGCGCCATTACACGTTCAACGAGCCCCCTAATAAAAGCTAACTCACCCCCCTATAAACGATTTCTTGCGATTAAAATTTGAAAATTCTACAGGAATTTTTTTCCACGGGAGTTAGTCCTTCGAGAAAATGGAAGTTTTGAAAAAATTGCAAATCATTACGGCACCCAAATACCTACATAAGTTTAGTTACAGACTTCTACTTGAGAATGACTTTTATCCAAATGAAAAATTTTGAAAACTGTCAAATTAAGAAAAAAATAAAAATAAAATCGACGAACTGCTAACGTCACATTTCCTTAGACCCGCCTCCATTCCTGTCAACTCATCACACTAAGCAAACCCCTCTCTCTCCGTTATTTGCAAACGTCCCTTTGGTTGTTTTTACCCTAATTTCATATTACTACAAGTAGTTGTAAAAGAACTATATTTCCGATTGGTTTCGACCACCGATAAGTAATTCAGTTCATTGTTAGAGCTTATCTATTATTATTCGAGGACAAAGTAAGTTTGAGAATTAGTCGATGTCTGTCCTTTAACAGTGCCAATAACAAGTTAATTGCTGTTCTATTGTCCATTCATTATATTCGACAGTTCTAACGGTTGTAGAGCGAACCCGACATGAACATGTATGATTAATTAATTTATTAATTCGACTCCTTCTCGAACTCCTTTTATTCGCTACACGATCGTTTATCTGCACTTTGTAGGACCACGGATTAGAATTGATTCAATTTTATTTGACTAATACGCCTTCGAACTGGTTCGATACGGTTTTATCTTAAATTCATGGTGCCATTATTGTATTTACATACGTCCACATGTGGGTTACCAACCGCTACAAGGTGCTACATTATTACTTGCCATTACACTGATTACGTCCACGTCTGTGAAATGAATTTCATTTTGCATAGTTTGAAGTGATAGCAGTAGGAGATATTTCTTTTAATAATAACAACCATACTCTGTCTGACGTGACACCTCCTTTATTAACTGAATCACAACTACATTCAAGGAAAGAGGAGAAATCACTTTAATGGGGATTTATCCTTCCAGATGGGAAAAAAATTGAATCGTTGTGGTCTTTTACTAAACTAATCACGCCGCACTGCCTCGAACATTTATAAAAATTTTGAAAAAGGAAAATAGAATATGTACAACTTCATGTATTCACGTTTGTCTATCTGTCTGTGCGACAGAAGTTCTTCTGAAAAATTAATAAATAACCGTAAATATGGAAAATACCACAAATGGCGTGGTGAGCGCCATCTGTAGTACGATGCTACATTTTAGGATTACGTATGCTTGTTATCGTACTACAGATGACGCTCACCACGCCATTTGTGGTATTTTCTAAAACGCGCTGTTAAGACAGCAGGTAAAGGTTGGTCTGTGTTCTGTCGGAGCTGCCTGCGACGCGCTGATGAGATCCAAAACGGTCGAAATCGCGATCCGCCTGGCAGTTTCGACAGAATACAGACCACTTCGAATTATTTTGATCAACCATAAATATGTTTCCAAATATTTTAGTAAATTATTGGATTGATTCATCTTCAAATATTAAAATTTTTATCAGACAGGATTAATATTTTTATTGGATTAGTTATTAGATCGTGTAAATTATAACATGTTTATGTGAATTCATTTTTATAATTTTTGGTGTCCAACACAATCCACTGCTTTATCTATTTGCCGAACTGTGATCAGTTTTGTAATAGCATAATCATTCTAGGCGTTTTAATCATTGAAATCTTCCCACAGTTCGTTTTATTCGAATGCGCATAAATTTCGAGACATATTTATTTATGACCTACATGCGTGCTTGACAATGCAGGAATTTTTCACGATAAAATTGACTTTCAAAATGAATTCGACATAAAACGGAGTTTTAGAGTCATTTTCTGATTTAGGAATGCCTTGTGCGCCGTTAAAAGTTTAGAATCAATAAACAACGACGAGATAAACATACAGATACGAGCTAATTGTGGTGATGGCTAAATTTGGCAAAAGAAATGTTTGGATTGTCATTGCTATTCCAAGCTCGCTGTTTATGGCACTCCGAAACGGGGTATTATGGGAATACGCAAGGCTATCGTTCGGCCTTTAGGGTAAAATCTCAACGAGATTGTTGTTAGCTACAAGAATTGATATTTGTCTTTCATTAAGAAGGAGTTGATTGAAGTACTTCGCGGTACCCATGTCGTATTTTGTAGCAGCAATATATTTTATAGAAAACTTTTACATAATCATTCGCGCTAGGTACCGCATTTTTCTTTAGAAATGCATCGCTTATCTCTATTGCTCTTAAAGGAGAAATGCCATTGAATCTTTATTGTATAATTATCTACAGCCTACAAAGCAATGGTTCAAGCTGCGTATATCTTTTGCTTTTCACGTAAAAATTATGATTTTGATTTAATTAGTGAAGAAATCCATGGTCCTTCGAGCCGGATCCTTTGCTTTTTATTTTAGTTTTTCAGAAGAGGGTGCTTTTGTTTGCAGTTTTTTGTTTTTATCTAAAACCCGTCGTTGTATTTTCGAACTGCTGTTATATAGCCTCTCAAACGTCAATATGTTATTTATATTTGATAGGTAACATTCATCATAGTTACCACAGCGGTCCCGAGACGCGTTTAGCGGAGGAATTGGTTATTTATGTCTCATTCTACAAGGAAATTACAACTTTTCTTCCATCATGAAGAACATAAATTAGTAAGATTATGATTTAATTATTGAATATACATACCCTTACATAAACATAAATATGAAAGTAACATGAAAAGATGCTAGATAGCGAACTATACGTGTTAGACGAATGTAAAACATTACTAACAATCCTTGTAAAAATTGCCTGGAATAATAAATTGATGAGTCGAGTTTGTTCGAATTAATGACTTTTTACTGTTTTATGAGTTATTTATTTCAAGGATCAACAAAACGAATTTAGCATATACCCAAAATCCTAGTTCTAGTTAATTATTTCTTGATTAGTGCACTTAGTTTTCTTGTAAAACCTTTAATGAACTTGATTTTAAGGTATTCCTTGGCAATCGTTTATTAACGATAAATGTGCATTCAGTCTTTGTAAACCACAATGATAAGTTCTGTTCTTGAACTAAACATAACCCGATCTTGACGTATTTATATAATATTCTCATTTCTATCTGAATTTGAAAAAGGGTGTAGTTTTATGTCACTTGAATGTAAAGTAAACATTCTCGATTAAAAAAGAGAGCAAATAAACACATTAAAAATGTAAAGAAAACCAATTTCCGCCGATCATAAATGATTAAGTTGTTTGTACTCATATATTATATCTACATTATGTATGAATATAGGTGTATAAGAAGGTACACTGCTGAATCCTTGAATTAATAATTACAAAACGTAATGAAATATAATGGTTTTCAACGAAACAAGGGACAATTAAAGCCAAATATGCAGTCAAGTGAAACGTGGCGCCAGACACTGGCAGGCTTGTTTGTCTAATGGTAAGCAAAAGTCATCTGACGAAAGGTTGCTTAGTTGGACGATTGCCGTAACCAATTATTTCTAACCTTTAGAGTTCGTGCGTGGGTGGCGACAAGAGGCGGAAGTTGTACACAAAACCCGTGCCACCTCGGATATCAACAGATGAGACTGTGAGGTAATTCGTTGCGCATCCTCATCACTACGCTATCGACTAATAAAAATCGTTCGATTTACCATAGATTACAGAAGGAGGTAAAAGGGAAAAGGCAGTTCCATGGTAATAGAATACAAGGCAGAGACTAACCTCCAAACCAAAAGAGTGGGAGTGATTCCAAGGTGTCACGAGGAACGATTGGAAAGCTCAAGTAGCATTTCTTTAATAACGATTCAGCTAAAAAATCCTATCTTGAGCAAATCTTCGCATTAGCTACTGGAAAACTAGAACAATATATGTATACTCGAACTAAAGTCAAAGCATTTTTTTAGGAACCTCATGAGTGTGAGTATTAAATATGAACAACAAACACCAAAAAAAGTTTAACTTATTCGAAGAAGGAAGAAATGACATACCAACAGAACGCAATTTGATTTTTTGTATGTTCCATGAGGAAGAATTGGAAAGCTCAAGTACCATTTCAAGGGAAGAAAAAGTAGCAAAAGAGCAAATCTAAAGATAGAAGACGAAAAATTAGAAGAAGTGAACGTTCGAAATGTGGTATTACTGGCGAATGACGAGGATACCGTGGATAGAGGAGGTTAGAGGTTAATGAAGAAGTATTAGAAAAAATAGAACAGAGGACTTTATGGAAGTCAATAAGAAATAGGCGAGATAGGTCAGTAGGACCTTTTCTCAGGCATGGAGGTCTAGTCAGAGAGATATTAGAAGTAGAAACAGGAGTTAAGAGGAGTAGATTAGATTACTGTTCACAAATAGTTAAGGATGATGGATATTCTAATGTTAGGAAAATCTGAAGAGTAGCTCAGGATAGAAAGAGTGGAGTTGCGTGTCCAACCAGTCAGGACTGACGATGATGATGATGTTTCATTTATCTATTTTAATAGTTTACTGGTTACGAAGAAATTCTTCTTCTTCTGTAGGTAATTGATATTATCTTTTCTTCCCTAATTCGACAGGCAAATGTCTAAAACTTTATATTTATGGATTAATACAGAGCCTACAATGTAACTACTGATATTAAGCACCAAGCAATCGTGACACATGAGCTGCATGTTTCAGCAGCTTCGTTACCTGTCTAACCATTGAAGCGTTTTGACATTACGTAAACATTATGTAAATTCCAAGTCAAGTCACTTCTTAAGCTGATTTTACACGCCTTGGCCGATGACGTTTCGCAGACGGTCAAAATGCCATCGTCACCGTCACCATCACCAATAAGATGCGCTAATGAGCCAGCGTTTGTATAATACGATCACGTATTATTATGGTGCAGCGTATGTAAGAGAGGGTGTTGGTTCGCAGCGAGGGAGGGAAGCGTAAGCCCGTGAAATGATATCGCCAGGACGACAGCTTATGTAAATTGTTGCGTACGTATTTGGACATCAGTCGAGTCCTGTTACGTGTAATTTTTATGGAGGACAAAATTCGCGTTAGTATTGTGACAGTCCGCAACGGCAATGGCGAAAATTTCGTCGGCGATACGAAAGTTTGAATACACTCGACGTGCCTCATAAATTAACTTCATGCAACGCTTTCCGATGGGTGGTCTCTGCTGAGACGAGACTTTTTATTATTAGCGTTCTTTTTTGACGTCCAATTTGGGTTTTAATTTCATACGGTTATGCCGAGGAACGGACCTGCGCCGAGGGAAATTCCGATCCTTTTTCTTTCGCTACTTATTATTATTATCATCGTCATTATTATATATTAAAATAACTAACTCCCTTTTTTCACCATTTAAACTCTGAGCCAACTAAAGTGGTTGCTAATGTAATAAAACTGCCAATAATAGAAGCCTGATGCGCAGGCAGTACAACATTTTTATTAAATTCCGCTGCAAAGATAATAAATTCAATAAAGGATATTGGCCCTTTAAATTGTCACTAAATAAAATTCGGGCCGCCTTCCATATTTCTGCAGATGTTAGCCATTCGAAGAACTAATCTTATAAATCATTTGGAAGTTTTATTACTTCAGCCGCCACTTTAGATGACTCAGAGTTTATGTACATTAGAACACCCAGAAAAAAAGCTTTTATAATCATATTTCTTCAAAAGATTATTTACTAACAGCAAATCACTTAAGGATGTTTAGGAAGTAGGTCAAAATGCTACGAGAGAAATAAAAATTTGGAAGAACGTTCCTCATTCAATTGTAAAATTCCTGTAAAAATTAGAAATCGATTCACTAAACCGTTAAAAAGTTATTGAAATTTTAAAAAATTGTAATTTTACACGTGGAGATTCGTTAACCGAACAGATTAAATTTATTTTTATTAACAGAAAAAAAGCCACCAGAAGTTTCAAGCTTTTATAATAAGTAACTTGAACTCTGGAGAATCACTTTAGCGTAAGGTTATTCAAATTCACTAAATGGTTATCGAGGAAAAAATGAAAAATTTGTTGAAAATCTCGTTTTTACTTGATAATATAATCATAATATTTCTAATTGTCTAAAATAAATGCAATTTTAAAGTTTTAATTATTATTAAAGTTTTACGTTCATTATTCATAGATAGAAACTAAATATTTTTTTGTTTCGAAGTTGAAATCAAGGCATATTCACTGCCAAAAGTTCGTTAAAAATTTTCTTATTATTAGTTATTTCTTATTTATTCAAAGTTTTTGGTCGAATTCCAAATTTTCTCTAAAACCGTATACTTTCTTTTAGTATAGATAGTATTTATTTACCTCATGGTATGCTGCAAAACCTAATTAATCACGAATTTCTAATTTTATGTACTCTTGTCTCCGATTGTACCTCCCAAAATCCTTAATAACTTCGACGAATATGCAAAAAATTCAATTTTGACAAAATTGTTAGATTTTATTAAGACCATATACAAATAAAAAATTAATTGTGCTAACCAATCGACATCCAATAATCTTTCCCAAAATGTTTTGATTCGGTTGCCCAAAAAGTAGGAACATATTTTTCGCTGCGTGAAAAGTGAAAAATAAATTTAATTTGCTGTTCATCCAGTAAAAGAATTACAATTTTAATTATCAATAATTGCTTTTATAAATATATTTCAGGCAAGTTTAACAGGTATCGAGAAATAAGGGAGACAAGAAAGACGAAGACGGAAGAAATCAAGACGGCTGACCGGCACCTCATTTGACAGGCATAATCAATTTTTATTTACAAAGAGCACAAGCGCAAGTCAGTGCTGGAGTGCAAATAATTATTTTCGTATATACCGTTACAGGTCACCTTTTTTAACACGGCTGATACAAGCGTAAAAATACCCCGTAATTTCTTTGGTAGACACACATACATAATCTCAATAACGACTGCACATTTTTATCGAACGCGACGAAAAAGGGCCTGAGGCGGTGCAGCCCTTTTTTTTCATTTTGTTTTTTATTTTTTTTTAATGGTTTTGTTTTTATTTGGTGTTGGTCGCCGATTCTGCACGTTTATAAATAATTCATAGCGAACGTCCGTGTGTGCGTGTGTCAGATTGATGTTAAATTTAAACATTTAGCTTCGGTGTTAAACAGGTGTAGCCGAGATTAAAGATATTCGCACTAACTTTTTATTTCATTAACCGTCCAAAGTTTCAACAACCTCGATGAATAAATCTCGCCTTTTTTTCACGATCGCGGGGCTCTGTGCTCGCGCGACTCGTAAATAAGCCACTAACGGCCCCTCTTATTATGCATTGCTAATCAAAAAGTTGCTTCGGGTCGATAGATCGATACATATTTTAAGGAGTTTTACAACCTGCAACACAAGTGGGTAATACGCGGATACGAAAAAAGAACCATCCAACTCGACCGAAGCAGCCACTGGAATAGATAAAAATCCACGATAAGTTAATCTTTTTATTTTTCTTTCAGGAAAATCACGATTTAAACGAGAACTTATTATTCATAATCGAAAAAAGGGTCTTAACAAGATAATTATACCGAAACATTGTCACTGATTCGATTCAATTGAGACGTTTCTGTATCTCTCGAAATGTCTTCAATATTTTAATGAACGACAGGACTTGACGTTACTTTTAACGAACATAAGTAAATGTAAAACATCAGCGCCTCCCGTTCTTCTCACGATGTTCGATCTGAGATACATAAATTAGAATGTGAATATTTTTCGTTTTATAAGCAAAAAACTTGCTACCGTAAAAGCTCTTCACTTTGACTCGACTTTAAACGAAACATAAGCACCTAGATTAATTAAGCAAATGGAAAGGATGTGTGGTACCTTCCTCTACTTCTTAATACAAACAAAAAATGAAGTATTTTGTGGTTAGTTGAAATTCATTAATCAGTCATTAAGTTGATTAGGTGTATCTACTTATGTATTGGCGAAGGAGGTCTAAGAAATTTATTTATATTGTCTTTCTTCGACTACTACTAGAAGGTATCACAAATCTCCCGACAGTATGATTAGTGACTCACTACGAGAAGTTCCATCTTTACACTGATAACAAAACAAAACTCAGATGATACTTTCTTTAGACATCTAAACAACTAAATTGAAATTTTTTTAATAAAAATAATAAGTCTATCCAATTCCAGTTCCTCTTATTCTGATCCTAACTTAAAACCAAACCTATTCTTTTGTTCAGGATTTATTTTAAGAGAATTACCTCATCAATTATTATTTCTCTATAATCATTTACATTTTTACTTCAATTGTATCGCCACAGAACGTGAATTAAAGTTTTATACATCACCCTATCACATATTCTACATAACTTTTATTACTCCTTCATCCAAAACCTATATCCTTTGCTTTCATTATCCACTTTGAATCTTGCAAGCACATCCATCTCTTTCTTATCTCCTATTCTAGTCTCCATACCAATGCTCCTAAAAAATGGCGTTCATACATTCCACATATCTTGATTTATTTATTTTCATCAAATCGTCCCCTCTGTTTTTTAGTAAATTTCAATTTAATGAAAGGTTACTTACTCACTACTGAAGTGTGATTTGTAATTTTATTCGTAAAGTATATGAAGAAGAAAGCACACTTATCTTATACGTTAGTAGGTATGCAATAAGAAAGTTACGATACGAACACCTTACTACACCTTATCACGGCTTTTCCTCACCACTTCCCCAACGCACACGCCCATATCGCCCCATTCGTCCATCTGCAGTTGTAATTTTCTCAACGCTTCTTTCCTTTTTTTCGTCATACATATGTTTGCTTCGACTCTCGCCCATGTTTCCCTATTCATATTACCATCAACTCCGTTCCCTAAAAGCTTCATCTCATAATTTAGGGTATACACATTTTCTGCTTTCACCTACTACCTACCCACATTTTAACTCCCTCTTGATTACATAACCTGACGTATCTCTATTTAAATTCAACACCCGCCTTGCCCTAATAAATCTTCATCCCAATTTTGAACATCCATTTATTTACTATTAGCGTATTTTTGACAAGGTAACTAAATCGCTGCTATTCCTTTTTTTTGTGGAGTTATTTCCATGAAACTTAAATATTGCCTGCCATATCGTCACTGATGGCGATGAAGACGGTATAAAAAGGTCTTCCGAACGTCCTGACATGACGACAGCCGTTTAAATATTTAACAGATGTTATGTTACTGTCGTCAGGTATGGCACATTAACAATCTTTCCATCTAACTATTGTATTTTACAACTAATAAAGACGCAACTAGCGGAACGCCGCCGCCGCGGCAAAATTAATTAGCGGCACATTATCGAACGTCAGATGGCGCTGTAATTATCAGGCTCTCGCGGACCGCCGATATAAATCTAGCCGGCCGAGACAGACTAATGTTATGTCTCTGCTATCATACCCGTTATTACGGGGAATATGGCGCGTATGAATATTTATAACTTGAAGGGAGGTCCTGTGTGTACGTCCCGACTGACATGGTCGTCGTCGCCAGGACCTTTTTTCCGCTCGCGGGTGGCTCTGAGCGATTGTCATTTCTCGTTAGTTAATGCCCGAGTTCAGCGTTCTCGGCGGCAACGCATCGTACGGCTCGCACACTTCTTGAGACTGCATTGTTAACAATTTCTGCTTTTTTTCCCTTTTGACGCGAATTTCTTGTGAACACTAACCAGAATTCGAAGTCCTTTGCTGTGCATTTGGGTCTTACACATAGTCTAGTCTGTACTTCTTTTAAACATAAACTGAAACATTGAGCAGGGCCGAATTTGAAGTTACAGATATCCAAGCACTAAGCTTTTATTTAACAAATATTAATAATTTTGCATAACAGGAACAAAAATTAAAGTGACAGAACATCACATTCATTAGAAAATATTAGTAACGAGTTTTTGGTAGAAGTGAACATGACCCACCACCTCCGTAGTGATTAGAGGATTCAGCACCATCCATCAGCTAGTCAGTAATTACTGAACTAGGTTTTGTTTTGTTTTGGTCTATCTTAATATTTTGATGCCCTACTCATAGAATTTTCACTTTTTTGATGCAAATAAATATAGTAAACAGCAAGCTTCATTCATATCCATCAATTTCGATGTACAAACATAAAAGACATCTAATCCATGATGATGGTAAAGCCACTTGAAGAAGGAAGACGATTGACAGGTTCTTTCATTGGTCGAAGTATACACCCAGAAGTATGAATTGAATAGAAAAACTCTGAACTCAATTCTGGTTAATATTCATGTATTTATTTGCAAAAAATGCCGACGTTTCGCTCCTGGTTTTGGAACTTTTTCAATGCTTTTTGCTTGTTTTTAGTTATGTGACAATGTTAGTGACAATCAACATACCTCCATTAAATAGCAGAAAGCACTTTTTCCAAATTATTCTACAGGATTTCCAATTAGTAAAATAGTTCTTATCTAAAATTGTATCAGAATTGCAATGTTTCTGTGATACCCTCTGATATTATTTTATTGTTTCTGAATTATTTAATTGGAAACCTTGTACTTTTTTAACTATTTAAAGAATTTTATATAGCAACAGCCAAAAGCTGTGTTGATTGTCTCTACTTATAACTAGAACCAAGCAAATAGCATTGAAAAAGGTCCAAACCTAGGAGCGATATGTTGACATTGTTTCAAATAAATGCAAGAGTATTAACCAGAATTAAGTTCGAAGATATCTAATGTGGTTCATTTACCACAATATGAAATCTTTACTTTCAATAACCCATTCCTTGAAAAAGTTCTAAACCCAGGAGCGAAACGTCGGCATTTTTTGCAAATAAATAAAAGAGTATTAACCAGAATTGAGTTCAAAGATATCTAATATGCTTCATTTTCCACAACATGAAACTTTTACTTTCAATAAGCCATTCCTTAGGCAATCGGGCTGGGAGTATTTAAAAAGCAAGAAGGTGTAAGAGAAATGCGTTATGAAAGTGAAGTGCGGACAAGTTTCCAAGTTAGGGAATTGGTGTGTCCCGCTTCGTTTATTTAACGGTTAGAGAGGTTAATAACTCAATCAACATAAGCATTATACTGTGTCTGCTCGACTTTAACCGCAATTTCATAATTACTGCAATTACCAGTTTAATTGCTGGTCTCTCAGGAGCAATTTGCTTATTACATGGTTTTTTCTAAGTTCCCCGGTAATTGCGCACGCGGGTTGGTCGTCGATACTTGCGCTATTATGCGCTCGGTCATCATTATGAAAAAATTTCGAGAACTTATATGTTGGCAATTTTACTTACTACTTCGCGCACGCATCTCATGCCAACCATAAACAATAATAATACCAATTGTAATTAAACCTTTTCATAGAGAAGTTGAGGAAGCTCATTTAAAATGTAAATATCTACCTATTATTCATCCAAAACTACTTATCTACGTTAGAGTGAATATGATAACAAATTCCTACGTGAATTACCAGTAGGTAGTAATACTAGAAATATAACGATTACCTATCAGAACTGAAAATACTTATTTACTATTAAAGTCAGAATTAGGGTCAAGTTTGTCCATAATTTTTGCTTTTCTTCTACATATTTATCACATATGTACATAAAGCTTCTAATAATAAGGAACTTTGTCCTAAACAAAGATAGACACAAGTTACAGACAAGAAAATTTAGCGTTAAGAGTAGAACAAAGACAAAGATTACAACCAAAACAAAAATCATGATTAGAAGCAAGCCGATAATAGTTATAATCAAAAGCTCTGTTATCGTGGGAATCATACGATTTGTCAACGACAAACATTCAAGTTTTCGCTTCATAAAGAAAAGATAGATAAGAATTTCGCTACGAGAAAAGGAGACAGACGTATAATATTTAACGGTTCTCAAAAGTATCGATTAACAGATGTCTGTCAGTATGAATAATGAAAATAAATTTTCTAGTATTAAATTTGATAGACTGCTTCAAGAAAGAAAGAGAAATGGAAATTCACCAGTACCTACCTATTCCTGTGATTTTTTACTTCACTGATACATAAATTTGAACCCTCGCGATAAAATCGGATTTTACTATAAGTGGATAACTGTAAAGTACATACCTACTCACAAAAAGATCTAAGCTCTATCTTGATTTAATTCTACAATATGATAAGTGAAGTTACTAAGTAAAATTATTAGACTAATTAATGTTGATGCCAATACGTTGTCGATAATCAAAGCGTTTCAGAATTCATACAAAAAATTTAAACCACCATGAAACTACTAAGCAGTGAACGTTAATGACATCCGTCTGCGATCTGCGACGGATAATGATAATTTTTAAACTCTCGTGTCAATTAACATGCACTAATGAAATATTGTTCGTCGACTTATCGGAGCTGATCAGCTTTTGGATTCTTCGTATTTATCGATCCTATTTGCATACCTGCGCCTGTCGATAATGATCAGACGGATCGATTATTATCGATGCGATCGAGTGATTGAATTTAAAAAGCTTTTTTAAAACTTTTCTAATGGGCTCCGCAAGAAACGAAACGGACACCGTAGTGTTCAAGATTTGTTTGGGAATGTCTTCATTAGGGTAGGACCTTATTAAGGCTATCTAGATCTTGAACCTATTATCGTTGATAATTACTGTACCTACTACCGTTTGGATGCGATCGCTCCATAGAGTTCTCTGAAACAACGGCTCGCTCTTTATAGGAAAATTAGATGTTGTTCCACTGACGGAATCATTAGAGACGGCAGGAAAGATATTATAAGAGGACAACAGCAAACTTAACGGATTTTATTTACATATAAATTGAAATGGGGTGGGTCCTTGATCAGGTACAAGAATTTGTTTTGTCGATAAACAGGCGAGATGCTGACAAAAACACAGAAACTGAAAGTTAAAATGGTGCATGAATTACATATCTAAGTAGTTGTATTACATGCAGAGATTATAAAATTAAACATTCACTTTAATACTAGTTCATTTTCGTAAGGGAAAAACTACGTTGGAAGCCTAAACAAAAGCAACTGACTCACATTGAGCCCATCAGTCTTAAAGTACTTTCTTCGATAAAACTTAAACAATTTCGTATTGCTATATGATTCCTACCCGTACTGGATATAACAGAAATAAGTGCCGAGTTTGTAGGAAGTGACAGATCACTATAAAACATGAAAATTTAGTAAATGTTTGAATGCTCAAATGTTTATCGTTTTCGACAAAAACGTAGTTAAATGTACAGGAAAATATATCAATTCCGACCCTGGTTTATAAATACGGCTCGCAACGCTGCACTCAATCAGCTGCTGATTATTAGTATCAGTGTAGTACCCACTTGTTTTCGATTTTTTGCTGTGTATTTTGTGTTGTTTATTTGATAGATTAGATTAAGTGTGATTCAGGGTATTTATGTCAGTCAACCTCTAGTAGCCGTTTATTCCTTTAGCGTTTCAGCCTTGTGCAGTTCAATAAATTAATTAAACAATACAACATGAACTATTAGTGTAGGTCAGTCACTATAGAACAGTTGTTGTTACTATAATACGACATAATTATATTTTAACAATCAATTATAAACAGTGGCAAAAACCACCCGCTAACATCTATCACTGGCGTTATAAAATACATATTCTTTGTCTAATCATTATTATCTTCATCTTGAAATGCTTGTGAGAGCCCATTTGAGACTTACTCTTTTATATTTACAATGTTTTATTTATTAGTATGTAACAAGCAACAAATCTACCAGAAAGCAATTGAAAAATGAAAGACGTTCAAGGTTTGTTGTCTGATCCATCATTGAAGTCTCTGTACATATACTTGTTTTAACTACCTGCATTTCATACCAGTAAATGTGTTTAAAATTTTTATGCAATATAATGAAAGTTTATACTCTGAAGTATACGTTAAATACAAAAAAATGATAATTAATTCAATTACAACAAACGAAAACAAATCGTAAAGTTACGTATAAACAAACGGAGAAGTTTCGCAATAAGTTCTTTTTTATTAACTCTATGTACTTTTTGTCTTGCTGAGGCGTTATCAGAAGTATGGATGTAATACTAAACTGTCTAAAAATAATATTATTTTGGTTTTGATAAATGAAGTCAACTTTAAAGTTATCTCATTTCTGGAATAGGTTTGTGGTGAGTAAAAAAATTGATTCTGATCCAATTTCTCCACACAATAAATGTATTAATAAAACAGGTACTTGAGTGATTTCACCATTTGCAAAACGTTACAACTTCACTATTAATGCGTAAATAACGGGAAATTCAGTAATTGTCAGTCCACAGATCCACCATCAATCATTCAATTAAAAATAGGTAACTAATAGAATTCTGCAAAGCAGGTTATAATTACAGCATTTCTTCGTCGTAATTAACAAAGAATTGAATATTACTTTGATTAAGTAAATTCCATTATAATTAATACACAGCAAATGTCTAATCAACGCAGTATTTTCTTTCAGCGAGCCGACATTTAACTTGAATAATTAATAGATGATGTATCTTTCAAATGCCTTCCCTTTTTTTCGGACAACTTAATTAGTTGACTCAAAAAAGATCTATAATTCTTTTAACCGCGATTTTAGACGTAATAGCATGTTAGTAGGAATTTAATATCCCCCAATTAAGAAGTCCTGCCTACTTCGAACATAATTCGTTTTTATACTTGACTGTTTTATGATTGTAAATGAACACCATAAATTTAGAAAGAAAAACAAATTTGCATAGGAGGCATTTGACGTGTAAAAATTATTAAAAAAAATCTCATAAAAACAACTCCATCGATTTTATTATAATTATCCTATTTGTGATTATATGTATGTAATTGTACTGTTGTATTTAGCAGTAAGGTTTCATTCATAATCACTCAAGATATTCAACTTTTTTGAATTTAGTTTATTTTTTTTAAATTTACTATTGAGTATGGGGTTCGACAAGTGCCTTCTACAGAAATTAACTTTTCATTGTCAGTTCATGATATCTAATTGTTCGTTTTCACGGAAAACGAATAGTTATTGAAACAATTATAAAACTTTTATAATTTTAGTCCATTTATTTCTATTTGCATTTTATTTTGTCAATATAATTTTTAAGTTATTCATAGTCATGCTCGGCCACTAGAGTCATTTTACAACCCTGCCAGTTTGTAACATTCATCTGGTATTTCCAAATTTCCAGGTTGGCTTGAGGGCAAAATTTGTACATAGACCAGTTCATTTATGTTCAATGTACATGTACATTGTATTATTAGTAAATAAGAGTCTGATGTATGTATCCCAATTGTATTTATATTAACATTTTCAGTAACCAAAAAACCGAGCGGCATGGCCTAGAGGTCTAGACCATTGCTTAGCATTCGGGAGGACGCCGGTTCGATTCCGGGTCCGTCAGCCTTGGTCCAAGTTTTTCTGTGGTTTCCTTGGATCACTTAGGCAAATGCTGAGGCAGTAATATTCCACAGATAATCTTTCACTCTCTTCTGTCTTCATTTCGTCCGTCTCATCTTTCTCACCCGAACCACCACCCACCCATTCCCACGATTCCTGAAAGCAGGCTGAAGAGGGCCTTCCGTCCTACCTTCCGGCATAGCCCGGAGGGACTGCTCGCCCACCAGCATTACTGGCTGGTGGGAATGAAACACCCAAAAGTTTTTTTTTTTTAGTAACCAAACAGAGTCATCACAAGCTTTTCACAACATTAACATCATTCATATTGCTATTCATATTCATCACAAAAGTCGCTGTCTTAAACATTCAAAATATTCAGTCAATCTTATCTATTTTTATTTAGTTAGTTTTTATTTCATCATAAGTTTCCACGGTAGTTTAAGTTTTATATTTATTTGTATATATCCGTATTTTTTAAGTGAATTAAATTTTGTTGATTCATTTTAATGTGGTACAGCAGTACACCGGAAGAGCCATCAAACACGTGCTTTTCCTTACACTAATCAGAACTACCAGGCTCAAAGTGAAATCCTTCATACACGACAAAAAGGAATTACATAACGAAATTGTAATAATTTTACTCTTTATCCTTTTGTTGTCATCCCCCAAATCGTTTTTATTTGAATTTATTGTGGTTGTAGTTGTTACTAAGTAATGTTGAAATAAGATGTCGAGTACGGGCCTGCGCTCCTATAGGAGATAATCGTATTTGCTACAATCGCATCGTATTAGTTTCGCAATCGTCGAACACAATGTCCCGTTGTCAGCGCGGATAATCTTTTTCCGTTGGTAAAAAAGAAAAGTTGGCTTGGCGATCGTGAGGAAGCAAAATGCACGTGAAATAAGAAAGAGCCGTCGACGGGTCGTGCGCCACTATTTTCACACTCGATAGAGCATGATTTGTATTTTTGCCTGCGCTCTAATGAATTATTTATAACGCAGATAAATAAACGGTAGGTTACTACGTGGACGCGCGTCTATATCAACGCGATTTATGGAGAATAAGTCTTATCCTCGTACCAAATTGAATTCTCGTAAATTCGCCGATTATGTTTACCTACCCGCTACTTTAATAACGGTCGGCAACATGACAGCGAGCGTTGCGGCGTTAGTTCGACACTAACTAGGTGCTGCAAACATTTAGGTATAACCGATAATTTGGTATACCTACTTATACCTAATATGGATCAATCAAGAAAACTAGAGGAAGGATGCAACAACTTAAAATGGATCTGAAAAGGAACAAGAGTACAAAAGGATAAAAAATGTAAAAGTCGCTGCACAATAAGCGATTGGGCATCAACGCGGGTATTGTCAATTGTCAAGCACAAATCGGAACATCAGAAATTTAGGTTTCAATTTAGAGGGAAATATAATCGCGACTTCTTCACTTTTGTTCTACATATTTTAATTATTTTCTTTTACAAATAAATGTAATCATGGAAGAATAAGAAACGGTAAAAATATCACCAGTAAAAATATAAAGAATTATAACACCACCGAATCGCCTTCAAATAACTGAAATGATCTAAATTACCTACTACCGAAATAGTTCCTACAAATTAGACAAAAATTTAAATTCTAAAATTATAGCCAAAACACTGCCCTTTGAAACTCTAGCACCACTAGGAAAAAGATCCGAAAAAGCCCTCAAACAGCGTCTCGCCAAAAAACATACTATAATAATAAATTTTAGTATCCTTTTAGTGCTATTTCGACACTCTTTTAGTATAAATTCGTCGCTCTTTCTGTGGTATTTCAGTAGCTAGTAGCTATCTAGAAAGAATCGGTGCTGTATCCGTGTTCTTTTCGAACTAAATGAGGTACTGTTTCAGTACTCCATTCGTACACAATCGTCGGTTTAGTCCTGCAAACGGAGTAATATGTTAGAGAAATTTATGGAGCTAGTTTAGTCGTAATTCGGTAGAGTGAAATTTAAAAGAATAATTTTTACTCGGGATACAAACGGTGACATATAATTTTGTTACAAATATTGAGCCTTCACATTCATTCATCTATCACACTAGAAGACAATAGCAAAATACGTAAAATTATAAGGAGGTATAATAAAAAAATAAAGCATCTTTTTAGGTCATCCACATTTCCATAGCATATAGGTACATAAAGAGGTCCTTACTTAGATAATATTTTTGATATTGAAGTATTTGAAACATCTTTTCAAGGATATGTGGATAAAGACTATTGACAGCGGAACCCAGTTAATGTGTATTTTATTAACTTTACCTTGTCACAAATACTACTAGCGCTGTCTCTCACCTTTTCTTTTCAAAATTATTGTTATATACACAAGTCCTAGAAACGCGTACCTATATACGCACGTCTATAAACCCTCTATACTGTTGACTGAAAATGTCAACGTTTATGGCAATTAAATACTAATATATACTTGCTAAATCTTCACGTATGTGTTGAAAATTTTATCCGCCTAACCATATGTCTGGGATAACAGTAAAAATATCAATAAATCTCAGAACATCAGCACTACCAACTCAAGGCATTATTACATGTTCGATACTTCAAGGACATTTTCTAACACTTCAAATTACTGAGCAGATCAAATGAAAGGAAAAATTTAAACATTATTCTATATAAATTTAGCTTTTATGCAACAAAAGCAAATAATAATTAACTTGAACTATTTTTTAATTTTAACCAATTTTATATACCTAAGTTAAAATGGTAACTTTTGTAGGAATTTTAATCCAGGTTTTCAAGTACAATAACGAAAGCAGTACGATAACTATAGTTTGAGTCCACACTGGCCAGTGAAACAATGCTGCCAATGCTTGCGGTTATTAATTAAGAGACGATGGTCAGTAATGACCACTTACAGTAATTTTAAAGAATTATTATCGTTTTCGACACTACCGCATAAGTATCACGTTCTAGGGACACTCAATGGTCAATAGCATTAATAGCGGTATAGGCTACAGCTAGATTAATAAACAACTACAAACAGCATATAAACGCCACCTGTAGAGTGATGTACGATCCTCGTTTGACAGTTTTGACATAATTCTAACCAAGAACTAGGTATCCGTGCTTCAACTTGTGGTTAGTTACGTCATGGTCTCAGTTTGACTGGTTGATATCTTTAATTGCAAAAGACTTTTATTGAATAAGTGAATTACACAATTTTTAGTGGCAGATCTCTACACATCGTGTTTACAAGCACAAAACGTGGCTGCAGTTGTCGTAGTTGATTAACTTATGCAAAGAATACATCTTAATAACAGGTAGATCTCATTGAATGCAATAGTTGGTTTATTTATGAACTGCTGTTTGACTTTTCAACTGTAACTACCTAAGCGAATTCTGAGATTTAGCAATAAATACTTCCGTTCTCAGCATGAGGCAATGAGACTGCACCAATATACTAACACACATATACGCACATACATAAATTATATTACGATTAATGTACTAATATATTCGCGCAAGTACGTCCGTTTACCAACGACGTACGCGGGACGCCGTATAAAAGTTTTATTGAAAGGCATCAATAAAATCGTTGCATTTAAATTGCCAAGAGGACACGTTAAGTAACGTATAATACGGCCGATTTCGTCATTCTAATTTCATTAATAAGTTCTCCCGAAGAGCTCTACGCTTTCCAGAGACATAAATAATTGATTTACAATGCCGTAAAACTGTAATCCTCTTCTCTAGTTCCTCCATAAAACGACCGTTATGGCACAAAATTATTATTCATCAACTATGTAAATATACTAAAGCTGAAATTGATGTTCCAATTGTATGTAATTTACACGTGTTCGTGGAAATACATTGTTCAAACGAATTTTTACGGCCAGCGCCTCTCCAAAGAAAATCCAAGAAAAATTTAATGGTCGTTTCATTAATACATAGGTAATGTGGTCTATAGCTGTAATTGTTATTGCAGGTATAATAACGCGTTTATAATCAACAAGTTAACGATGTTTATTTATTCACTGAATTGTAATAGTTCCAATCAAAAAATCGAAATGGTCGTTACGGGTTGTTTTAAGCAAGACTCATCAGAATAATTCTCAACTTACTATTTAAAGGAGCCGTTATATGTATTCTAAAATACTACAATCAAAAATGATACCATCAATATCTATGTGCAGTAATATGCAAATTGTTTTTTAAATTTTCTGTAAGAATTTTTTGAATATGTTTTATAAAATTAAAACTTAATAAATTACAATGTTTCATAATAGTCATTACAACTCTGTTAATATCGAAATAATGAATTGTAATTCACATCTTAAATACTGACATATTTATGGTAGATAGATTAGGGTGGCCCAAGAAAAACAATTTTTTTTCTGTTACCATGAAAATACCGTTCAATGACAAAAAAATGAGTCTGTCAAAAGGGCAACTCTTAATTTTAATCTTAAGAGGTGTCTCATCGTGATTTTTGATATCCCATTTAAATAACATTGGAATTTTTTTTTGGAACTTTATTGTGTTTTAACGAATTGTTGTACTTTAAAAGTCAATACATATTCTTGAAGGGAATTAAACGATCTACAAAAGTATCCCACATCCCTAACTATTTACGAACAGTAATTGAATCTAGGTCTACCTCTATTCCTCTTAACTCCTATTTTTTATTGACTTCCACAGTCCTCTGTTCTCCTATTTTTTCTAATACTATTAACTTCTAATCTTCTCTATCCACGGTCTATAACACCACATTTCAACGCTTCTAACATTTTCTTTTCTGCCGCGCCCACCGTCCATGTTTCGAACCCGTACAGCGCCGCGCTCCAAACATACACCTTTAAAAATGTTTTTCGAATTTCTAAATCAACCGTTTTCGAGCATAGAACTGACTTCTTTTTATTAAAGGCGGCTCGACCCTGCTTTATATTCCTACTACTCTTTCCGTCCTGACTTATCTGACTTTCTTTCGTTTCCTATCTTTATACTTGCTCTTTCCCTACTTTTTTTTCCCTTGCATACCAGTATTTTTGTTAAGGTACATACTGGCCTTTATATTTACTTATTTATTTAAGCTTTTTTGTAGCATAATGCATTTGATTCTCATAAAACCGTTGCAGTTTAATTTAGCCTCGCAGGTTTAATTTCAAAATGTACAAGATTAACGTGTCCTGGTCAAAAATTGAAAGATGCTGTGAAGAGTTTCGTCCTCCTGTTTAATTAACATGCTATTACGAACAAGACCTCTTTCTTAATTTCATTCTAATTACTTATTTATTTCAAGGAGGTCCTTTCACGTCTTAACCAGAAAAAAGGAAAGAAAAAAGCGCGTTCGCTGTCGAAAAGGAATACGATTACAAAGATTGCGTGAGGTCCGTTGGGATGAAGAGCGCTTCGAAGTGTATTAGTTTGTTATACTGGGGTCCTGGGTGTAGTATAGGTAGTAGTAGAAATGCCCAGAAGCACAGCAGCCACTAGTATCAGCCGGCTCGGATGTAGCCAGGCGCTTAATTGCGGCTACCGCGGTTGTCAGAACGCGGTGTAGCTTGTACACAGCGCCTTTACGGTCGCATACTAATGCCCCGTTTACGCGAATATCGGACGATGATGATTGGATGGTTCTAACCCACAGCCATGCGTAACTTGGTAATGCTGGCGGGATCAGGTAAGCTCCACATTTTTCATTGAATCCAGGCTTTCTACAAGCAACACCCTTCAAAATTTCTCTTTTCCAATTCCTTACGTTTCAACGCTTGAGTTTTTGGATAAAGCAAGGAAAATCAAGTTTTTTCATATATTAAAGAATTTAGACTTTCTTACAATATTCTGGACACATGGAGTTGTCGCTGGAGGTAAAAAAGATCATATGGAAACATAGTTAATGATGTCCGCAATAAAAACCTTAGGATTTTGAATCGTACCATGTTCTTTGGTTCATAAATCCACGGCCAGCTTGCGAAATGGATTTGCATTGGGTATTAACAAAGGACTCCAATACATACAATGGACAAATTAAGAATCCCTCTACTACACTTATTTAGGTTTATCACCATCATCTTTATTGCCATAGGGGCGTTAGTCCTAAGACTAGCTAATACACGCACTTCCACTTTTTTGAGCTCTCGAGCTCATCTTCGCGTTTTCCTAAAACTAGGGCGTCTCACATCCTTAACTATTTGTGAACAGTAATATAATCTAGGTCTGCCTTTACTCCTCTTAATTCCTGTATTTGCTTTTAATCTGTCTATAACTAGTCCTTCATGTCTGAGAAGGTGTCTTACCTATTCTACCTACTGCATGCTGACTTCCATAGCGTCGACTGTTTAACTCTTTTCAGTATCTCCTCATTTCTAACCTTTTCTATCTATCATTCGCTTGTAACAGCAAGCATCGAACCTTTTCTTTTCCGCCTGCACCCGTACAGCGTCGTGCAAATCAGAACTACCAACACCTTTAACAATCTTTCCGAATCTTCAAATTAACTGTTCGCGAGCATAGAAGTAACTTTTTTTTGTTAAAGGTGACTCGACCCTAGGCTATCTTTTGTTTTATATTTCTACTGCACCATCCATGCTGAATTAATTATCTAACCACCTGGATACCGAAAAACACCGACTTCTTCTAATTTTTCGTCTCCTACCTGATGCTCATCAGGCCTAAGTAATCATAAAGCTAAACCAAACGAGACTTGCGTGAATTGACAAGAAAATCCACTGAATCCATCTGTATTTTACTAATTCATACTCGCTAAAACTACTACATCTTTGCTACTCATTTCACTTGTCGATTTCTTTCAAATAACGGGGTCTTACTCGAATTAGAATAGTTATTATTCCTTTTTGGTATTCCTGTGGAATTTATGTTTAACCTCAAGCTGGAAAATGGGAATTGGTCCTTAATTAGATCCGTTGTTTTTTGAGATTTAAGATAATGGTATCTAGATCAGACATTGACTGAGGTGTTGGAGAATAATTGGACTGTTATTGTAGATGGTCTACACGATTTCGAGATAGTTCCGCGAGGGTGAGGCCCCTGATAAGTAGCCTTTTGTCTACTCAAGGCGTCACATACTTGTTCCACATACTCTAAGAGCAACTTATTTAACAGCAGATATAAACTTATTACAAAGCAATGAATAGGTACACCCATTAGAGTTATAATATAAGTTAAGCATTAAATGGACTGTATGGTGAATAAGAATGTCTAATGTCTAATGTCTAATGTCTTTTGGGGGTAGGGGTGCAATTTTGCTTAGAATAGCCAAGAAAATCTCAAAAATACGATTAACAATTTTAATAAAAATAAAAGAAAAGTGCATTATGTATCTTCCACCGACAATACGGGATGAAACTCGATCAGCGCCCAGCGATAAGGAGCCGGCAGTTAAAAAGAAGAGAAGCGACGTAATGAGTTGACAATAAGCTCGGTAATCCTGATGTGCATGCGCCAATTAGGTTGGCTCGTTACCGATGAGTGTCACGTAGCCGTTTTAATACGGCAACTCTATTATAGTTACCTACCTATACTTATAGCAGAGAAGGGGCATTTTTCTAATTATAGAATATACGCATCAGTCCCTGGACGGACTGGTTGCCCGAGCGATTTACATAATACAGGATAAACACGTTAAGTACTTACTTGCAATAGTTGTCCCAGTTTTGAGGTGTCTTATATGGACAAGGCTGAGTAATACACCGGCTTTTTACACACGTATGCCGCTGTTTGCCTGTCACCGATCGAACGCTTGAATTATGTACACCCAAGGAATTTTTATCTGAAACTATAAAAAATCGTGCTAATAATGTATAAACAACGTCCAAACAGTAAACTGGAAACACCGACTACAGAAACACAACAAACTAATTCAGAAAAGTAAAAGATAATATTTAATGCCTTCATCATAATATGTATTATATTCTATGTACTATTATCCACTTGCAATATGCCGATGTGTATGGCAATAAGTACATAGATATTGGATAAGGAATTTCAACTGTTTGTCGGTAGTAATCAGTTTCAACTCCTCAAGTGGTTCTTAATAGGTAAATACTTTAACTTAATATTCTAATCGTTAACATCATAAACTCTTTTTTCTTATTAACGTCTTATTATACCTATTAGGTATAGGATTATTCTCTTCTTAACAAAATGTAAGTAATCTACTCCATTTTTGGGATGATGGGGATTGCATTCAGAACAGTTAAGAACAGTAATTTTAAAGTATAAATAGTGAAATAGGTACAATTGATTGGTGATTTTTGCAGAAAAATTAAATTCTACTGACTTATTATTTGGAATGAGTTAGTTAACTTAATTTATTTCCCTTATAGAATTTAACTTACGTATTGTCCAATAAAGAGGTATTAGAAAGAATAGGAGAACAGAGGAGTCAATAAGAAATAGGCGGGATAGGTTAGTAGGACACCTTCTCAGGCATGAAGGTCTAGTCAGAGACATATTAGAGGCAGAAACGGGAGTTAGGAAAGGTAGAGGTAGATCTAGATTAGATTACTGTTCGCAAACAGTTTAAGGATGTGGGTTGTTCTAGTTTTAGGGAAATGCGAAGATTAGCTCAAGATAGAAAAGAGTGGAGGTGCGTATCTAACCAGTCTTAGGACTGACGACCTTATGATCATGATTGTCTACAGATAGAAATTATATTTGAAGTTTCATTACAACATTGTATTCTTATGGTATCGACGGTCTGACTCTCGTTCACGTTAAATAACAGGATTTTGTTTTAATTCTCTACCTATTATAAGGACTCATCATCAGAAAAACATGTCCTGTTTACCATTCGACAGTGTATGTTTCCGATATCCCAGGCTCTGCTTTTCGTCCAAATTAATTCCGAAAACCATTAACCGAGTACCTACACAACGCTTAAGTGTGGTCATCGAGTTCGTCGCGGCCATTGTCTTCCCTGGGAACACCGAGTGTCGTTGTTGTTCGGAAAGCACACATACGCGCAGGCCATTGTAATAACTTTCTGGTGGAAATTGCGGCTTAATAACATTACCGCGAGATGAGGACGAAAACATGTAGCAACAAAAGCGACGGATCTTGTAAAATTCCGTTTAGGGCCAGACACTATTCAAAATGATCCTGTAACTCATTGAGAAAAAACACAACAATGAAGAGCAGATCTCGCATTCAGATGACTTGTTCGGCGTTTTTCCACCTCGAACTGTACAGTGTGTGTCAAAAGTCATGGTAAATGTTGCTCTTGTATCAAGAAATTCAAAACGAGTGCAGGTCCATATTGTTTGAAGTTGCATCTAAGTGGTTTCTTGTTCTTGACATAAGTTTTGTCAGAAGGAAGTCAAAAGTTTAACGATTAAATTAAACTAACTGGTTTTGAAATAAATGCCATTAGTCACTGAAGCATTTAAAATCCAATGGTTAATCGTTAAGGATTGTTAATGAGTTCTATCTACCCTTACAGTCAAAATGTTTAGAATTATTCATTCAATTATTCATTATTCATTATTGATTTTGGATCAATCTATCAATAAATCACTAGAAGCGAATCAGAAGTTAATTGGTAGTAGGGTGGTACGAGTGATCGTTTTTACTCACTCCAATAGTCACAGAAATATTTAAAATCCAGTGTAAAATCCTTAAAGATTGTTAAAAGGTTTTACCTATCTTGAGAACCAACATGTTTAGAATTATTCAAATAACAATGATTTAAGTAGTCAAAATTAAGATAATCAAATTAAGAGTCTTTCAGCGTCTCTGAGAGCGTCTCTCACAGTCTTTCACAGTCTCTCAGTTATTGCCTAGGTGTTTTTATAGATCTCTCACAGTCTCTGTATGAGAGACTCGAACGATAAAATTGTTAATACAGAGATTTGAATCTCTCACACAGAGACTAAATGAATAAAACTGACAAATTGAGAGACTCGAGTCTCTCTGAAATATGTTGAACTTAGAAAATTTCAGAGACTCTGAGAGACTGAACATTTTTATCTCGAGAATAACTCATTCAATATTTTGTTCGTTAACCTTGAATTATTGTTTTAATGATTTTAAATTAATTATGCTAATTATGAAGCCCCGCATTACTTAATTAAATGAAGTGCATAATGACTAAATTGAATGCCCTATCAACTAATTTTTGCATTAGTTCGTCATTTACTTTTCGATTTCCTAACTTTTATCACAACGTCTACGTGAGAATGCAGAAGATGTTGGGCACATCATCATTGCCATTGTGACCGTTGTTGTGTAATTGCACCGTATCTTACTTGGGAGGCCCATTTACCAGCCGCGGTAATTGGAATAGATCGGTGTGGACAGGGCACGAACTGACCTCCCAACCTGACCGATTAAATGAATCGCTGATGTTGCATTAATAACCAAGCCTGTTTTGATACCTAACTCTAGTCTACATATAGTATTTATTTACCGTCTTTAACCCTGGTGGTAACGCGTTATTAGGTATTGTTAATTAAATGAACAAAAGAGACGCTCATGCTAGACAATCAGGAATATAAAATTCTATTAAGAATAAGATTCAGAATAACGTCCAGTCTCTCAGAGTCTCTGAAAGCGAGAATCGAATCTCCGTCTCTCATCGAGTCTCCCTGGTGTCGCTGAGAGACTGTCAAAAAATCTGTTTAGCGTCTCTGAACGAGAGACTCGAGTCGCTCATAGAGAGATTCTCTTTTCGTATCCAGTCTCTAAACGAGAGACTCGAATCTCTGAACTAGAGACTCGAATCTCAATGTCTCGATAGACATGGTTTAACATATTTCAGAGATCCCAGTCTTTCAACGAGAGACTCGAGTCTCTCAATTTTTCAGTTTTATTCATTCAGTCTCTCTCTGAGAGACTCGAATCTCTGAATTAACAATTTTATCGTTCGAGTCTCTCATACAGAGACTGTGAGAGATCCATAAAAACACCTAGGCAATAACTGAGAAACTGTGTAAGACTGTGAGAGACGCTCTCAGAGACGCTGAAAGACTCTGAGAGACTGAAAATTTTTATCTAGTGTACAAGTCAAGCAGTGGCCGAGTACATACAAAATAGCAGGGACCATTTCGACTAGTATTAGCTATTGCAATAGGTAATTCCCCATCAGACAGAAATAAATACTTTGTAATTCCATTTAATTCCACAATACAGAAATAAATCGCCGAAATTCTTCTAATAAGTACCCTATGAATCCCCTGTGGTTTAGCTCTCGCTACAAATAGTACTTTTTAAGTAGAAACGCCATCAAACAACTCTGGTGATTTTGCAAACATTAGAGATGTACTCGTAGCCAAATAATGAGGGTTTTCCCTTGAGTACCAAGTGTGCATGCGATTTTGTTTTTAAAACGGCTGATACGTAATGACCTTCAGGGGAATTGGTGGCAAAAGAACTCTTTCAATTTACGAATCTATCGTAAAACATCGCATCGATAGGGTGAACATTTCCACATGCTAAACTTCATGTCTAGATGCGGGTCATATTTTAGAGTCGACCCCGTCGAAATGTCGTAAAAATGCCCGATAATTGAGAATAAAGATTCGATTTACATAAACGATTAATTATAGTTATATCTCGTAAAAACGTTGGACAACGAGGACGGACGGGCAGTAACGTCGTAAATTTGTTTCCAACGAAGAGAGGTGTTACCAATCCTTAGAGTCTCGCCACGAAATTTACACCCGAAAGGAAGATGAGGAGCAAAAAATAAAAAATAAAAAATGAACCTTAATTAGCGTCATTAGTTTTCCAAACTGAACTGCCTCTTAATTACAAACAGAATAAATCATTCCTGCGGATGATGACAAATTTCAAAAAGAAAATTCATAGTCCGAAACATTTTAGTAAATTGTCGTCTCCGAAACAGTCTTAATTAAATTACACGGTGGACGCGTGATCAACATTAAAATTAATAAACTGTATCAGATTTGAAATCCATATCAAATGCATTTGTGAAGGGTTACAATCTACAATGACATAAAGTAACTTAAATCATGTCAACAAAACGGTGTCTGCTCTGGCCAGGCTTTTATTTATAGTCTTTTTCATTAAAAAATCATTAGGTAGTGGTGAAAGCGTATTTTAACTGAAAGGCTTCTAATTTAAACAGTTTAATAGCAAAAATTAAGGGGAAATAATAAATTAATTTGTTTAATATGGAAGCGGCAACTGACGAAACAAAATTAGCTATGGGTTAACTGATTTTGGGTTCAATTATAAATAAAAGAAGCATTCCGAACATGAAAAAGTGCTTTTAAAAATTGGATATCTATCCGAAGCTCAGAAGAATTCCTGCAAACAACTAATTAAAAATGGACTATAATGCTATGGGTTCAACTTGACAAGACGATATCCTTCTTACGAAAGGGTCTTAGTTATTATTAGTATTTTTAGATTCCACAATTAAATAGCAAATATCTACAGATAGCGTAAGTATCCTGCTACTCAGAGTTCTATGGCAGCGGCGTTCTATCTATGACGTGCTAATTAGATTAAAAAAATAATAAAAAAAAGTGCGATCCGTATTATGGCAGAACACTTACCATGACCTTCTTGTCCTATTTTCTTCAAAGAGAAAGAATATTCAAAGAAGTTTATGATTGTCAGTATTATGTCCGAACTACCAGACGCAGATCAAGATTTCGATCGTATTTCAGATGCTTTCCACAGAATACAGACCAACTCTAGCTGCTGCCTTGATACAGCGAATTCCATTACATGTAGTACAGATGGCGTTTGCCGCGCCGTTTGTAGGATCTCATAAATTTGTCATAGATAGGTACTAAATTCAAAAGAATTTATTATGTCAGTATTAACATTAATGTGTACATGAAATAGTAATATATGGGAAATGTTTCTATAGATGCCTTTCACTGGATTATTGCCGCAAGGGTTGAAGGGAATTCAAGAATTTTTAATATTTTATTCCAATTAATATTTGCCATATCCCACAACGTTTCTACTCATTAACCGTTTATTGCAGTTTAATATATTATAACTAATACTTCTAATTGTCCATCAGACGAACCGTCCAGTTAGTTTCATTTTTAATGGCAGTCATTTGTTTCTTCATAAGTGTCGAATTGTAACTTAACGAACGTTAGAAAGCGGCCGGGCAAATTTATTGCTCTATTAATTTTCTTACGGGGCACTATTAAAAAATTTTATGAAAATTCAAAGTCACAACCTTCCCGTTCAACTTTAATCGCGTCTTAAAACGGCGCTTTTAATCGGCGATTCTTAAATGGTTCTTCATTCTCAGATTACCCGATATCGGCCCGATCGATTTACAAAACACCTGCATATACAAGCCTCTCTGTCGTGGTGTTTGGCACACTAGGCAGCGTAGCACCCCGTGGTGACGAGATCGTCTATAAATTTTCTAGATCGTTTTAGAACACCGACTCTTAAGCCTTTAATTACCGGCACGGTTCTGAAATGTGAAACATTAGTTAATTGCTTTCCTTAGGAAGCAACATTAATTTACATAAAGTCTAATGTGTATTTTTGAGTTATTCACCAATTTACATACCCAATAATATGCCGTACATTCTCCACTAATTTCGTATTCAAAATAGGCACCGTATATATTTAATCAACGTCTAAAAACATTCGCATTTCTTCTTAATTACATATATATGTTCGTTAACCTTGAATTATTGTTTTAATGATTTTAAATTAATTATGCTAATTATGAAGCCCCGCATTACTTAATTAAATGAAGTGCATAATGACTAAATTGAATGCCCTATCAACTAATTTTTGCATTAGTTCGTCATTTACTTTTCGATTTCCTAACTTTTATCACAACGTCTACGTGAGAATGCAGAAGATGTTGGGCACATCATCATTGCCATTGTGACCGTTGTTGTGTAATTGCACCGTATCTTACTTGGGAGGCCCATTTACCAGCCGCGGTAATTGGAATAGATCGGTGTGGACAGGGCACGAACTGACCTNTTAAAATTATACTCTTAAACTTGACAATTTGTCGGTAACTTCAATTATAATTAACTGATTAACTGATAGCAGCACAATTAATTCAGATCAGAATTAAAATTAAAAGAATAACACACAATAACTTACCTGTTATTAGCAATTAACAATAATTTATAACTAATTGCTGATCAATAACGGATTCTACCTTAAATTCAGTTAGAACGCTTTAATTTTTAATCAATCAGAATGGTTAATAGGTACAATAGGAAACAAAACCATTTACCTTTCTAAAAATACGGATACCTATTGTAAATTAGGAAGATAATGCATTTATACATAGTTTTGACCTTTAGTATGAGTATTTACTCTTACTTTCATGACTACATGTATTCATTAACGCATGACGATTAACACTTTCCGTTCCAAGAAGAAAAACATGACCAATTAAACAAAGTAAATTGACGAGTATCATGTCATAATATTAATTTCTGAAACTCGTGGTTACTGACGGCAATTAGTTGAATAAATAACAACAATTATGAATGCGAGAGCTTTCTCATGCACCTTATTAAGTCGGCCTTTTCAATAAGCTTCATTGTTTTCAAATACCTTGAGCGTTACTACATACATACATACATACATACATATAAGAAACAGTTTGTTATTTGTTCAGTGAAGCAATTAACACTTGCTCGATTATTTTGCAACTATTTGTTCGTTTGTCTATGCATAAATCTATAGAGTGCGTGTGTAGGCAGGACTACGTAGGATTCCCTTTTAATAATAATAACAATAATAATAATAATCCGAGATCGAATAAACATGCAAATAAGACTCTAAACATATCAAAACTGACCTTGAACCTACTTAAAAATAATTATGCAAATTGCTATGTACACAAACGGAAGAACTGTGGGATGAGAATTTAATGTGGGTTAGATGAGAACTGATAAACAACGACAAGTAATTGTAACGCTTTTATAACAGGTAAGTGCCTGTTTGTTCTATGCATTAGATAGTTCCATAATTGTGAGAATTGACAGAAATATGTGACCAATTTTATTACGAAGATGCTCCATATAAGTAAAACTACGGCTACGGCAGTATGTCGTCACTGAGCATCTTCGGTTTGGGCTATGATTTATCAAGGGTGCTTATGGAGTGCTGATGAAACCAAATTACTGACTAATTGTAAGCATTTAATCTGTTCTTATATATTCAATTGGTTTCACGTACAAACGCCGTGTCGTTGATTCAGCTCGACAAGTGATTAGGAAGGCCCTTGTCTGATAAACCACTAAATATCAATAGATAATTCGATATTTTAGGGGAGTACTTGCATTATATCTACACTAAACAGCAGGGAGACAAGCTCAGATCCATCAGGGATCACGAGAATCCGAAAGTACATGGATATGAGTCAGGACTGTAGACGATTAAAATACAAAATTGTCATCAAATTCTATGCTATTGTAGTGAGCACGAGTGTGTTTGTGTGCGATCGGGCACACGTGTGTGTGAACGGCTTATCGATTCGCCGCCTAGCTGCGGGCGCCTTTCTTCATGTGCGCCGCATTTGTAAATGTGTGTGTCGTATCTGTGTTCTGGGGAAGCAGTTAAACAGTTCAAAGAAAACAGAAACTATCCGGATGTTTCGAGAAGGTCCCCGAAAGTAAAGAAAAGAGTATTTAAAGGAAGAGACGATCTCCGAGAAAAGGAGTCGAAATAAATTGACCGTTGCAGAAGTGAATCCAGAAATAAATTGACAGTGATAGCAGTGAAATAAATAGCGCAGTGAATAGTGATATATTAATAATTAGTGTAAATAAATAGTTTTGTCGTTATCAGTCTTAAAGTTAATTTTGTTAAACCAACGAACATTACACTGTCTTACTTATTACTTTAAGTATTTATTTAAGTTACTGGTACCGAAGCAGTTTTATGTCCGATCACCAATATAAAAATATCTCCTTGGCACTAAATGAAAGTTTATTGTATCCTTTAAGATATAGTTTTTAGAGATCAACATGTTTTTTTCTTTATAAAGACACCTTGAAAAGCCCCTGCAGAAAGTTAAAATAGCAGGTGTGTAGGAAGAAATGCAAATATTTGTTATTCTAGTTTTAAACAAAGCAAAAAAAATGAGAAAGACGCGTAAAAATAGATTTACATTACTACGACAATATTTTTCTAGCAGGTACAGAAAGTTTCATAAAAGTAATAGCGCTGTAATAAGGAGATGGAAAATAATTTAGCTATAGACCTGGAAAAGCCTGAGTGAATCGCACATTTAGAAATAAAATTTACAACTGGAAATTCCTACATCATCTTATTAAAACAAAGGTTACAAATTTTTATTGATAAATATTTATATGTATATGACAACTAGATTCATTTTAATTGCAACTTCTATTCAACCTTATAGCAAGATGAAGCGCTTCCATTTTTAACTTTAATTTACACTCATTATTAATTGATTTACTGAAAAGCATTAAACTTTCCACCTTCATATGACGAAGATTCAAAATTAACCAGGAAAAGCACCAGTTTCAATAATTTTCCTACCTACCATAATTTTCTTTTTACTTTGGTGTTAAAAGTCACACAAAATGTTAAAATTAATTAAAGAACAAACTGTTGCACCTCATTTCAAAATAGGTGGTACACTACTATTTTCCTTACTAAGTAAATTATTTTATCATTATAACATATCAAACCTAGGTATTAACAGTCGTTGTTAATTAATGTTTATTTTTCTTTCATTCCTTAAATGGAACCTACATCGTTTGATGGACATTTCATCATTTCTGTCCGTTCTAATATTGCTTTTATCTAAACCAAGATAAGAGTTTCTGCAGTTTACGCATTGCGTTTCGAAACATAACGAACAGAATCTTCTTTCACGTCAGCACTTGTAGCAATTCGTTTTTATCGTTATCCTTTGTAAACTATTGTGCCGATAAGCGTATCTAAGGAAAAAGAAAAACACTTCGATCGTAAGTGCCGTGAGAACAATGTTTCTATTTTTAATTGGGAAAGCCTTAATCTTGAATCTCGATCACACGTACCTAATAACGAAAGAACTAAATGAGTGTATTAAATGACTCAAACAGCAGTTGTAAAAATAATACGGTATATCGCCATCTAGTTTGTATTTGCTGTTACTTAAGTACCCATTAGTGTGTTATAGATAAGCTCTTACTAAAGATAGACACGCAAAACATATTAATAAGAACGTTTACTGGTTCTTGGTCAACAATTTATTAAAACCACCAGACTTGGATCGCTATTTCGGTCTTGTTAGATCTCATCAGCGCTCCATAGGCATCAGTAGCGATAAATTACTGATTACTAACCGATGACGTTCCTAAGGAGTCAGTTTATAAAACATGCAAATAACAGCAAATACCAACTAGATGGCGATACTCTGCCTGTACTTGAATATTACATGAACTCGCTCTCTAGGAGCATCAGCTGTTTGACCAGCAACTTATCTGGACTGCCTGTCGCGCGCTGATGAGATCCAATAATATCGAAATGGCGATTTAATAAATTTCGTTACAATCATGAAGTCAGATGTTTTCATGCCAAAGGTCGGCACAATGTATAGGAATATTTAATATTGAACCCCGAGTAAAATTTAATGTGCACCTTTGAGCGAGTATGAGGAAATAGTTTGCACTCTGTGGTATTGTTATTAATCAGATCTTGAACCATGTGCGTTCAGTTGACGACATTCCCCGCCATTCATCATAGCTTATACATAAGAAGAGTTCGTGTCATCGCAGGATGAGCTACATGGATTATTATAATAGCGCAATCCTGCGCTGCCTGGCCGTATGTTATCTGCGGTACTGTTATTAGTCACTGCCAGCGTTACAACGTTCTAACGAACGCACTTCTTCAATAAGACGCACGAAATGGAATTGCAAAAATTATGGCGCCTCTCTCGATGCTTTTCTAACTGTCCGTTGATCGTTTAAATCCAGACTACCTACCTATACTTTATAATGATGGACTTCTTAATGGAACGTAATTAAGTTTAAAGAAATTCCAGGCGAATTAAATGGATACTAAAAAATTGTCATTCATCAAGTGACTTAAAATGTTGCGTTTTATGAATGAATGAAAATTGGATGTCCATTATGTTACATTTTTTTTAATCTAACTGTAATAATTCATCTTTTACGTTTTCTTTGTTTGAAACTTGATCGTATCCTTGAGCTAAATTTTATATAAAATTAATCAGTACAGTTTACGACCCGCTTTTGAATATGGCTTTATTGGATGACATATAACGGCTGTCACAGGCATGGCGCGCCCCAAAGACCTGTTAGCATTTAGGTGCATTATGACATTTATGTGCAATTAAACCAATGGTAATTTACAGGGATTGATAGCGTGCATTCGAGTAACAGATTGCGATTGGAAGGAACAGTTAAAACAACTGTCCCGTTGCCACATTGAAAACTACCATCAGCAAAATCACTAAAAGTAGTAATAACAAATTTGACAGGAATCAAAAACTAAGTAGCTTTATACTGTTCACTTTTCTAATAGAAAACCTCTAAATTGTTTCGGAGTATTTAGCCCTTTGCAACCACGTTCTTACCCGATCTTCTTAAAAAATGTGCAGGAGACCTAAACAACTATATATAGTTTTGCATGTTTACCCGATTCTCTTGAAAAACCATTACTAAGTGACTGATGTAATGCACTTGCCGCATGATTTTCTCTCAATTTAGAAGATCTTATATACACGTGTAATTATTCTTTACCACCAACTAGTACATATTGGACTGAACATGCATGAATTAGAAATTATTAGTAGCGGAATTCACATTTTAAAAAGTTGCCTCTTTTATAACCAGGAACCAATAACTGATTCATCCAGAAGAGTGCCAAGCTTGAATAAGTATGGGAGTATTCTACTTAGCTTATTTTTGAAATTTATCTTAATTTTTGCAATAAAACATCTTAACTATTTGCTAAAACTGTGGTAAAACACATTCAAGTAATATTAAAAATACGAAATATTGAAAATGCTCAACTGTTGCTGAAGTGATAGAAATTTGTAGAGGTAGGGTTTTGGGAAATATGGAGGTTGAACATACTGTAAAAGGGTGCACACTTACACCAATACTACAAATGGCTCGATTGTAAAATCTAAACAATTTATTATATGTTTTAACAAAATAACCACTTAGAGATAGCGGGTAGCTTGTTTAGAGAACCTCGCCACTCGTGTTAGCGAAATATTAGGAAGCAACTCCAACTGACGACGACCTATAGACCCCAAATAGAATAGTAAGTTAGTTTAATATGAAATATTATTCTGAAAATTCATTTCTGAATTTTTACCCACTACACACTACCTCAATTTAATGAGAGAAAAATTCAGAATAATATTTAATTTACATGTTAAACTAACTCACTTCTAAAAGATGTCTAAATTGTATGTATGTTTAATAATAGTATATTCAGTATATAGTTACATTAGTTCGACGGATTTGTGGCCTAATACGAGGGTGGATTGATAAGTTTCCGGCCTGACCAAGAAAAACAAGGTTTTTAAAAATTTTTTTTTTTTATTTCTCAACATAATCTCCTCCAAGGCTGATACATTTCTCATAGCGGTGTTCCAGTCTATTAATGCCATCTCTATAGACTGATTCGTCAAGCTCCTCAAAATAACCATTTACAGCTTCGATTACTTCTTCATTGTCCGCAAATCTCT
>NW_020442466.1:1861692-1947063 GCF_000699045.2 Agrilus planipennis
TATTCTGAATTTTTCCCTCATTAAATTGAGGTAGTGTGTAGTGGGTAAAAATTCAGAAATGAATTTTCAGAATAATATTTCATATTAAAATAGCATCAGTTTACCATCAACTGGCCGCGAAAGCCCGTACTAAAGAGGAAAGACATTTTAAGTGGATTTCTAGCAATAACAACAAAGAAACATAAGGCTTAAGGTTAAGAGCAAGCGTGGAAAATTATCTTGGTTCTAAACAAACCTAAATCACTTAAGGTATGTATAGCACTTCGTGACGATTTAGTTGTGTGGATTCGTCGCCTGGAGCGTTTCAATGGCAGAATTTATGGTGGCAGGATGTGATTTTAACGACACTAATTCAAAGAAACTGATAGAGAAGAAAATCGACCATTATTAGAGGTCATCTTTTAAAAAATCGCCGTCCCAATTTGCGCGGAGGCCTCTAACCCACGAACTGGCCATTTGCAGCGCTTAACGAGATCTTTAATTAGAGCTTAACGTATGAATTTCGTTTTAATCTGGCATTGCGATGCCCCGATAATATCGGCAAACATTTAAATGCTTCGGATTTCGCGACGACAACATGAACTCGATCGCGATCGGACTCCGATATTTACCGGCGCAATTATTATGAACGCCGTCGTTTGATTGAGATCTCTCTCTGTTGCAGCTAACGGCAACGTAATACCCGACATCGATGCAGCTTAATTTCGCATAAAATCGAACTAGCTTCTATTTATTTAAACCAAATTGTGCTCATTTACAATCCACATGGGCACATTTGCCGTTTCAAAAGCACACGATCGCTTCTCCAATTCCCTGAACTGTACACTTTAAGCTTCTAAAGGTTTAATTTTATACGATTACTGCTACGTTCTGTCTCATTTACCTATACTAATCCAATGGGGGGAATGTGTAAATAACGTTTACTGTGCGAATTTAATTTTCTAGGAGCCGCACACTGTGCTAAAGCTTGAGAAGACTTACGTTAGACCTCGACCGAGAAGAATATTTGCTTAAATAGCTAAAAAATCAAATTAAACTTTACAACCGGACATGGATACGTACTTTTCAAGTTGGTAATGTAATGAATAAATTAAATTAAATGGAAATAAATTAAATAAAATAAATTTCTACAAATACTTGTGTAAGATGTAAACCATTAGGTACTGTTTCCAGGCCGATGGAGAAGATGAAATACGACCATATAAAACGTTAAAAATAGTTCCCTGTTGTAGGCAACGTGGTAGCTAAGTATTGAATCTCACAAAGCGCAGTTCCTCTAGAAAGTACGTAATATTCCCCTAATTTTCTGAAATAAGCAAGTAAAGTCGAAGAGATGAGCAACCATCATAAGGTCGTCAGCCTTAAGACTGGTTGGATACGCACCTCCACCCTTTTTTATCCTGAAGTAACCTTCGCATTTCCCTAAAACTAGAACATCCCACATCCTTAACCATGTGTCAACAGTAATCTAATCTAGGTCTACCTCTACCCCTCCTAACTTCCGTTTCTGTCTCTAATATGTCTCTGACTAGACCTTCAGGCCTGACAAGCTGTCCTACCAACCTATTTCGTCTATTTTTTATTAACTTCCATAGAGTCCTCTGTTCTCCTATTCTTTCTAATATTATTCATTTATAACCTTCTCTATCCACGGTATCCTCATCATTCGCCTGTAATACCACATTTCGAACGCCTCTAACTTTTTCTTTTCCGCAGCGCCCACTGTCCATGTTTCGCACCCGTACCGCGCCGGGCTCCAAACATACGCCTTTAAAAATCTTTTTCGAATTTCTAAATTAACCGTTTGCTAGCATAGAAGCTCGCCGAGAGTGTTATAGGATTGGGATATTGTTTGACACAGTTAGGTGGCTTATTTCAACCCCTTTCAAAGTAAATTACAAAGAATAAGCTCTTCCTCTGACCGGTGAAGGTTTTCCAATCATTGTGTGTCAGGTAGGGTTATCATTCGGAGAGCTCTCAAGGAATTTCACCGTTGACAACAAACAGCGAACTTTTATAATTGATTATACTTAGTAAGTCTTTGCCCTCTTGGGGTAAAGAAGTGCGAAGCTTTGGAGCTCCTTTATTCTCTTCAATTTGTGCATTCAAATCCTTGGATGTGGCTAAGGAATTTAGAAATCGAAATTAATAGGTAGGTAAAGCTTATTTTTTATTCATTTGACTAGCGGTGAGAGTTGTGATTCGTAACCCGTCATTTCACTGGCTGAGTTATATCCGTTTTTACATTCCGATTGTAAAAACATCCTCTAAAATTAATCCAATTACAGCATATCGTATAAAAATGAAATTTATTACCGAATTTTAATGTTAGTACACGATATCATTCAAAAATTTACCACTGTTTTGAACGACATTAACTAGCAGAGAACATAAATTTCGACCAAAGACATTTACGCTCATGACTTTTTATTAATGTTTTGTAGAAGGAGCCAAATGGGAGGTAAACGTTTGACGATTTCGTTGAAAATTCCACCTAGAAAAACGCGCCATCGCCATCGTATCGTATCGGTCCGGGCAATAATGATTTTAATTACGACTTCATTTCGTTCACAGGTCTCACTTAGAGTTTTTTACCTGTGTCGATCGTCGCCTCGTCGTCATCGTGCACCTTGTATTATCGGATTTAATTAAGATTTTGCCGTAAATGTCGCCATAAACTACGGATAGGCATATACATTTTTCACTCGGAACCGTTTACCCGTACGAAAATATATGCATTCTGATTATCTCTGATGGGCCGTTAAAAGAGTCGGCACAAACCTATAGATACTACAGTCGAAAATTTAATTTGGGTAAACGGTTCTATTAAAAGCTTTCCGAAGAATGCGTTTCGGCCGTGGAAGTGAAATTTAGACCAAAATATTATCAATTTAAAAATATATTGAGGCGCATTTTAAATTATATTCTGATCGTGAAACCTATTAAGCAAGATGAAAAAGAAAATATTCAGCTGCAACCGAATTGAAATAACTTATTCTACTTATGCAGCTGTAGAAGTAGTTACATGGGCCAAGGTAGAAGATTCATAAATACAAGCGTTATAGAACTATAGTACAAGCTTCCCTGAAATGTTATAGAAACGGGATTTTTTGGCCATATTCAACCTAAAGGTACAATACAGAGATAGGTACAATGAAACTTCAGTTTACTGTCAGCAATGGGAAATGTTTACTTTAAATCTTGATGTAGAGAAAAACCTGAATGCCTCCAGAGATAGATTTTCGCTATTTTTAAGCAATCTACACATACGAGGGCGGTTCAATAAGTACCCGTGTTAGAAATGAAGACACCTTTTTTTTTAAAATTTGTTTTTTTATTTTTCAGCATAGTCCCCTTTTAGAAAGATACACTTCTCCCATCGACCCTGCCATTTTTTTTACCCCTCCAAAAAATAAGATTTGTAGAACTCTCCAAAATCCCCCCTGTCTCGGCGATGACTTCCTCGTTTGAGCTAAATTTCTTTCTCGCTAGTCATTTCTTCATGCTAGGGAACAAGATGAAGTCACAGGGAGTCAAATCGAGTGAGTACGGGGTGTGCGGCATCAAATTCATAACGTAATTCATGCATTTTGGCGGCATCATCTCCTGATGAATGTGCCGGTGAGTTATCGTGTTGAAAACGCACCTTCTTTTTCGTCAAATGCATCCGTGTCTCCTTCAATGTTTTGTCGAAGCGGTCCAATAGCTCACTGTAGTATTGTCCACTGATCGTTCTTCCTTTTCCTAAAAAATCTGTAAAATGATTTCCTCGGTAACAACGTTTGCCAGGCTTCCTGGTCGCTCCTATCAAAAACGGATCTTTGCCCACGTTTAAATTCGTTGAAGCAATATCTAACTGTGGTCGTAGATGGCGAAATGTTTCCATAAACAGTATCCAACTTTGTTTTCATCTCCTCGCATTTTTTCCCATCCAAAAACAAAAAGCGAGTTACCGAACGATACTGCTCTTTTTTCATCTTAGCGAAAATAACGAAACACGTCTCAGTCGAATGGCTACCAAATCCAAACTAACCTATCAATCAGTCTGAAATTTGTTTTGGCGTGGTTTGATAGATGGCAGCACACGATGACAACACCAATTTCCCTCAGGAACGTCCTCTGTCTTCAAACACGGGTACTTACTGAACCGCCCTCGTATTTTATGGACCGAAGCGTGCATACCTATTCGTTAAATTAGTTAAATTAACTTTCTCTGTTGAAAAACAGAGCAAGTGACGAAACTTCGTATTTGTAAGATAAACTAATTTCTGTCATACCTGTGGCATTTATTCTAAATTACGGTTGCAACGTCATTTGTTCAGCAGCCTACGAACTTCTACTACTATTGATTGGTAAAAAGGGACAAGGAATCTTCCGAGTCCCTCATCCCTATTCAACTTATTTTGCACATATAATTTGTACTTTCTTTCCTTATGAATGACATTTTGTACGTTGCCGCACCTTTTGCAATCATCTATTCCTCCTTTGAAAAAGAAATAGGTGCGTGAATGTACAGTCTGATCAACGAATGTTAATCGCGTATTAACTTATAGATAACACAACCACAACATTTTCTCTTGTTTCTTTAAGAATTCATTAGCATATCAGCAAGCAAATATCTCATACACTTTGGCGTCTGACTGTAGTAGAACTTTCATTTTTATGAAAAATTGCCTCATTGTCTAATTCACAATGATACAGTCTCTATTAATATGAAAATTCATTCTCAATTTTTTACCCACTATAAACTACCCGAAGTTAATGAAGACAAATTTGTTGCTGTTGTCACACCCTCGCCGGGATTCGAACACGGAACCTTTGGCTTTACGCACCAATACTACGAGACCACTAAACTACGAGAGATGACAACAGCAACAATGACAAACCGTTATTAGTTACTATTACTACATGTAATATTAATAAAATTACATTAGTTCGACAGATCTGTGACCTAATAAGTAAGGTTCAGGGTTCGATTTCTAGCGAGGGTATGACAACAACAACAAATTTTACCTCATTTACCTGAGGTTATAGAGGGTAAAAAATTGAGAATGAATTTTCATATATATATAGCCTATGACGATACAAGGGCCCAAATGACTATTATAAGGATAAAAGTAGAAGATAAATAACTTTCAGTATTGCGAGAATTTTCCGGACTTATTGGCTGTGGTTTTTGGTATATTACTCCTGACTTGTTGCCTACAACTGTAGCAGGTATTTTCAAAGGTTAATCGTTACCCTACCTTGATAATTTGAGAGTTGTTGAAGCTCGAAATTAATAGTGCTCGCTGTACTTTAGCCGATGCGTTTTCGTTGCCGTAACTAAAGATCTGTTGATCAAACTGTATGTAGTATCTCCACCTGAAATATGTATACAGTACCAGAAACTTTACTACCCAGGCCACTGCAAGTTTGATTTGCGATATTAGTGCAGAATGCAGTAGCTGTTCGCAGTAACCACTCCATTCATCATTCGTTTTCCTTACATACCCGAGTGTGAACGAAAAATTAAATGCATGTTCTTGTATCATATATTTGTTGTTGTATTGGGTGCAATTTATTACAAACAGTAAAATTGAATTCGTTAATAGGTAAAGGTGAAAAGTAAAAACGCATTTCGCAAACTAAAACTTGCAGTTAATATGTTTCATCGATAATTGTCATTGGAGAAAATCTTATTACCTGTTTACTGAAAAGTTGTACACTTTCATGCATATAATTTTATCTACCCATAGCAAACTTTAAAGTTAAATTCACATTTGCTATGACAAAGTAATTTTGAATTTTAACTTTCAATTCCTTATTTTAACGAAATATATACAAGAAAACTTGATATCAACTTCAGTGTCCACTTCAGAAGTACAGTCCATTTCAATTTGTTGGAATTGTGACATTGAAAAAATCTGCGCGAAGATAGAAAGAATAGACACTAGGCGTGACCAAGACAGAAACAGTTAGAATAATCTTGAACGAGCAGAGCTCTCGATGGGCGATCTTAAGAGATCGGCTAGAACTGTACAGTACTAGACGAAAATGTTTAGCAATTTCTTAAAACAAAAATGTATATAAATTAACAATAGAAAACAAAGCAAAAGTTTTATAGGTGTGTAGAACGTTAAGTTAATTCACTTGTTATTATTTTTGGCTAAATATGCTTTTAAATAAAGCATATTCTTAAATTTTAACGAGGCAGTTTAAATAATTTTGCAAATGGTACTGTACACTTTTGTCTAGTTCTCGCTCGATGATCGGTGGAGAAATGAGCTCCGCAGACAAATACGATTGAATTTGGAATTATGCTACGGCGCATCCTAATAAAGGGAAGGGGCATATCTCTAACTTCCGGAAACGAACAGTAATTTCATGCTTGTGGCTTTTACAACAAATAAGAAGAACCTAAATAAATAATAGTGCTGATGTATCCCTACATAAACAATTTCTACTATGCATGTAATTTTACTGTACTTTGACGTATGAACTGGATACTAAAATTTTGAGTTTTTTTCGAGTTATTGTATCCTCTTTGCGAAATTATTCAGGTGGACCTGAACTTATAAAATTCTATTTTGGTTTAGTACATGTGGGCATATCTTTCGGAGCAATTATTCGATATTTAGTTTTATTCCCAAGCATTAGCATCAGATTTTGGTTAGCCCAACCATATCTGGTAGGCAGAAGTGAAATGCATACTTATGATGATTGTTTCGTCTTTATGACATAATCAGCTACTCTCGAATAAACATGAACATAATGCTTTTGTCTATTTATTTTAACAATTACAGCCTCGGGGACATTACATACATATATCGAACAGGGTAATTATATTACCATTTAAGAGCATCGCTCAATCTTCATTAATTTGCTTTAATTATGTAATTCAAGGTGAAGTATAACATCATGTAAAACTGAAATAAACAGATTACTCGCCCAAGGGGTGCAATATTCTTCTTGTTTAGCTAAGTAAATGCTTACTACAAGCTACAAATAATTCTCATTGCAACAATTGCATAATTAGTATTAGCCCCAGTGACGAATTGTCTGGGCGGGCGTCTAGGTCTTGAATGATTTCTGTCTTACAATTAAATAGTATTAAGCACAAGAAGTAGTCTTGTTGGAACAGAAATTGAAATATTATTATTGATAGATTATAACAGAAGAACAAACAGGCGACATCGAAAATACTAATCGATGAAGATTAATAATAATTAGTTGAATGTAAACAATGGGTTGGCAAAGAAAATACCCGAAAATTGAAGGTCGGGGTCAATTCATGTATGTCCATTGAGTTGAAATGTTGGACCGTTAGGTCGAAAAAGCAAATCCACCGATATAAGACGGTAATCAAGAAAATCAGGGTCAGTTAGCCAAAAATAAGTCATATCCACGAAAAACTTGACCAAAAGAGAAGCATCGAACCGAAAGTTCACCCGCACAGGCTATTTATTACATGAAAGCGCAGGCCAGGGTGTTTATAATCCAAATATTATTTGATGTGAGGTATGAGTATCTAACACCAATTAGCTGTTTTATTTTGAAATGTACCATTTATGCAAACTGCAATCGTATGCAGATTGTACTAGAGACGAGTTAGAAGCTGGACAGAGAAATTCGGGAATGTCAGACGTATTTTTGAACATTATTTGTATCATCAATCAGACTGAGACAAACAACGTTCTACTACTACCAACGGAATTTAGTTCTGAGTAAATACAATTATTAATCATCAATGTATAGCAGTGTCACAATAATTACTTCAGAAATCAAAGAAGTCCAATACTGAACTTTAGGATCTCATTCGAATTGGGCTAGGTGCCCTCGTATCGATTATACGTTAGATATGCGACTGTTTGTACGATAAGCGGTCAATAAAGAAGCGGACGAAGACAATTAGAAAAAAAGATATCTGTAGGAAGGGATGTAAAAATGTGCTAGTTACAATAACAATTAATTAAATATCTAGGAAAATTCTAAATTGTGCCATATGGCATCAGTAACACAACGATGTTAGAAATGAAGTATTTTTCAAGTAATTCTTGACATTAACCCATCAAAGCAATCATTTTCTCATTCTCGTCTGATCGGTTGAATAGGGAGTGCACCGTGACGTCTGATACTCGTTTAATTAATGATAAATTGTCCTTAATAACATTTTGATTAATTACCGATCGGGGTAGACTTTAAATTATTTAGTTTTAATGAGGTGCTTACAAGGATATTATTACCGAACTTATTTTTAATCAACAAGATACTGCAAATTCATCCCGATACGATGACCACGTCTGTTTGTCCGTTATATACGTATAATCAAAATGCAATTAAGCGTTATGCAATTTATCAAGATGGAAAACTACTATTCCAATTATTTTACCGCTTTTTATACAAGATATAATATGAACGACTATGTACGTAGTAATAAGTGAGACGATGTGTGGGAAGATGTGGTAAGAAGCAATAAAAAGGGTAGTAAAATATGAGGAGAGATTGGGGAGGCTGGAAGAGGAGGATATAAGGAAGGAAATACGGTGAACAAGGTAATGGAAATAGGGGCAAAAAGTATGGTGATTGAAAAATTTGCGTTGGTTATTTTTGATGGCATGGGGGATGTGGAGGGGCTCTAGAAGGTTATTATGTCAGTAGCATTTACCTTTTTTTACTTTTTCGGAGTTTTCTACAAAATTTAGTCGATTTTGGTTTGAACATGTATGTCAACCCTACTTATCTATTCTTGAAATCGGAACGCATTTTCAGGAACTGCTGCTCGTGAGTCAATAAAGAAACCAGAACTCATTGAAAAATGCATGTACCAATGTTTATGTAAGCGTGGGAAATGAGGGTAAGAAGTTTGCTTACTTTTACTGACGAAGAGGAGGGAGGGGTTAATAATTGCAAAAAATCTGCTAACGTAATACTTGAACGGACCCAGCGTATTAGTAAGTTAATTTTTGAACCAATTTTTATCTACTAGAGATAACCTCAAATCAATAAAAAAAGTTATCACCTCCTTGTATCTTAAGGGTAGAGTAGAGTACTGGTGCGTAAAACGAAGGGTCCGGGTTCAATTCCCCGACAAAGGAGGGCAGCAGCAGCAATTTTTCGTCGTTTATTTGAGGTTATCTGTAGTGGGTAAAATTTGATTCAAAAATTAATTCTCTATTAGGTACATTGAATTAGCGCTACAAAAATTCAAAATTATCTCATTAATAATTGCAAGAATCTAAAAACAGAATCAAAATTCGAAAGCTATAAATGCATGTTAACTTTTAAATCACCCTGTATAGAAATATGTATCCATCTGCGTTTAATCTATACCGATACTTCCTGGCTAATTTTAATGCAATTTCCATACAAAGTGATTACAGAATTTCTCCTTTAATCGATGCATTATATTGGCGTATAGCCATTTAAATTGTTAGTTGTAATGAAAAGAGTCATTGTGGACTAACGCGATGTCGTTTTCTCACGCTAGTTACAGACCACGTGCCCGAAATCTATTATTCGCAATCACAATGGAAATTTGTTCTCTTTTGAGTCTATTTAGTTGTAATAAAAAGGTCTTTGTCGTCGGCTACATGCGGCTGAATAAAAGCGCCATCAATCGTTGAGTTGAGAGACGTACACAAAACGTTCGATTTCCGCACGCCTTCTGTCATCTTGAGATAAACATCGGCGCTTCGGGCCATACGATTGACTCTATCTAATCCGTTCGTCTACATTCTACATGGTTATAACTATTATAACTAAAGTTAAACGAGATATAATGTAAGTATGTATAAGCAATAGCATCAGGACAGTCGCTAATCGAACCACAAAGAAAACACCGACATTTAATCGTGTTATCTGGCTTTTTAATTAAAATNCTATTTTTATTTGGTTATTGTGGGTTATCCCTAAGAGATAGACATATACCATCGCGGACTTTTGTAGACCCTTTTAAGATGTACAATACTTTAGTAAATTATTTTGACCTATCTCGTAGGGTTTAGCCAGCGTTTGCAATGTAAGCGCAAAAAATGTGTTTATATACGACATCACATTAGAAACCTCTAAAATTATCAGTGTTTCCCTACTATATTATGCATGTATTATACATATGAACCTTCCTCTTGAATCACTCTATCTTTTAAAAAAAACCGCATCAAAATCCGTTGCGTAATTTAAGATTTAAGCATACATAGGGACAGACAGCGGGAAAGCGACTTTGTTTTATACTATGTAGTGATTAACTAAGTATATGTGAAAACAGAAACTGTAACTGAATGCTATCAATTTACATCCATAAAAATGTTCAATGCAATGCAGGGTGAACATACCATTAAAAATAGAATAAAGGAGCACAAAACAAGGATTAAACTAAAAACAGGAAGCATATGTTTTTCTAGAACACTCCATTTCGGAGAAACCATGAATTATTCGAAAATGATATTAAATTTTTAGAAAAGTAAAATACTAATGTATACTTAGGTCACCTTGAGAACAAAAGAGTTTTCATATTTCCTAAATTAACCTTTTTTGGCAATCTAATTTTATTATTTTTAGTTGAGACATACAATGATTGACTTTGATTTTGCATTGTACCTATATTATTATTTCGTCAATTTATACATTTGCTTGATCTGCGGGGGCTCTGATATGACTAAGCGGATATGATGACCTGCGAACGCAGCGCATCCTGACCTAAGGCTAAGGCGAAGACGCCGATCTAATAATATTAACGATAGAGCTAAACAGAACGGACATTATAACAACCTCACTTGTCAAACATTTGCAAAAAGTTTGCACAAGCAAATTGAAATTTATCGTCGAATTGAAGGTGTAGGCGAATTCAGTTTCACCTTTGTTTGTATGTCTTTTGAAGATGGTTTATAGCAGAGGTCGGCAAGTAATTTTAGGTGGGGTCTGAATGTTTTTGAAAATTGTTATCAAGATCCAGAGAAAAATTGATAAAGATTACGCTTAAAAGTCAAACATACTTTATGATCCACAGATCAGAATATATTATTTAAATATCCTATTGGGTAATTTACTTTCAAAAAATTTTTGGCGGTTCAGTTTTTGACCTTCCGCGGTCCTGACCTTGACCGCGGTCCTTCACAGTTGAAATTGATAATTAACGATAATATTGTTTCGGTATACTTACCATCTCTGGGATGTAATATTTCAAATGGCGTGTCTCTGCAATATCTTCATACAGTTACAAAATCCTGAAAACAAAAAAGTATAATTAGATAAATGCCAAAGGTTTCTTCATCTCTTGTAGTGTTAGTTTTGTTGAGATTTTGATTTTTCCGAAAGTAAATTTTAAAACATTTATTCCAGCAAACTATAAAGAAGCATATTATATTTTTCTAGTGCAATTTCAAAAAATAAGAACCATCTTTTTTGTCTTAATTTCTTATAAAAGGATTAAGATTTTTAAAATTTTCCAAAATTAAGGTTTTTCTTTATTTGTTTTCTCATCGTACTGATGTTTCCGAGTGATTTGATTTCGTACTTCGTTTGTTATCTATGTAAACTTCAAAAATAAAAACTGTTAGCATCTAGGTACTTTAGGTCACTCAAAAGCATCTAAAAACATTACTCGACAAGAGAATAATTAAGGAAAGATAAATCAATTTTTAACGATTTTAGTAGGTAAATCTTAAATCATACATTCACTTATTTTTTTAGGCTGCCTAAAGTACACGTTAGATCATTTTGAATAAATTTTGGTTAGAACTTGTTTAAATCTCGAAGCGTTTCATGAACGGCTACCGATTATTATTATTTTCAATAAAGAGTCGCAGCGGTAAGTCCCACCCTGTCCCTTGTTGTACGTAACATTTAAAACATAAACTATTCGATTACACGAACTTTACGAGTCAGTGTAAAAATTATTACGCGACAACAATGGACGCCACCAGACGGAGGTAATTTATTAGAAATATTGAATAGCTATTCAGGAGATACCGGACGGTAAATTGTGTAAGTGAGAAGTCGAATGTGCCGTTTACGGTAATTTATGCTCCACGGAATACAAAAAGATAGGCTCCACGTAAGGTACAATTAAATAATAATAATTTAAGACCATCGTAAATTTTCAATTTTGTGGGCATCGTCTTTCCGAATTCGAAAATATGATTTTTGGCAGGTACGATCTATAGCTGCCTGTGTGCTTACGTAACATGAACAAAAGATTTCGTTTATTTCATTCCACATAACTTTGGGTAATAAATAATAAATACCAGATTTTGAAAACGAAACGATGGAGTGATGGAGTACAGGGTGTGCATGCATAACGAATGTTAAATTGGTATCTCACAAGAAAAATTTACGGGTAAGTTAGAAATTGGATGAGGAGTATAGTAATAGTTCATAGTTTTCGTTTGGAAGGATGTTTGGTTTAATAAATAATGCATACGCAAAAGGCATTTTCTATAATACTATCTGGAAATAAAAGTAAAACAAAAATACTGGTATTTAAGGGAAGAAAAAGTAGGGAAAGAGCAAATATAGCAAATATCTAGGAAGTCAAATAAGTCAGGACGGAAGTAGTAGTAGGGATATAAAGCAGAGGATAGCAAAGAGTAGAGTCGCCTTCAATAAAAACAAGTCAGTTCTATGCTCGCGAACGATTAATTTAGAAATTTGAAAAAGGTTGTTAAAGGTGTATGTTTTTTAACGCGGCGTTGTACAGGTGCGAAACATGGACGGTGGGCGCGGCGGAAAAGAAAAGGTAGAAGCGTTTGAAATCTGGTGTTACAGGCGGATGATGAGGATACCGTGGATAGAGAAGGTTAGAAATGAAGAGGTATTAGAAAGAATAGGAAAACAAAGGACAAAAGTCAATAAAAAATACGCGAGATAGATCGGTAGGATACCTTCTCAGGCATGAAGGTCTACTTAGAGACATATTAGAGGCAGAAACAGAAGTTAAACTAGGTTAGATTACTGTTTGCAAATAGTTAAGGATGTGGGATGTTCTAGTTTTAGAGAAATGTGAGGATTAGCTCAGGATAGGAAGGAGTGGAGGTGCGTGTCCAACCAGTAGGACTTACGACCTTAAGATGATGATGATGTGGAAAGTGAAAGGTGTATATTTTGTAGGTTTTACAGAATTCAATTTAATGTAACTTCTAGTTGCGGAGAACAGAGAGTTTAGCGTTTTTAATCCTCCAACCAATAATTGCATATAAGTACTTAATAAACTGTAAATTTGTACTTGAAAAACGAACAGTAAATGCTGTCTTACAGAGGGGATCTAAAGCGATGGAGGGGTCATGTAAATTCCAATTCATTTTATGATAATGGATGGATGCTACATTACGACAACGCGTTTGTGCGTTCAACAATGGCGTACGTGTTTTCGGTCCGAAATTCGATCACTGCACTAGATCACTGTCCCTACGCACAAGACTTAACTGCTTGCAATTTCGTTTTGTTTCCTGAATGTAGAATAGTTATCCCAATGCAGCATTGAAGACAATAAAAGGAGAAACTAAGGTCTTCCAATGAAGTTTAAAATAATGGAAATGGAGATGGGGCAAGTCCATTAAGCAAGCAAGTCCAAGAGATAAAAATGATACAGCCGAAATCGTTTGTAGTAAGAGTCTTTCGATCACAGTTTCTCAGTTTGCGAATTCATTGGGTAGACTACGTATACCTCTAGTACAAAATGGATCATTCATAAGTGGGCTGCTCTCACATGAATAAACCACTTGAAGCTTTTCCGACATAAAGCAATCGCTTAAAGTTGATAGCACTGATCCATCTTATCATTCCCTAACCATAATTCAGCAAACGGAATAAATCTCCTAGACATTGTTTATATCGATTCCCACGGTACATTTCTCTCAAGATGTAGTGCAACAAGTTGACCATTAATTTCCGTTTATTCTTTTGCATTTTCGGCCCTCGCGGACTCGGATTGTTAGGCCCGTAAGGCAGAGCGTGCTGCATTTAATGAACCCTTTACAGTTATTGCTCGATAATGTCAATAGTAGATACGACTGTGCACCAAGAACTGAATTTGAAGTAGAAAAGAAAGAGAGCAAGGGTCGCGGGTATCACGACCGTGTCCATTCGGAATGTTGCCACTAATTGGCACCGGAAGCGACCAAGTGTCAAAGGTTTGTTCGTAATTCTTTGTTTGTTTCCAATCAAAACGCAAAATTCGTGTAACGACTTCAACGTGCAAACGAGATTTCTTTTGCCTTGTTACCACTACCTTTATGTATCCTAGTATATATATTTCATAAGTTTATAATGGAGGTCAATACTAATTTATAAAGTAAATGAGCTGTCTATAATAGTAATTGTGATCATCATTTTCATCCTGCATTTTTGTTTTCTCGAAGAGGAGTGTATGATTTAACATTTATAAGTTTATAAATAACAGAAACTTACTTCTTTGGCACAGTTTGCTGATATTTATAGGAGAATAAATGACACCAAGTATAACATTCATGGCTGTCTCTTGTTGTGGAAACACATTTAGGATTTCTAAATTCTTAATTTCCCTTCGAAATCATGTAAATTAATTTTTCTTTTTATAGGTAGGTATCAGAAATTACGGCAAATGTTAATTACTTGGAACATAATTAATGTAACAAAGGGAGTATCTTTTCACAATCCAATGAAAAGTTCATTGAAGCAGTGTTCAGTACTACGTTCATGAAGGATTTTCACTGTACTTTTAAATATTTCTTGTCGCATTCTACCAGCGTTTAGGAAATATACCCATACTATGTGACCTATTTGTTTTACAATTTTTTATCTTCCTCCCCCCTCGATGACCACTCGCAGTACATGCCAATAAATATAAAAATTTTTCACGTAGTAATTTATAAAATGGTACTTTTTGCAAACAGAAAGTTTTGAATAATGCTCAAAAAACTGCGAGATTTCCCTAGAGGAATATGTGACGAAAACCTAGACCCCCTCCACCCGGACGAGACACGTAGTATGGGTACGTTCCTCTACTTGGCTTGTTTGACCTTCTGTTATTACTGAATTCCTTTGGTCATAAATTTTGGCATGTATTATTAAGTTTAAGACAAAAAACCAAAGCAGTGGTCACGTAATGCACAGTAATAAATTTTAATAACAAGATAAGAGAGTTATGAAGTGTAATAAAGTGTAATAGATTTATCGCGTAGTGAACTGTTATAGCAACATTAAATGTACAAGCTGGGACACTAATGTCAACGTTTACTTCGATCACCTTTGCCTTGTGTACGTTGATTACACCTTTCACACATCGTCAATTTTTTTTCTCGTCTTCGTTTAAAATATCACGTTGAATTTATTGCACGACGATATAACGATTGTGAGCATCCTTTACATGATTTGCGGGAAATTTTTAAGGAACAAATCCAATGGCAAGCATGTACGCACGTGTATATACCTATGTTTATATGTATGAATAGGTACGTATATGTTCAATTGTAAGCCTTGGGCAAGGGAACCGATTATCTGATCCAGGCTTTGTTCCAGCGAACAGAGAGAAGAGGAGAAGAGGTTGCTTCACATGTTGTCTAGCATAAATACTTCACATCTTTACATCATGTTAAACCATCCATTACCATCACTTTCGATAACGAATGCTCACCACGGTGCGAAAAACACTAGGAAATAGCCGCATTGACCCGACCTCTACCATTCTTTTTGACCAACTATTGCTTTGGCCGTATACTTACACACATATTGTTAGTTTCACGTACCCAAAACCAAAGATGTTGCTACGTATCGCTGGACTAAGCCGTTTATACCTAACTGTTTTTGAAGTAACGGAAATTTTTAATAAAGTCTACAATAAATGTGGATACTGTAACGATATTATTTATATTTAGTATAGGTAACTCTATCTGATTATGAATTTATATTTATATCGAACTTCTCGATTCCGCAGTATTTTATATCACTCGACTTTAATCGATTGCCTTCCATGGGATACCTCTCACCCATTTGTCCAATCATCAGGGCTCCTTGTTTAGTTATACACATACGAAAAGCTTTTAGATGTTCTACGTTCTTCCGCTGGTCGACTATCAAACATGGCGTTTTATCGATTGTCATTTGAGGCATTCGTACACGACAGTACTTCGCCATAACTACACTGTATTGTAGTTTTATTAAGCAATACTGCACCTATTTAATTTTTTATGAATATTTACACAAAAACAGGCATGAAGGTCTAATCAGAGACATATTAGAGGCAGAAACATGAGTTAAGAGGAGTAGAGGTAGACCTAGATTAGACCACTGTTCGCAAATAATTAAGTATGTGGGTTGTTGTAGGTTTGGGGAAATGCGAAGATTAGCTCAACATAAGAAAGAGTGAAGATGCGTGTCCAACCAGTCTTAGGACTGGCGACCTTATGATGATGATTTACATAAAAAATTACAAACTCAAAGGAAGTCTTAACCCAGACACCACAGAGATGCATTAAAACTTTTCAGTTAAAAATAAAAACATTTTAAATGCATGGAATCAATTTTTCATGTTTATTTCATAAGCAATCAAAAAACAAACTGACGATGACTGACACTTATCAAGTTCTTGAAGGTTTCACAGTTGGTTATATTTTGGTCAAGAGTTCTGCTTAAGAAAGAAACATGATAATGGTACCATTTTTTAAATCCTTTTGGCTTCAATAGAACACACTTGTTCAAGAGGAATTCGTCAAATAGTTTTATATAGAAAATAGTTCTGTGCTAGACTGCAATTACGAATGCTTGGTACGTAAAGACTAAAAGAAATAATAAATGCAAACCTTGTTTTGACGTTCCTCCGTGGGCATCAGAAAATACCTGGATCGTTACATGTATCTTCAGTTTGAAGAATGTTTTAATAAAATTGATAAACAAACTTCTCAGGATAAAAAAGTTATTTTAATTTATTCCTCCTAGACGCGACTAAGAATTATAGTTGTTCTATCAGCAATCTTGAAGAGCTTCTTCTCCTCGTAATTTTACCGTTTAAATTCTGTTTAGGTTTAAGGTCTTTCAAATGTAAGCTGACTGCGACTACAGTAATAGCCGTTCATTCCCAGTACAGTACTGAACATGGTTCGAATCGGAACAGAAAATTTCCCATGAGAGTTTTATGCGAAATCTCGAGCACATTCTGAAGCCATGTCGCGGCGGTACTTATTAGCTCAATACACTCGCGCATTTATATAAATCCTCTAGAACGAAACATAACATCTCTCTGTGTCCCCTTGTAAATGTTCATATACACGGATATGTAGGAAATTACGGTAATACTGTTCTTCATCGACGCGGACACATGCGTTACATTCTCGGGATGCTTCGCGTCACAACTTGCCGAAGCATGATTTCTATCGAACAATGTACATACGAAATGTTTTTATCAAGATCTGATGGTAGAATTGGAAGAAAGTACCACAGAATTTAACGATTGACATTACCAATGCACAATCAGATGCAGATAATACCTTTAATCGTAATTTCCAGAGTTAGTTTCAAGCCACCGGAGCCAATTTATCACAAAAATCACAAATTATCAAGTTTCTTCTTGGCTAAAGTATTATTGACTGTATCATTACTTAATAATACTCATTATTACATTATTTAAATTTGTGAGAGTTATTGGATTGATTCTATAAGCAATGCGAGAAGCGAGACCGACGTTACGTTAAGGTAACCGCACACCGGACCGCAGCGTTCGGACGGACGGAAAACAGCGCGGAAACACGTTTACTATCACTAAGCACTCACTACACTAAGTTCAATGAACGGAACGATCCGCAATGCATTAGTGGGACATGCGCATCAGTTTTGAGCACTGGATTTAAAATGCGCGCGCCGTGTCAGGCGACGCTCTGTATGTGATACTAATGCAGTCGCAGATATATGCGAACTCCATGAATCATAACAAAAAGCTAATAATACAGGTACTTAAATATGCTGTTTTCTCAATTTTGGCTCGATTAGTCCCAATAGCTCTGCAAACTTCTTCAATACACAAAAGAAAATATAAAATTTTCTATCGTCATTGGACGATTTATCCAATGTAACTATTCAATCCGAATTTCGTTCACTTAAAAATTTTGTATGAGTTGGCAACAAATAAGTCCATCCTATGCGATCGATTTATTTACTGAGATCATTACTAGATCACCACGACGTCACGAACAAGCCAGTAATATACAAGAAAATGCAAATGCTAAAAGTTCTAAGTAACTAATAGCCAACCAAATACATTATTGCATTTAGAAACACTAAAAAGCTTTTGAAAAATGTTCTCAATATTAAATTAATCGTGCTTACGGAATCCACCACTGGAAGAGTGGAAGCACCACATTTTCCGTGGCAACGACGACCAGCAACAACAAGAGACCGTCAGCGGCCGTTTGTAGTCTTTTATAATTGCAATAAATATGAATTGAAAACGCAATCATGTTGAATGTGCCCTTAAATCATGTTGTAACAACCGAATACTCCGCCGCTGTTTCTTCAGAAGCTTGTTCATTGCACTCCAGTCGACGTCCAACTCTACGCTATCGGCTTCTTCTATCTTCCGTTAAATCATATTGTAATGTCTTATGGACAAGTTATTGCAGTACTTACGTTTACTGCGAGAGGCAACAACGCATGTGTGTACGTATGTTGGTCATTGTCGAGAAAAAGAAATTCAACGGCTGGTAACTGGGTACCCAGCTATATGATAAGAGAGGTTCTTCTTTCTCAAGAGTAAGCATTGTCAAAGAATAATGGTCGTATATGCAATTCGAAATGTTTACACTCTTCTTGAAGGACATTCAACATTTTGATATATATGAAATATTATTCTGAAAATTCATTTCTTGAATTCTTTTCTGCCCACTACACACTTCCTCAAATTAATGAGGAAAAAATTTTTTTTTTGTATGTATGTTTAAGCATAGTATATATTAGTTCGACGGATTTGTGACCTAATAAGTACGGTTTGTCGTTGTTGCTGTTGTCATCTCTCGTAGCTTAGTGGTCAAAGCATTGGCGCGTAAAGCCAAAGAGCCCGGGTTCGATTCCCGGCGGGGTTGTGACAACAGCAACAAATTTTTCCTCATTAATTTGAGGAAGTGTGTAGTGGGCAAAAAAGAATTCAAGAAATTAATTTTCAGAATAATATTTCATATTAAACTAACTCACTTCTAAAAGATGTCTAGAAAATTGTATGGATGTTTAATCATAGTATATATTAATTCGACGGATTTGTGACCTAATAAGTACGGTTTGTCGTTGTTGCTGTTGTCATCTCTCGTAGCTTAGTGGTCAAAGCATTGGCGCGTAAAGCCAAAGAGCCCGGGTTCGATTCCCGGCGGGGTGTGACAACAGCAACAAAAAAAAAAAAAATTTCCTCATTATTTTGAGGAAGTGTGTAGTGGGCAAAAAAGAATTCAAGAAATGAATTTTCAGAAACTAACTCACTTCTAAAAGATGTCTAAAAAATTGTATGTATTTTGATATATGTTTCTCCAGAAAGAAGTGGAATGGAGGAAAATGGTTCTTCATAAAAGCAATATTCATCCTTATTAGCTGTGAGCTTTGCATATTACAACTAAAAGGGATGAAATGATATTGTTGAATTTCAGATTTAGACATTCTGACTTAAACGCCATTTCAGGATAATTGATAGATTAAGTGTAACACTTTTCCATTATTTACGATCATTCTCGTTAGAAGGAGACTCATCTAATCATCATATTCTTAATATATACGCAATCAACGTACATCCTGTAAAAGCGTCAACTGCCTATTTGAATAAACTAAGAGACTAATAAAATTTTCCAAGAAATATTTCATTATGGTTACGTATATCGCACGTCTTTACCTTTACATATTTTTCGCATCAAAATTGGTGCGATTTCATCTTCGTAAACGTTGAATGTTAATTTATATTTCGCTTCCCTTACATGAACCCATTATACGTAATATATTCTGCGGTATTTTTTCCTGTCTTTGTCTGATATTACGGGAATCACACGAATAGCTTGGCGTCGATGCGGAAGCGTTTAAAGTGAAATTGCTTTCCTAACAGTTTACTGCGAGGCCGTTTCTTGGTTAAACAGTACTGAATCGAAAATTGCAATGCGAAATGCTCTTAACCCTGCAGGCGTACGTGTTTAGTTACTATGCATTTAAAGTAACTACCTGTTCAATCGCAGTTGGCCGACGGGTCTAATCTTACACCAATATCCTTTGAATACCTAAATCACTTTAGCGCTCAACTTAGCACACCACAGGTTTACATGTTGGAATCTCGACTTAACACCGCAAATCTTTCGTACAATTCTCTGAGATGCAAGTTAAGCAGTAAATGCAAGTCCTTAAGGAATTTTCGAGCACTCTTTGGAATAACGAGGAACCACTGACCGATGCAGATGGAATTGTTGTCTTACTGACCTATACACAGTGGTGTAAAGTGGTGAGTAGGGCGAAATGCCCCCCGCATTGTGGGAATCGATAAGTGGTACTGATTAGGGGAGGAAGATGACATGGATAAGATGAAGATTGTGAAAGACCATCTGTGGAAATGACTATATAACGTCCTTGAGTTTGCATTTGTCTAATTTTCCTGTGGACGCAGCGGAAAAGAATAGAAGAAATAGGGAAGTCAATAAGAAACAGGAGAGAAAGATGGTATGACACCTTTTGAAATATGAGAGGCAATTAATAGAGGCATTAGAAACAGAAACAGGAGTAAAGACGGGCAAAAGAAGATTTAGATTTGATGACTGATTAATGCACGCAAATAGTTAATGAAGATGTAGGATATTCCACTTTTCGAGAAGTGTGATGATTGACCCATGACAGGAAGGAGTAGTGATGCCTGCCCAGCCAAGTTTGGACTAACGATATTATGATAATGGTCTCGAATTTATTTGACATGATAATGAGAACCAATAAACAAATCGAAATACACATTTTACAATTTATATAGATTGCTGATCGTGATCTTATTAATGTTCCATATATAGTGCTACAAAATCTTCAGAGGGCGAATTTTAATTATAACTTTTTAGAATCTATTTGTGTTTCTTAATGTTTGATACAGTCTCTGCCGTTTCAAAAGAAGGTAAAAGATCTAAATGCTTTATTTAAATCTTACATGCGCTATTGCATTAAACGATTAAACTGTCTATTACGAAAGTATTGACTCGACTATTAACCATTTGAAATTAATGAATGAGTAAAGTCGATGTCCCTGTGCAAGCCAAGACCAAAGTTCATGGGATTCTGAATTAACTCTACCTGTCGGATATCATATACTTTTCGTATACGTTTAATAGTTTAAGTATCTTAAAATTCATTCCTGTTTCTAAAGTTGGGCAAATGTATTTGCTGAATTATAAAAGAAGTTCACTAAATCATCTGAAAAATACCGGAACATTCGTCGTTAATCTTCTAACAAATTTAAATGCCATAAACGCTGCAGAAGCATAGAGCACTATAAATTAGAAATCAGTAGCAAAGTCACGTCCACCTCTGCGCTAAATCCGTTCTTAATCACCGCAGCAAATTGTTTTAGTTAATAAGTCTTAGATAATTCCTTAACGAATCGCCGATTTCACGGCAATTTCTCCGTGTTAGTGGCATAAATAAAGGGATACAGAGTGATATAATCCCATATTTATATAGCAAAATGTTTGAATTAGTGTCTGTATCGTTTTCACCGGCGCCGGCGAAGTAAAGAACATTTGCGTTGTATGTACAAGGTGATAACCGATTACAATTATTAAATCTACAGAATACCTAATAACTGATAAAATGATTAATTTAAGAACTTAAGACCATAGGAATCATAATTTAATTGGCTTTTACAATGTGATGTTCAGTATGTCAATTATGACTTAGTCTTAGCATTAGAGATTTATATAGTCAGAACAGTTACAAACAAATAGACCTCAAAATGCACCCTTATAATTTTCGTTTTGTATATGAACGGCGATTTTCCCATATATTGACATCATCATTCTGTCATAACACATTGTAAAATTCGTAGGTATTTAATATTAATAACACTATTGAGAAATGACATCGATTATATTCTTTATAATTATTTATAATCTACCTGGAAGCACCCTGTAGGGGTGTAAGACACAAAATACCATTCACAAATATGTTTTCACCATTATTATAAGTTTATAAATATTATAAAACTTCTTAGGCACGCACGTCCACTTCACACTTTCATGAGTATTTCTCTAAGAGTAGAGCAACCATCTTGCATCTCTAACTATTTCAGAACAATAACCTAGTCTAGGTCTACCTTTGCCCCTCTTAACCCCTGTTTCTGCTCCTAATAGATATGTTTCCAACTATAGCCGTTCATGTCTTAGAAACAAATCTATTTTGTATTTCTATTGCTGTCCAAATTGTAATTGTAAAAAGTGATTTAATTACAATTGTTGTTTTTTATTTGTTAGGATGTTACCTGCTAGGTATAGATGTGTACTCGCGCTTGCAATTTCTTTTTACTGGCTCCAGTTCTTCAGAAATTGTTTCTTCGCTTTTTGCTTATTACAAACGTACCGCTTCATACATAAACTTAAAGTTGGATGTGTTTTGTTAAGTTCGATTATTCGTCGGCATTATTTATTCGTTTGGTTGCGAATGTAGCACTTTTTCTCGGTCGGAAGCCGATTGATGTTGGACAAGAGCCGTGCCGTCAGTTGGGTCTGATTTGGCTGGGCCGTTTTACCACCAGCCGGGCCCCAAATTTGAAACCGACTTCTCATTACCTTCACACTGACCATTTCATGTTCAAGTATCAAAAAGAAAAAAAGTTACAATGACTTTCGAAACGGAACCAAGTGGCATGTGGCTATCATACAGTAGAAAATTTTAACAAGATGAAACTACAAACACTGGTCTCTGTATCGGTGCTTTTTGAGCACTCCTTTGTAATTGGAGTAGTAAAGTAATAATCTCACAAAAATTTTTATTAAGTTATTCAGATTTTTGATACCAGTATGTGACAAATTGTATTAAAAATACTATTAGTTATAAAACAGGTATAAATCAGTTACCTATCGTAGTTTATACTAAAATAAATTCATTTAAGCCAATATAGGACGTCACATGCAGAACTATAAATAATTTTTGCTTTTAGATAAAAGCCACGTTATCTAAACTTTGTGAAAAGCATTCATGTAATACATAAAAATGTACATGTTTACAAGCTGCTCGTTTCCATAATATTCACGTTTGTAAACCCGACTGTAAACAAGACCAACAGCGAAACGTTAGAAAAGTAAAGAGATCGAATCGTAATCTTAATATTATGCACAAGCATTTGAAAAAAATGCATTAAACAAACGTACGCGACGTTAATTGTCTAGAATTATGATCAAATTATGCATACGATCAGGACCACTTAATACTCAGATGATGGGAATGCATTAACTGTGACTGTTATCATCCACTGTCGATCAAACGCTTGGGAATATTTTCCAGGGATTCCCCTCTATCGGTCTTTAATTACAGTACCTATAACTTATCACAAATTCAGTAGATAAAAGAAGAATGCAACCTATTATAAAAATAGTGATCGAAATGTCATACATAATGGAAACGTCAAAGCTGCAACGAATAGCATTATTTGAACAGCATTCCATTTTCGAGTAGAATGCCCATGGTCCAGCACTTGTTCTCCTCCTTACGGGAATCCGAGTGAATGCAACGAAGGAGTATGTTCGTTTTATGTAGATGTGCTATGAATGAGACAGAAACCCACTCTACCGTTTCCCGAGGATGTAGGGACATCGTACAATCGGTTCCATTCAAGGATTTCATCGAAGGAGGAAGGCAAAACTGTAATTGCAGTTATCAAACTTGAATAAGGATCCCTTCTTGTACTTGGTCTCCTTTTTGGTGCATGCGCAATTTATGAATAAATACCCATGTTAATATCAACTTTCCTTGCAAAGAATTTATGGGCTCATGGAGCGATAGTATCGCCTGTGTGTATTAATTAAGAAATTGAAACTTTAATTGCTTAATGTAGATCTACTATCCAGAAGTATTCTTAAGTAATGAATCTGTACAATTTATTTTCGAATGCCTAAGCATCAACAAAGCTTAGCGAAGGTAACCTTCTCAATTAGAAAATGGAAAATTTTTAGTTTTATGTATTTTCCTTTCTTTACTATGAAATGTGTGTGTCAATAACAGGTATACTATACAGTGTATACTATGGGCATTTAGAGGACTTTTAGTCTAACTGCACTGTTTATAAACTATTTATGTTAATTATTTAAGAATATTAACTACCTACTCCAATTTTTCTCGATTATTTAGAATTTGATTTGGAAATTAATTTCAACACGTATCTTCTATATATATTGACGATGCATATTTTGATTTCAGAATTACTCAATATTCCGTACAGTGGTAAGTGCCCCTGTAATTGTTCGTTCGCATCTGGGACATTCTTCATTTACGATCAGCCGTTATCTTCAGGTCAGCTTTACATAAAGCGCGAGCTGCCATAAGAGCTTCGCCGTCCATCCGTCGAATTGCATGAAATAGTCGCGGCCTGCGGAGAGACCGACTGTAGTCACTCTATCGGGGACCTATCTCTCCCGTTGACGTACACACGTCCGTAACAGCATAATACGCAGCTTAAGTAAAAGGAGCAATAAATCTGGCCACGCATCGGCAATAAAACGAAAAATATCCGCTGCGAAAAATCCCTGGAATCCCAGCTTAGTCACGATTCCCATGTATGAATCTTTCCACGATTCATCAGCATATATATTTCCAAGAGAGAGACTGACAGAAAAATAATTCCACAATGGTACCATTATGTCAGAACACCTACAGTGCGATGATTTTATTTTTATAAAAATACAAGTATTATATACATTTATTTAGCGTAGTACACTCGATAGATGACAAAATGGATAGGCAGGGATTAGATAACGACTTCCCTACATTAAGGCCTATGAAAATTGCGGCGTGACGTATACTGAATAATGGAGTTAATGGACAAACAAAGCATCCATTTCTATGAATAATGGTCCCATAACTGATAGCTTCGTAAGAGCACACAATCCCGGAACATGAAACTATTTGCGTATAAGCAAGTAACAGTATATTCATAAGAATTATTAAATAACAAACGTGCGATATCGGTGTTCTTTTCTTCCGTGAGTATGGGTATAAACCGAAGTTACCGTCTGACATAAAACAAAACGAGAGGCTCTTTCAACCGTATTCATGCGGCATTCCTTAAGCGAGTGCCATTAGCAATCATTTAAGATGTCCAATTCCTAATCTTAATTACCTTACCGTATTGGCGTGTACGATTCCTCCTTCCACATAAAACTAAAAACGATGACGGAGATAGCACATAAAGTATATAACGCAGCGAAACGTGTATACAGAGTGTGCCACATTTTGTAATAAGTAACCGACTAAAACCCTGGAAAGCAGCAGGAAATAGTACTCATCTGAAATCATTCACCGTTATCATAAGGTCGTCAGTCCTAAGACTGGTCGGACACGCATCTCTACTCTTTCCTATCCTGAGCTAAACTTCGCATTTCCCTAAAACTAGAACAGCCCACATCCTTAACTATTTGCGAACAGTAATCTAATCTAAGTCTACCTCTACTCCACTTAACTCCTGTTTCTAACTCTAATATGTCTCTGACTAGACCTCCCGTAGGAAACATTTCCATTGAACATCAATGGGAATCAATGGAAAATTTGTAAATTCCATTCAAACCCATTTGGTATAAATGGAAAAATAATTGTTTCCATTTACAATAATTCCATTAATATTTACATAAGAAAAATTTCCATTGATTTTCAATGGGAACCAATGCAAAATTTATAAATTCTATTTAAAACCATTCAATATAAATGAAAAAACAATTGGGTCCCTAAAGATGGAGATCTGGTTTGAGATGATTAGAACTTCTTAAAAAAAATTGAGGAAAACGTGCTGATGTTAATGTGATTGTCAAAGCAAGTTGTAAAAACACCTCATATTTCATCTTGATTAAAACGAATATCATTTAATTAACACTAACAATAATTAAAGGTAAAAAATAAAAAATTGACACTAGGATTTTCATTGTGTTCGGGAATGGGATTTCCATTAGAATTCTAGTTCTTCTTCCATTCATCTCATTGGCAATTTTCCATTTATTACCATTAATTATTATCAGTGGTAATTAAATGGTATTTTTTTAATGGAAATAGAATGGAAATTTTTCCTACCGGCTTCATCGTCATCATTAGCCGGTAACACCATATTATGAACGCGTCTAACCGTTTCTTTTCACAAAACTTTTTACCAAACGAAACTTTAGAAAACAACTTCCATTTGGTCAGTCGTAGATTCAATTTGCTAAGTAGATGTCTTTGTAAAGGTTTATCAAACATTTGGAAAACTACTGTTAGCATCAATCATCAGTAGATGGCAATAAAATGCTTCTTGTCATTACTTATCTGCCTTCATAATCGTTGCATTACGTTTTATTATTCATTGAGCACTATGCAAGTATATCGAAAATAAGAAAAATCAATCGATGAAACACATTATTTGTCTTTGCGTGTACTTGTTGTGAGTGATAACTTGCTACGATGCGACGACCGACGCAACGTCCGTCGATTTTGTAAAACCGGTCCATTAGCTTCACCCTATCTTTTCAATCTTATCGAAACGAGATCGTTAAGATAACGCGGGCAAATCGTTCGTCGATTGCCAGCGTTAAATCCCTGTCGACCGCCATGTTTCCGATAAGGGCATAGCAGCTCGCATTTCTTCCTGTGTCGGCTGAAATCGGACCGCTCGTATTATTGCAATGAACGTTACTGAGTTGCATTTTATTTGACGACAACGACCGAGTTTTCGGCGAAAAAACCAACGGTATGTAGAAACGATGCACCTGGTACATTACATACCGATCGTTCTTTGGAAGCGCATATAGTAACGAATTCAAGTTGATTTAATATAATTCGGGATAAGCCATACGTATACTCCTAACAAGAACGAATAAAGTACAAATGTCATTCTTAGGAGATTTTGGAAACTCTAAATTCATAATGTAGGGGTAACTTGTCAAAAATGCTTATGTATCATCATTATAAGATCGTCAGTCCGAAGACTAGTTGGACACGCTTACCACTCCTTCTTATCCTCAGCTAATCTTTGCATTTCCCTAAAACTAGAACATCCCACTTCCTTAACTATTTGCAAACCGTAATATAATATATGTCTACTTCTACTCATCTTGACTCTTGTTTCTGTCTCTAATATGTCTCTGACTAGACCTTCATGCCTGAGAAGGTGTCCTACCAACCTATCTCGCCTATTTTTTATTGACTTCCATAGAGTCCTCTGTTCTCCTATTCTTTCCAATACCTCTTCATTTCTAACCTTTTCTACCCACGATATCCTCATCATTGGCCTCTAAGAACAAATTTCGATCGCTTCTAACTTTTTTCTTTCCGCCGCGCCCACCGTCCATGGTTTGCTCCCATATTCAATTAATTGTTCGCGAGCCAAGAAGTGACTTCTTTTTTATTGAAGGATACTCGACCGTGCGCTATCCTCTGCTTTATATCCCTACTACTCCTTCCGTTCTGACTTATCTGACTTCCTGGATATCTAAAATCAGCCACTTCTTCTAATTTTTCGTCTGCCATCTTTATATTCTCTCTTTCCCTACTTTTTCTTCACTTGCATGCCAGTATTGTTGTTTTACTTTTATTTATTTTTATACAGTACTGTTTTGTCAATACCGCTTCCATTTTATTTAAAGGTATCTCTAACTCCTCCTTGCTAGATGTTAATACTGCTATATCATCTGCAAGTCTAAGCATACTAATATTTTGCCCCTGTATATCTATCCTTACAGTTGTACTGTCTTTAATGAAGTTGATCGCATCTTCGATGAATAGATTAAAAAGTAGCGGTGACAGTTTGCATTCCTGTCTGCCAACCTTCCTAATATTCACTTCTCTATGTTGCAACTCCAGCTCTATAACTATCTATTGCTATTTATACAAATTAAGTATCACTCTTCTATTTCTGAAACTTATCCCTACATTCTTAAGTATATTTAACATTTTGTTCCATTTGACATTGTCAAAAGCTTTTTCTAAATCCCATGTACCCACTCTTTCCTTTTTTATCATTTTGTCTACTGTTACCTGTAAAGCTAGAATGACCTCCGGCGTTCCTCTATTTCTTCTAAACCCAAATTGATCTTCCCCTAATAGCTTATCTATATCGTACTTTTATCTTGGCTTGTTCTCTTTATTATAGTGACAGTGAAGACTTACAGATAACATTCAACAATTATTTAATTAATAGATACGTTAATGGTGGTGGTAAATTATTTTTCGCTGTTTCCATCAATATTTTCAATTCACTAATTAGTTTACAGCGCTCTTACTATAACGGTAATTATTAACGAATGTCTACTGAAAATTTTCTTACAGTTATTGCCACCTCCTTTGCAATGTAATACAATGTAACGTTCGCGGAATCCTTGACACATTCTATGTGGTTATAATTCGAAGGCGATGACCATATACTTAATTTTTACAATGTTAATAGCATCCGGATTTTTCCTAAAGATATTAAAGTACATTGTAGTGTCGACAATGAAATGCGGTAAGTACAATGAATCGGTCGACAAGTTGGCAAAATTATCTTTATTATCCATCATACATCATATCACCCACATTAAATTACATCCTAATGAGTGGTTCAAAGTGAAGCGCAAAAAGGTTTCGTCTTTTCGCGCCGCGATGGCCGCATCGCGCAATCGGTACTTAATCATGGTCGACAAACGCCAAGGGCCTATTCGCTTTACCTTCTGATATGTGGCTGAACATGCCCATTAATACTGATAAATAAAAGGACGAGGTAATCAATTCTCGTGATGCGAACGTTTCATCTCCTCCAATATTGTATACGGTTCGATTTTAAGTAACCGCGGCATCCAACAACAGCAAACGTGGAAGAAGGTCTACTCCTCTGTACATATTTCAACACAAAAAATAAAATTTGCCACCAAAATCTTCAGTAATTATCATATTGTAGCGACCGGGCATACGTGTGTGTAAGCGGCTTATCGATTCGCCGACTAACCGCGGGCGCTTTTCTTCATGTGCGCCGTATCAGTAAACGTGTGTGTCGTACCTGCGTTCCGGGAAAGCATTTAAACCGTTCAAAGAAAACGAGACTTCTCTGGACGGCTGTAGAATGTTTCCGAAAGGAGGTAAGGGAGTATAAAAAGGAAGAGACGATCGCCGAAGTGGAGTAGAAATAAATTGACCGTCGCAGAAGTAAATCAAGAGATAAATTGAAAGTGATAGAAGTGACATAAATAGAACAGTGAATAGTAACAGTAGTGTAAATAAATAGAATAATTACCGAAGTTTAGTCATAATTTAATAGTGTTTATAAGTTTAATAGTAATTTGTGTAAATAAATAGTTTTCTTCTTAAAATTTAATTTGTTAAACCCACGAACATTACAATATTATATGACATAACAACGAGTGTTTTCATATAACCAAACGAAAAAACTTAAATTAAATCAAACAAGATATATCGATGAAGAGTACATGAAATCCAAAGTTACTATCCTGAATCAGGATTTTCGCTAACTCCAGAAGTCGTTTTGTATAGATGAAATGATATTATTCACCAACTGAACACTTCCTCCGTTTGCGATTTTATGTATTTGGGGTAGACATGTAGGTAAGGCAAAGCTGTAATCAGACGATTGAACATCATTCCCAGATCGATTGTGCAGCATAACGTAGCTATATCCTAATTAAGGCCTTAACTTTCTAAATAAGACTCATATGAATCGCCTTCCGAATGTAACAACCATATACACAACACGAGGAAATGCAATCATCAAAGGGCGGTATCATCTTTTGAAATGTACGACGGGACAGGAGCGCCGACTTTTAGCAAACTTCGTGGATGCTCATGATTTTTTCATGGCACATTCTTTTAGTTTCTTTTTCATTATTATTTTTATTTTCAATATTGATTGATAAAATTAGTAATTTACAGTCAGTAAAAGTATTGAAGTGAATTGTGAATCATACTTTGATTTTGGGTGTTATCATTACATTAATTACTGAAGATTAACTAAGATAAACCATTCTTAATAAGTCATGATGCAAATGATTGATTCTACATTACCAGAACCTCCTTATCACCTGTGAAATATGCAAATCATCTTTACAAAAGCATGTACCTATAGGGCGAGTATTGATTAATGAATGTGCATCGTAGTCCATTTGTTTAATTCGTTGAGTCTTTTATCATTCATTCTTTAACATCTAGTGTCATTCCATCAAGGTAATAATAATGTAATTGACAACGAAACGTTATTCATGGGCAACCAAAGAACCGATACAGTTATTAGAAGTAGGCATCAAATGATATTAGCAGAAGCTGCTGTTCTTATTAGAAGAGAACGTTGGCTACTCCAATATTGCCACGACCAGCGATCCATCAAAACCGTGAGAAACATTCAGCCACCGAACGTCACAGATTGTGGTAGATACTCTCATACAGGTTGTTAAGTTGTGTGTACTGTTATGCTGAATTGACTATTAGTGCCAAGTACTCACTCACTGCAAAACTGAATTTATATTTCATCATGTTCTGTTAACCTACTGATATCCCCAAAGCCAAGACGTCGGATTGAATTTTAAAATATGCTTCTTACAGTTTTATTTTTTCTTTTGTGTAGGTGGCTGGAGTGTTAGTTTATGGGCGAAGTATTAACCACAAAACCTGCTACTGATTCCCTAAACATGAGGCGTCGAGTTAAACTTTGACACTCGTAAGCTGCATATTTTTTTCAGGTTTGTATTTCTTGTAGTAAAGTGGTTGGAGCATCATGGTGTGGCTTTTTGGGCGTATTATTCACGAATAAGTCTACTCATCCGTCAACAGTTGAATATTACTACTTGTACAAATATATTTCTGTCAGTTTAATTGTGCTTTAAGTAAAGTATAAAATATTTCGAAGTGGTGTGTATTCTGTCTTAACAGCACGTTTTAGATAATACCACAAATGGCGCGATAAACGCCATTTGCAGTACGATGCTACATTTTAGGATTACGTATGCTCCAACAAGGTCCATTTAAATATATGGATATCTACTTGCTGAAACAAATCCCAGCGTAGCTAACCTCAACGTGATAGGCACGTTACCATAATCGAATAAAATAATTCGAAGTGGTCTGTATTCTGTCGAAACTGCCAGACGCGGATCGCTATTTTGATTTTTTTGGATCTCGTCAGCGCGTCGCAGACAGCTCCGACAGAACACAGACCAACTTTTACCTGCTATCTTAACAGCGCGTTTTAGAAAATACCACAAATGGCGCGGTGAACGCCATCTGTAGTACGATGGTACATTTTAGGATCACGTATGGTCCAAGAAGGTCCATTTAAAAATATGGAAATCTACTTGCTGAAACGAATGCCGGCGTAGCTAATTTGTGGTATTTCCTTTAAGCAAAATAGTCAGGAAGCTTTTAGGGTGTGGGAGATTTTTGATAATTTTAAAATTACTAGTGCAGCCGAAAGAATATGCAGTAGGTTACACTGGGTTTATCGAGTACAAAAATTGTTTTAATGATTCCTTTTAGGATTTCATTTACAAAAAATTATTATCGGATTTTGAAGTAGCGCAGTTATATAATCTAATACTCACTGTCAAATTTTTAATTAGGTATGTCGCATATCATTATTAATTGTTCTTTAAACTATTTCTAATTTATTTTAGCAGAAAAAAGAAGGTGCTCTGGTATAATAAAGGTTGGTTTACTGGTATATCAAACGTACGGGTAATTTTTTTACTTGAGGTACCCACTTCCTCAACAGATGTGTCACAAGGCGCGTTTCTTACTTATTTTTTCTTTATTGTTACTTTTTATATGGGGTATTAATTTTGTAATTTTATATTTCGCTACGACAACGCGCCATAAATCTGTCGGACGGACTGGCGAAAAGGGCACAACATATAAATACAAGCGATGAAGTAACAAATCAGAATTAAGCGTGCGACACCGTTGCGATATGATACAGAAGAGAAAAATGGTAAGAAAGATTACGAATCGAATTACCAACGAAAATTGCACCAATGCCTGAAGAAAACAAGAATTAATAAAAATGTCTCGATTTATCATTTGTCATCAAATACTTACTGTTATTAGTGAACTCGGACGAAAGCGGGAAACTGATTTATTTTACGCGTCCAAACTAAGTAAGAAAAACAGCAACAACTTGTATTCAATTTTATAAAACTATTTATGTATGTATTTTCTGAGGATTATCACCGCTGATGCCTAAGTACTTAACACCATCGAATTAACTTTATAACGTAGTCATTTTAACTCTAAATTAAATTGTCTTTGAAGTAGCTATTTTTTATATTTTACGTTGACAATTTTTACCACTGAAAATTTTACGACCTTTCCGATTGTTTCTAATATTGCATCAGTTCTGAAGAACAATAACTGAATATAATTTTATTAACACTTCTATATACTATAAAAATAAACATAATTAAAAAAATAAAAATTACTAGGTAAATATCGTTTACCATACACCTGGAGCTTTTTAAGGAACTGTACGTTCAACAGATCAATTGGATTGTCATAGCCCATCAAAGTCTTAATTTTCAGTTAGAATTTAATCCGAGAATTATAAGATTAAACGCTTTAACAATAAATTTTAAACGTTAATTCACAAATCTCTTCAAAAAATGACACTCATCTTCTAGACTGCTCCCAAAAAAAATGTAATGTTCTATTATTGGCAGAAAGGATATTATTTTGTTTCTTATCCTTAATCTAAATTCATGGCGTTCCCGCCCCTTAGAATCCCTTCTTCACTATCGACCACGAATTGACTGTTTCTGATAGAGTGTTATTCCCTTTCAATTACCTTTATAATATCGATTAGTTCGTATAATCTCTATACTTATACAATGTACGGATTTTGCAAAAACTATATAATCTGCGGCCGAAGCCGCAAGGCGTATCCGCTGGTATTTTACACTCGAGTATTAGACATTGAAGTGACTATGAGTGTACGAGTTTACGCAAAATATCACGATGCTGCAGTTGCTTCGTTGTGAGCGCCAATTTTTTAAAAAAAATCTGATAAATTCAATTTAATTTGTACATCGTGTAGTAACGAAATTTGAGTTTGCAAACGGGTCGCGTCAGTAAATCACCGGCCAAATAATAAGGTTCGTAAGTTACAGACCACACGCGAGACGCTCAGTTCCCTTATGCGTTATGTTCGCCTTTTTGCTCGTTTATCAGCGACCTAACGTACGTGGTACAATACGTTAACGTACGCGCGGCGGCGTGACAATATATTAAAACGAAATTTTGGTAGATTAATACGGAACGGGACCCCGTCACTTTTCCGTAATGTATGGTCCGAAAAAGTGGCGCGAGAGAGCGCGAGCGGCACATTGTTCGGTCGACGGACGACGACGCGCGACATAAATTTCCGCCGCGGTCAATATAAATGACATTATTTCGACAGACCGCGATATAAATCAAAACCAATAAAGGACCAATATGATATACGCGCGTTATACCGTGACCACCGCCGCCTCGCCAGTCGCAGCCGGAGCAAACGGGAATTTCATTCAGGGGCGCACACGGAAATTCTACTAGCGAAGACTAAAAAATAATATAATGATCTTTCGTGTTAAATAGGAGTCAGAAGAAAATGCATAATCATCATCATAAGATCGTCAGTCCTAAGACTGGTTGGACACGCACTTCCACTCTTTCGTATCCTAGCTAATCTTCGTATTTCCCTAAAACTAGAACATCCCACATCCTTTGCGAACAGTAATCTAATCTAGGTCTACCTCTACCCCTCTTAACTTCTGTTTCTGCCTCTAACATGCCTCTCACTAGACCTTCATGCATGAGAAGGTGTCCTACTAACCTATCTCGCCTATTTCTTATTGACCTCCATAGAGTCCTCTGTTCTCTCACTCTTTCTAATACTTCTTCATTTCCAACTTTCTCTATCCACGGTATCCTCACCATTCGCCTGTAACACCACATTTCGAACGCTTCTAACCTTTTCTTTTCCGCCTCGCCCACTGTCCATGTTTCACACCAGTACAGCGCCGTACTCAAAACATACACGTTTAACAACCTTTTCCGAATTTCTAAATTAACCGTTCGTGAGCATAGAAGTGACTTCTTTTTGTGAAGGCGATTCTACCCTGCGCTATCCTCTGCTTTATATCCCTACTACTTCTTTCGTCCTGACTTATCTGACTTCCTAGATACCGAAAATCGGCCACTTTGTGTTTTTGTTTTACTTTTATTTTACGAAAATGCATGTGCTTTAGGAAAGATGTCGCCAAATTTTGGATGGTTAACAGTTTTTTGTCATTGAAACCACCAAAAGAAAATTTTGGCTTTTCCCTAGGATATATGTAGCACCTTATTATGTATTCATTTCTGATGAAGTTATTTTTTACGGTGTAAAAGCTATTATGAAACAGAAAATTGATACTATAATTGGAGTAAAACCAATTGGTATAATTAATCCATGGAAATCGAAGGTATAATTATTATCTTATTAGTATTAAGAATTCACTGCAACAATCTCTCTGAAAACATTTTAGAAAATACCACAAATGGCGCGGTAAACGCCATCTGTAATACGATGCTACATTTTAGGATGCGACGTGCAGATGAGATCCAAAAAGATCGAAATCGCGATCCGCGTCTGGCAGTTTCGACAGAATACAGACCCCTTCGAATTATTTTATTCTCTGAAAGCAACTAGTTAAAATTGTAAATATTCATGGTTCTTTCTTGTATAATACACTTTTAAAGTTTCGAAGTATTTGAATTTATTCACATAGGAGAAAAAAGTGATCAAAGTGATTATTCGAAAATAATTGACTTCATCCAACAACGGTCATAACTTTATATAAGAACATTACTTCACCCTGTAGATACTTTTCATACCCTTACGTACCTAGGATATGTCGACTATAAAAATACCCATTCACCATTGTAAAAGTCGATAATATTCGCCCACGTGGATATAGATGTTGTTATACTGCATTGTATTATAGTTACGTTTATTTTGAATTGTATTCAGCGCGTGCGGTGCCCACAATGGGTGATCTATCTCGTCTGCGATGCAAGTACACGGCGTCGGGGTGCCAGTCGCCCATTAATCATTCCCGTTAATTTTGATTTGCCGCTTCATCACCGATATTTATGTGCCAAAGGCAGCAAGACGGCAGGCAAATTTATGAGATTTCGTCGCGCATTGCAAAGTGAACATGATGCATCTTGTACAATACATGAGACAGAATAGAAAAAGCTATTCTTGTTTTGCAAGAACGCTAACCTAAATGACTTCACTCGTTAATTACTAATTAAACTGAAGGCCTTATTGTCTCTTATGCCTTAATAAGAAGATTTTAATAATAAATACACGCATAACGTGGAAATCTGCAAAACTACGTCTTAGTAAATATCCTTTAAGCAACATCAAAGCCCTAGAGGCGACGGAGGGTTATTTAGCCCTCTACTTTATAAAGCTAATAGTTTTGTATGTATTAGTTTCTCTTTCTTATGTTCCCTAGACAAAACTTTTCAGTCTCTCTCCAGTCTGTCAGAGTCTTTCAGCGTCTCTGAGAGCGTCCCTCTCAGTGTATTTAACAGTCTCTCAATTATTTCCTAGGTGTTTTTATGGATCTCTCACAGTCTCTGTATGAGAGACTCGAACGATAAAATTGTTAATTCAGAGATTCAAGTCTCTCACAGAGAGAGTGAATGAATAAAACTGAAAAATTGAGAGACTCGAGTCTCTCGTAGAAAGACTAGGATTTCTGAAATATGTTGAATTTTAACCATGTCTATCGAGACACCACTTATTGAGAGATTCGAGTCTCTCGTTCAGATATTCGAGTCTCTCGTTCAGAGACTGGATACGAAATGAGGATCTTTCTAGGAGCGACTCGAGTCTCTCGTTCAGAGACGCTAAATAGTTTCTTTGACAGTCTCTCGAGAGTCTCTGTCAGCGACACCAGCGAGACTCGATAAGAGACGGAAACTCGAGTCTCGCTTTCAGAGACTCTAAGAGACTGAATATTTTTGTGTCGGGTTAAAGCGAACTTTTTTATGCTGCGCTTTGGTTTTTGTTTTCCTATGTTTTCACTTTTTGTTTAAATCATTTTCCGATTAGAAAAATTAAACTTCATTACCAAATTGAAATTAGCAACTAAGAGCATATCTATAAACATTAATCTATTACTTCAAGAGCAGTCGTTAATAGTAATATCTGAACCACATTAGAGACGTAATTGTTACGATTTTCAATGTCTGCAGTTAACGGTCTTCTAAGTATCAAATAAAATCAACCAGAGGATAAAATATTTACACCACCACATCTTCGAAGCATCTTATTGACACTGTGGTCGCACTGAGGCACTTTAATGGCCAGTCGCCATTTCGCAGTTGAACGTACGCTGGCGAAAGTAAAAGGCACGCACAATGCGTTGCAAGCCGCAAAGGGTGCGGCACACGTCTCTCGACGTGCGTATGTGGTTATAGCGTTAAGTACAGGTACCTTACTAATTACAGTGGCTAGGAATAATCTTGTTGGCACCCTTCATATCTACATATTGTCATATTTTTCAGCCGTCACTGACAATGAGCTAAATTGCAGTTTTGAAAAAACAGGTTGAGACCGAATGCAGACCCGGAGTTTTAAGTGCCGTACGCCGTACATATACTCGAAGACAAAAAACACCCGCTATTAATAGGTTTTGAATACAAAAAGCACCCGTAACCATCAACTACTGAAACGGCACGTCCATTCCAGTGAGGATACGTATTAGCATATTAATTGCGACATGTAAAATACTGTGTAGTATCTTGAGCGCGCGCGTCAAGAATTACCCACAGTAGTCGCGGTTGTAAAACAGCAGGTATATTTCCTATTTTTTAACCAAGACATTTTATATTTACGCCTGGCGCGTCGAAGGCGCTGTAACCTTGTCTCCTGCTCAGCCGAACAATCGTGAAGTTAATAAAACAGTTTACTGCATTGACACCGACCGCACCATGATAAAAAAGCTCTTTCATAAATGTATGCGCCATTATCAGTCACACTGCAGTGGTTTATGGATGGGAACGCTTCGATTAAACGGTCGAATGTAGATTACCTTTAGATATTTATTGAGAGGCACGGATGTCAAATTCGCAATAAAAGTTTATTCAAAAAAATTCTGACTTGCGGTTTTAATAATCATTACGGATAAATAAATAGAAATAACTAGCTTTTCCCCGCGGCTTCGCTCGCAGAAATCAATACTGTTTCTCCAAAAAAAACCTTTTAACTCCCAATTGACCCTTACAACGTTTTAATTTTAAAGTAGGTCCCAAACAAAAATTGCAATACCTTTTTACCCCCCCACCCTTAGGAGGTTGAATTTTTTAAAATGTCGAGATAGGTCTTCCAAAAATTAAATGAGAGACCATTAAAACGAAGTTTCAAGTAAGTGTGACCATAAATAATATATGTTCCATTTAAACATTGCAACTTCTCGTCACCACTCATCCCCCGCAACAGAGATTGAATTTTTTAACCAGTTTCAAGTAAATTGGACCAAAAACAAGCATGCAATCTTTGAAAACCCCTTTCAGCTTCCTAAAGAGATAGAATTTTGTAAAATGTTGAAATAGGTATGTAAATTACTAATTTACCATACCATACTTAACCATACATTACGTTTAGCTGTCAGTTGCGTTTTGTCATTCCATGTCAGTTGCGTTTACATATAGTGACGGATTATTCATAAGGTAAAGTAGGCATATGCCTAGGGGCGCAAGGTTAAAAAGGGGCGCGCGCGGAAGTTTTTAAACCTAAAAAAAACTAAGGAAACCTAATAAAAAAAAAGTATTTTGCAAAATATATGACCGCCAGAGGGGCGCCCATGAGGTGCTAGCCTAGAGCGCTCTCGACATTTAATCCGCCTCTGTTTACATATACCACGTTTTTCCCGTAGAATGTAATAAAAAGTATCCTATGTTCGTCTCCTAGTTCTAAGGTACCTCCCCACCAATTTTCAGCCAAATCGGTTCAGCCGTTCTTCAGTTATAAATAGTGTAACTAAAACGACTTTCTTTTACATATATAGATGAAAAATATTGAGTATATGAAACAAGCATTTTAGCCGTTTATCTTCTAAGGTACCTCCACACCAATTTTTAGCCAAATCGGTTCAGCCGTTCTTGAGTTATAAATAGTGTAACTAAAACGACTTTCTTTTACATATATAAATGTAGATATACGAGGGTGGATTGATAAGTTTCCGGCCTAACCAAGAGATGACGCCACTAGGCCTACCTTGAGGTGACATTCTATAGTACCATCCTTGGATAGCTTGTAGCTATAGTTTCAGCCCGATCTCCTTGCTAGNTAGCAGAAAAAAGAAGGTGCTCTGGTATAATAAAGGTTGGTTTACTGGTATATCAAACGTACGGGTAATTTTTTTACTTGAGGTACCCACTTCCTCAACAGATGTGTCACAAGGCGCGTTTCTTACTTATTTTTTCTTTATTGTTACTTTTTATATGGGGTATTAATTTTGTAATTTTATATTTCGCTACGACAACGCGCCATAAATCTGTCGGACGGACTGGCGAAAAGGGCACAACATATAAATACAAGCGATGAAGTAACAAATCAGAATTAAGCGTGCGACACCGTTGCGATATGATACAGAAGAGAAAAATGGTAAGAAAGATTACGAATCGAATTACCAACGAAAATTGCACCAATGCCTGAAGAAAACAAGAATTAATAAAAATGTCTCGATTTATCATTTGTCATCAAATACTTACTGTTATTAGTGAACTCGGACGAAAGCGGGAAACTGATTTATTTTACGCGTCCAAACTAAGTAAGAAAAACAGCAACAACTTGTATTCAATTTTATAAAACTATTTATGTATGTATTTTCTGAGGATTATCACCGCTGATGCCTAAGTACTTAACACCATCGAATTAACTTTATAACGTAGTCATTTTAACTCTAAATTAAATTGTCTTTGAAGTAGCTATTTTTTATATTTTACGTTGACAATTTTTACCACTGAAAATTTTACGACCTTTCCGATTGTTTCTAATATTGCATCAGTTCTGAAGAACAATAACTGAATATAATTTTATTAACACTTCTATATACTATAAAAATAAACATAATTAAAAAAATAAAAATTACTAGGTAAATATCGTTTACCATACACCTGGAGCTTTTTAAGGAACTGTACGTTCAACAGATCAATTGGATTGTCATAGCCCATCAAAGTCTTAATTTTCAGTTAGAATTTAATCCGAGAATTATAAGATTAAACGCTTTAACAATAAATTTTAAACGTTAATTCACAAATCTCTTCAAAAAATGACACTCATCTTCTAGACTGCTCCCAAAAAAAATGTAATGTTCTATTATTGGCAGAAAGGATATTATTTTGTTTCTTATCCTTAATCTAAATTCATGGCGTTCCCGCCCCTTAGAATCCCTTCTTCACTATCGACCACGAATTGACTGTTTCTGATAGAGTGTTATTCCCTTTCAATTACCTTTATAATATCGATTAGTTCGTATAATCTCTATACTTATACAATGTACGGATTTTGCAAAAACTATATAATCTGCGGCCGAAGCCGCAAGGCGTATCCGCTGGTATTTTACACTCGAGTATTAGACATTGAAGTGACTATGAGTGTACGAGTTTACGCAAAATATCACGATGCTGCAGTTGCTTCGTTGTGAGCGCCAATTTTTTAAAAAAAATCTGATAAATTCAATTTAATTTGTACATCGTGTAGTAACGAAATTTGAGTTTGCAAACGGGTCGCGTCAGTAAATCACCGGCCAAATAATAAGGTTCGTAAGTTACAGACCACACGCGAGACGCTCAGTTCCCTTATGCGTTATGTTCGCCTTTTTGCTCGTTTATCAGCGACCTAACGTACGTGGTACAATACGTTAACGTACGCGCGGCGGCGTGACAATATATTAAAACGAAATTTTGGTAGATTAATACGGAACGGGACCCCGTCACTTTTCCGTAATGTATGGTCCGAAAAAGTGGCGCGAGAGAGCGCGAGCGGCACATTGTTCGGTCGACGGACGACGACGCGCGACATAAATTTCCGCCGCGGTCAATATAAATGACATTATTTCGACAGACCGCGATATAAATCAAAACCAATAAAGGACCAATATGATATACGCGCGTTATACCGTGACCACCGCCGCCTCGCCAGTCGCAGCCGGAGCAAACGGGAATTTCATTCAGGGGCGCACACGGAAATTCTACTAGCGAAGACTAAAAAATAATATAATGATCTTTCGTGTTAAATAGGAGTCAGAAGAAAATGCATAATCATCATCATAAGATCGTCAGTCCTAAGACTGGTTGGACACGCACTTCCACTCTTTCGTATCCTAGCTAATCTTCGTATTTCCCTAAAACTAGAACATCCCACATCCTTTGCGAACAGTAATCTAATCTAGGTCTACCTCTACCCCTCTTAACTTCTGTTTCTGCCTCTAACATGCCTCTCACTAGACCTTCATGCATGAGAAGGTGTCCTACTAACCTATCTCGCCTATTTCTTATTGACCTCCATAGAGTCCTCTGTTCTCTCACTCTTTCTAATACTTCTTCATTTCCAACTTTCTCTATCCACGGTATCCTCACCATTCGCCTGTAACACCACATTTCGAACGCTTCTAACCTTTTCTTTTCCGCCTCGCCCACTGTCCATGTTTCACACCAGTACAGCGCCGTACTCAAAACATACACGTTTAACAACCTTTTCCGAATTTCTAAATTAACCGTTCGTGAGCATAGAAGTGACTTCTTTTTGTGAAGGCGATTCTACCCTGCGCTATCCTCTGCTTTATATCCCTACTACTTCTTTCGTCCTGACTTATCTGACTTCCTAGATACCGAAAATCGGCCACTTTGTGTTTTTGTTTTACTTTTATTTTACGAAAATGCATGTGCTTTAGGAAAGATGTCGCCAAATTTTGGATGGTTAACAGTTTTTTGTCATTGAAACCACCAAAAGAAAATTTTGGCTTTTCCCTAGGATATATGTAGCACCTTATTATGTATTCATTTCTGATGAAGTTATTTTTTACGGTGTAAAAGCTATTATGAAACAGAAAATTGATACTATAATTGGAGTAAAACCAATTGGTATAATTAATCCATGGAAATCGAAGGTATAATTATTATCTTATTAGTATTAAGAATTCACTGCAACAATCTCTCTGAAAACATTTTAGAAAATACCACAAATGGCGCGGTAAACGCCATCTGTAATACGATGCTACATTTTAGGATGCGACGTGCAGATGAGATCCAAAAAGATCGAAATCGCGATCCGCGTCTGGCAGTTTCGACAGAATACAGACCCCTTCGAATTATTTTATTCTCTGAAAGCAACTAGTTAAAATTGTAAATATTCATGGTTCTTTCTTGTATAATACACTTTTAAAGTTTCGAAGTATTTGAATTTATTCACATAGGAGAAAAAAGTGATCAAAGTGATTATTCGAAAATAATTGACTTCATCCAACAACGGTCATAACTTTATATAAGAACATTACTTCACCCTGTAGATACTTTTCATACCCTTACGTACCTAGGATATGTCGACTATAAAAATACCCATTCACCATTGTAAAAGTCGATAATATTCGCCCACGTGGATATAGATGTTGTTATACTGCATTGTATTATAGTTACGTTTATTTTGAATTGTATTCAGCGCGTGCGGTGCCCACAATGGGTGATCTATCTCGTCTGCGATGCAAGTACACGGCGTCGGGGTGCCAGTCGCCCATTAATCATTCCCGTTAATTTTGATTTGCCGCTTCATCACCGATATTTATGTGCCAAAGGCAGCAAGACGGCAGGCAAATTTATGAGATTTCGTCGCGCATTGCAAAGTGAACATGATGCATCTTGTACAATACATGAGACAGAATAGAAAAAGCTATTCTTGTTTTGCAAGAACGCTAACCTAAATGACTTCACTCGTTAATTACTAATTAAACTGAAGGCCTTATTGTCTCTTATGCCTTAATAAGAAGATTTTAATAATAAATACACGCATAACGTGGAAATCTGCAAAACTACGTCTTAGTAAATATCCTTTAAGCAACATCAAAGCCCTAGAGGCGACGGAGGGTTATTTAGCCCTCTACTTTATAAAGCTAATAGTTTTGTATGTATTAGTTTCTCTTTCTTATGTTCCCTAGACAAAACTTTTCAGTCTCTCTCCAGTCTGTCAGAGTCTTTCAGCGTCTCTGAGAGCGTCCCTCTCAGTGTATTTAACAGTCTCTCAATTATTTCCTAGGTGTTTTTATGGATCTCTCACAGTCTCTGTATGAGAGACTCGAACGATAAAATTGTTAATTCAGAGATTCTAGTCTCTCACAGAGAGAGTGAATGAATAAAACTGAAAAATTGAGAGACTCGAGTCTCTCGTAGAAAGACTAGGATTTCTGAAATATGTTGAATTTTAACCATGTCTATCGAGACACCACTTATTGAGAGATTCGAGTCTCTCGTTCAGATATTCGAGTCTCTCGTTCAGAGACTGGATACGAAATGAGGATCTTTCTAGGAGCGACTCGAGTCTCTCGTTCAGAGACGCTAAATAGTTTCTTTGACAGTCTCTCGAGAGTCTCTGTCAGCGACACCAGCGAGACTCGATAAGAGACGGAAACTCGAGTCTCGCTTTCAGAGACTCTAAGAGACTGAATATTTTTGTGTCGGGTTAAAGCGAACTTTTTTATGCTGCGCTTTGGTTTTTGTTTTCCTATGTTTTCACTTTTTGTTTAAATCATTTTCCGATTAGAAAAATTAAACTTCATTACCAAATTGAAATTAGCAACTAAGAGCATATCTATAAACATTAATCTATTACTTCAAGAGCAGTCGTTAATAGTAATATCTGAACCACATTAGAGACGTAATTGTTACGATTTTCAATGTCTGCAGTTAACGGTCTTCTAAGTATCAAATAAAATCAACCAGAGGATAAAATATTTACACCACCACATCTTCGAAGCATCTTATTGACACTGTGGTCGCACTGAGGCACTTTAATGGCCAGTCGCCATTTCGCAGTTGAACGTACGCTGGCGAAAGTAAAAGGCACGCACAATGCGTTGCAAGCCGCAAAGGGTGCGGCACACGTCTCTCGACGTGCGTATGTGGTTATAGCGTTAAGTACAGGTACCTTACTAATTACAGTGGCTAGGAATAATCTTGTTGGCACCCTTCATATCTACATATTGTCATATTTTTCAGCCGTCACTGACAATGAGCTAAATTGCAGTTTTGAAAAAACAGGTTGAGACCGAATGCAGACCCGGAGTTTTAAGTGCCGTACGCCGTACATATACTCGAAGACAAAAAACACCCGCTATTAATAGGTTTTGAATACAAAAAGCACCCGTAACCATCAACTACTGAAACGGCACGTCCATTCCAGTGAGGATACGTATTAGCATATTAATTGCGACATGTAAAATACTGTGTAGTATCTTGAGCGCGCGCGTCAAGAATTACCCACAGTAGTCGCGGTTGTAAAACAGCAGGTATATTTCCTATTTTTTAACCAAGACATTTTATATTTACGCCTGGCGCGTCGAAGGCGCTGTAACCTTGTCTCCTGCTCAGCCGAACAATCGTGAAGTTAATAAAACAGTTTACTGCATTGACACCGACCGCACCATGATAAAAAAGCTCTTTCATAAATGTATGCGCCATTATCAGTCACACTGCAGTGGTTTATGGATGGGAACGCTTCGATTAAACGGTCGAATGTAGATTACCTTTAGATATTTATTGAGAGGCACGGATGTCAAATTCGCAATAAAAGTTTATTCAAAAAAATTCTGACTTGCGGTTTTAATAATCATTACGGATAAATAAATAGAAATAACTAGCTTTTCCCCGCGGCTTCGCTCGCAGAAATCAATACTGTTTCTCCAAAAAAAACCTTTTAACTCCCAATTGACCCTTACAACGTTTTAATTTTAAAGTAGGTCCCAAACAAAAATTGCAATACCTTTTTACCCCCCCACCCTTAGGAGGTTGAATTTTTTAAAATGTCGAGATAGGTCTTCCAAAAATTAAATGAGAGACCATTAAAACGAAGTTTCAAGTAAGTGTGACCATAAATAATATATGTTCCATTTAAACATTGCAACTTCTCGTCACCACTCATCCCCCGCAACAGAGATTGAATTTTTTAACCAGTTTCAAGTAAATTGGACCAAAAACAAGCATGCAATCTTTGAAAACCCCTTTCAGCTTCCTAAAGAGATAGAATTTTGTAAAATGTTGAAATAGGTATGTAAATTACTAATTTACCATACCATACTTAACCATANATTTTAGGTACCTAGGAAGTCAGATAAGCCAGGACGGAAGGAGTAGTAGGCAGTGGCGGATTATCCATAAGGCAAAGTAGGCATATGCCTAGGGGCGCAAGGTTAAAAAGGGGCGCGCGCGGAAGTTTTTAAACCTAAAAAAAACTAAGGAAACCTAATAAAAAAAAAGTATTTTGCAAAATATATGACCGCCAGAGGGGCGCCCATGAGGTGCTAGCCTAGAGCGCTCTCGACATTTAATCCGCCTCTGTTTACATATACCACGTTTTTCCCGTAGAATGTAATAAAAAGTATCCTATGTTCGTCTCCTAGTTCTAAGGTACCTCCCCACCAATTTTCAGCCAAATCGGTTCAGCCGTTCTTCAGTTATAAATAGTGTAACTAAAACGACTTTCTTTTACATATATAGATGAAAAATATTGAGTATATGAAACAAGCATTTTAGCCGTTTATCTTCTAAAAAAGCCACAATGTGGCGAAACAATCATCTGATTAAACAAAAGTTTGTGCAAGCTTTTTAAGTACAATGTGTTATTTATACATTATCTATAATGAATTTTCAAGTAAAAGAAGAATCAGTCGATTATATTAAAACATAACTACTGTCGCAGGCCACCGTTTAAACTAGGACACAGTTAAATTACGTTACAATCCCTAAATCAAAAATGACAGACTATGAACTATCAAAGATAGCATTTTTATGAAAGTAAAAGAGTCGTCTTTAATAGAAATCGTTAATTTAACTTAAATTTAATCAGCTTAAACGCTGCTGCACAGATCGGACCTAGTTCAAACAATTGATTAAAAGTGACGCTGTTGGCGCTACGTGTGGTGACACCGTGAGGTTGATATAAGCCACTTGAAGTCTTGATCACAAGTAGCCAATTTTGCAAACAGCCTTTGCGATTTAAATGTACCAAATAAAATTAATACGTTCGTTCCTACATTACAATTATTTCTTTGAAGCCTTAACACACACTTGTACGTCCGATCGTTTACTACACGAAAAGTGATAAAATGTTGCAAAATACATTAGTTCACTTTTCAGAAAGCGGCCATCGCCAAATTTGTAGGCAAATAAGTTTTCCTTTCTCATGATTATTGGCTTATTAAAATCAATCTCACACATTCACCTGTCAGACAGGCCGATTTAGGGCCTGTGACTCATGTGCATGCAAATAAATGTATGTAAGTGTGTACGATGTCAGACACACGTCTTCGCCAAAAGATTCAAATAAAAATACTAAAATTATTGTTGGCAATGTTTCGATTTCTTTCGACGTGAAATCTTTTGATCGGATGAATCACAGTATTTCGAAAGAAAGCGAAATCGTTTGCGATATAGGTACGTAAAATTACGTACATGATATTTCTGAAATGTTATCGAATCTTTCGTAAAATCATAAGCAACTTATAGGCAGTATCGCTGTGTTGAAGATTTTTTAGCCGAAAACAGTAATAATTGATCTAACCTCATGATTGTTTCAATTACGATACGATCAATCTCCGTTAAGATAGAAGTGCTATAAGGCATTAAAAGAGAGTCGTGTTACATACTGCAGTTGAACAAAGAAATCATTAAATATTTTGAATATGTAATGCCATAAAAAGCACGTCCTTAACGAGTAAATAAATGACCTAAATCTTCTGTAGTAGCATTCATAAAAATTCGCGAAATCATTGTACTGACAGGCATTTATCAATAACTCTTTACACTTATTGTATTGAACGTATTGTTGAATTCCTCTTAAGTAATGTGTGAAGGGAACTGAAAAGAAAAGATTTCCATATCGCCAAAATTACTTCACGCATGTATCAATCCAAAAAAGTACGTACTGTTTGATGTGACAGGATTATCTCTCACCTACCTATTAAGTACGTATTATTATTGTAGGACCTATATTTATAAACCATTAACAATAAATAAGAAAAACTAAAATACAATCGGATATATTTATCAATTTATCAGTCGATCGTGTATCGACAGTTAAGTAAATTAGAAAAGAAGAATTATTTCATTCAATGCTTTCTATGTTGTGTTGATACGAGGTAACGTTACAGACCAGTTGTTTTTAAACTAGACAGGCGACTTTAATATCATATAATGACACTTGACAGCTTACAGCAAGAATGAATATTGACTTTTATACAGGCACGAGGAATTGAAAAATCACGATCAAATGGTACAACAACAAGACTAGATATAGGAGCAAATACCAATTTTCTAAATGATATTTGGTAAACAAAACACTTATTGAAAACTTTCACTTAATTTTTATTAAATTCTTAACAAGTTTCGACTTACAAGGCCATCTTCAGAAGAAGGATTAATAACTGAGTAGTAACAATTTGGCGTTGTTGGTCGAAATTTGTTAAGAATTTAATAAAAATTAAGTGAAAGTTTTCAATTTTCTCAACAATTTTCAACAAACCAAGTATTTCCCTTTTTAATAAATTTACTGAATTTATTTATAACTCACTATCGCAAATTAAATAACGATTGACAAATAAAATTAACATTGCAACTTAGAAATACGTGAAGTCCTGTATATGTATAATATGAACAGGGAAGTTTTTTTTTTTTTCGATAGGCTCGACTACGCTTGGTGACAATTTGTGGAAAAGCTAAAGGATTGGCTCGAAACTATGCAGGTAAAATCGTGTTTTAACAGCTTTGTTGTAACCGCACAGTTTGTAAAAAGTGGCTTATTGAAGGAAACCGATACAATAAATTTTACTGGAACTAATTAACAATGACGTTATTGTGCTGCAAGCAATATGGAACTGGGGCGTTTTAATTGGATTAGGCACTAAGTTTATGTTTACAAATTAATAAAGTATTCCAAGTACGTATAAGGAATGTCGGTACAATTATTTCTGATTGATGGAGGTAATGAGCGGTCAATTACGTATTTATTTATCTAAATTTATTTGCCAATATATGCACCGACACATGGGGTAAATAAAGCTCAACCTAATTCCATTCAAGGCTGCTTTAACACAATTCTAACCAAAACGATATCACCGCAAAACGTATAAACTATCTAATAAATGAAAAAGTTAGCTCCCATTCTCTATTCTGGGGAGCTCACAAACAAAGTTTCACAAAATTTTATAGATATGAAAAAATGAGAACTCAAGCAAACGGTGAATGCTGTTGTTAAGTCAGCTGTTAGTCGGTCATTTACAGCCCATTCTTCCAAGAAGCAGGAAGTAACTCCTAAGCGTGAGAAAGAACACATACTTCGATAGGAAATTGTATGAAAGGTAATTTTTGGGTGAAAAAATTTGGTTAAATGCAATTATTCTAATGTACTATGAGACTAACAACATAATTCTGATGTTTAAATTTTTAAAAACCACTGGCGTGATGATAAACCATATAAAAATGTAGAAATCAATTAACATGTGACTGCGCAGTCTATCGTTAAGGTTCATGTCATTCTAAATTACCTCTACGTTAGAAGTACACATTTTGCTCCGGGCCGAAAGAAGTAGGTATTATAACTTGACAATGAAACTCATTTTATGAACTTCAGAGAATTACTTTTCTTAAATAGTTCACTAGTGCTCGTTTATTAATGTTTTATGAAGGTGCTGTGGGATACTATGTTTTTATAATTTGTACACTGTCGTAGGTACGTATTCAAACACAAGTCGATAGATAATTATAAGATAGTACTAGCATTGTAGAGTAAATTTATGGCTTTTCCCGATCTTTATTGCCAATTGGAACAAAAGTGGATAATTGGTCTTGACAGACCATTGATTAACGACAATTAATTGACCGTTTGTTTGTTTTCACGCGCGCGGATACGGTCGTGAGTTTTATCGTTACTTTGATATCGAATATCGTGCTGAAGCCCAAATGTCCGGCCATAAATCTGACTAAAGAGGCCGTAAAGTAATCAAGTACCACTTGTTGCAACCCTTCGATGGTTGCGTCTTTGTGGTCACTGTACGTTCCCCTAGAATACGGGATTTATTGTATTCGGTCACGCTTATGTGGTACGCCACACGTTCTCTCTCACTTCTGCTTCTATAAGAACGTCGACAGATAATTACAAAATTAAAAGCTACAAATAAGTAACACACCATAGAAACACGATGGTATACGAGGGCGATTCAATAACTACCCGTGTTTGAAGACTGAGGACGTTCCTGAGGGAAATTGGTGTTGTCATCGTGTGCTGCCATCTATCAAACCACACCAAAACGAATTTCAGACTGATTGATGGGTTAGTTTGGATTTGGTAGCCATTCGACTGAGACGTGTTTCGTCATTTTCGCTAAGATGGAAAAAGAGCAGTATCGTTCGGTAACTCGCTTTTTGTTTTTGGATGGGAAAAAATGGGAGGAGATGAAAACAACAATGCTGTTTATGGAGACATTTCGCCATCCACGGACCACAGTTAGATATTGCTTCAACGAATTAAAACGTGGGCAAAGATCCGTTTTTGATAGGAGCGACCAGGAAGCCTGGCAAACGTTGTTACCGAGGAAATCATTTTACGGATTTTTTAGGAAAAGGAAGAACGATCACTGGACAATACTACAGTGAGTTATTGGACCGCTTCGATAGAAAATTGAAGGAGACACTTAAGCATTTGACGAAAAAGAAGGTGCGTTTTCAACACGATAACGCACCGGCACATTCATCTGGAGTTGTTGCCGCCAAAATGCATGAATTACGTTATGAATTTGCTAGCGCACACCCCGTACTCACTCGTTTTGACTCCCTGCGACTTCATCTTGTTCCCTACCATGAAGAAATGACTAGCGGGAAAGAAATTTAGCTCAAACGAGGAAGTCATCGCCGAGACAGGGGGGATTTTGGAGAGTTTGACAAATCTTATTTTTTGGAGGGGTAAGAAAAATGGCAGGGTCGTTGGGAGAAGTGTATCTTTCTAAAAGGGGACTATGTTGAAAAATAATAAAACAAATTAAAAAAAAAAAGGTGTCTTCATTTCTAACACGGGTACTTATTGAACCGCCCTCTAAAATTTTTAACCAGTCCTCTCAACTGTGACTAAAACTATGATAATGATAATCTTACTTTTGCTCGTAACTAAACAATTTATGAAGCAGCTTCGCAAAATTCCCATCAGCTTTGGCGATGAACATCTCCNTCTAACACGGGTACTTATTGAACCGCCCTCTAAAATTTTTAACCAGTCCTCTCAACTGTGACTAAAACTATGATAATGATAATCTTACTTTTGCTCGTAACTAAACAATTTATGAAGCAGCTTCGCAAAATTCCCATCAGCTTTGGCGATGAACATCTCCCGAAGATCTGACAACAGATTTATCAGTGCATTGATTGAGTAAAAGAAAGTATCGATTTGCAACGAAACGTGAAAGCTCGTTGTGGTATGTGGTATTTGACTGTCGGAAACTAATTAGAATTTTCAGTTATTCGCCGCACGCGACCCAATCGACCGTCGGACGTCTCTAGACTTGATTGACACTGCTCACCATCAGGGAGTCAACAACAACAGGAAGGACCGTTCGTTCGTTCGTAACCAGGTATTTCAATTAAGTCGCCCGTTGAAATTGCCGACAGATAGCAATCAACGGGATGGACGTCTGTCTACGTAGCATCTAACATCAGAGAGCAATCTGAGGAGAATTTTGTGGGTCGCCGACGAACGAGTGAGTAGGTATACACTATACAGAGAGGTGCCTATGTACGTGCACAATAGATTCCTTTTGCGATATGTGAGTGCGCTGCGGCGACAGCGGCGCACTTAGAAAAAGGCTTCAAAATAGACGCACGTAGACCCGGGATCGTCTTCGTGATCACGTCAATCGGCGACTTCAAAGGGTCACGTACGGATGAATGCGTGTCGCGCCCAACTGACCCACGACCTCGGCAACGGAAAGACAAAGGTGCATGGAATCTGCATATCGCTGCTGTACTAGACGACAAGGAACTGCCGGCTGGGCTGACTGACCGACCGCGACTTCTTATATTATGTGATTTGTTACAACCGTTGTTGTGCTCTTCTGCATTTTACCAAGATTTTTTGTGTTTCACCACATCAGTACGTTTCATTACACAAATACATCATTCTAAAATAATATCCTACATGACCAGCCTATCGTGATCTTTCAATATCTTACAATTTGTATAGAAAAGAAAAGAAAACACAAGATAAGATAGGAAGATGCCACCACTAATAACTCCCGCCCAGGCATATCTGATATATGTTCTTCAATTTTCGACGTTTAATTTGCGCCTTTTCTCAGAGTTTCAAAATTGAATAGAACAATGAAGACAATAATTTTTAAAAAATCATGGAGCGACTAAATGTGCGCTTACAGGTGCCCACTGCAATATCAGGAACTTAAACGTCTCCCAGTATAAACAAAAATTATTGCATGCGGTTCTTCCTCACAACGCTAGTCTGTCATCAGGAAGGTTGGGACTATCAAAATTGGCAAAGTTCTCAGTAAATTATCTGTGAGAATGAACGTATTTTCTTTCTTGTTTCTACTTGCGACTGTAGTCCCTAGACAAAAATTTTCAGTCTCTCTCCAGTCTCTCAGAGTCTTTCAGTCTTTCAGCGTCTTTCAGCGTCTCTCACAGTCTTTTACGGTCTCTCAGTTATTGCTTAGGCGTTTTTATGGATTTCTCACAATCTCTGTATGGGAGACTCCAACGACAAAATTGTTAATTCAGAGATTCGAGTCTCTTACAGAGAGACTGAATGAATAAAACTGAAAAATTGGGAGACTCGAGTCTCTCGTAGAAAGACTGGGATCTCTGAAATTTAAAAAGATATTAAACCATGTCTATCGAGACACCACTTATTGAGAGATTCGAGTCTCTCGTTCAGAGACTGGATACGAAATGAGAATCTCTCTATAAGCGACTCGAGTCTTTCGTTGAGAAACAGTTTTTTTGACAGTCTCTCGAAAGTCTCTCTCAGCGACACCAAAAAGACTCGATGAGAGACAGAGACTCGAGTCTCACTTTCAGAGACTCTGAGAGACTGAACATTTTTATCTCGGGGTCATTTTCTGCGTTTTGAGTAGTACATACAAACTGAAGAAAGATAACTGAATAATAGTAAGTGATGCAGCGCTTAGAGGTTGCTTAGGTACCCAAAATATCAGGGTCGGATTTATAACTGCTTGGTTGAAATTATATCTTTAAACAATTGTCTTTGCTTTCCTAAATTCCTGAGAATGTTGAACTTTCTCTAAAGTTAGATGCTGGCAACATGCTCAAATTCTGCTTGTCTGCATCTCTATCTGTTACACATTGATTGGTGTATTGTTATCCATTTTTCTTTATTAGTGTCCGCTGCAATTCCTACTTGACATCTCTTTTCTATGTTTACGATATTCCCTCTAACGCTTGTCGTTGTCGTACGTACAAGAGGGCGTTCTGTCAGTAACCGCTCTAGTCTAGTTAGTAATATTATAGAAGAAAGTAAATGCGACAGTTTTAATGCAGACTACGCCAAACTTGAACATCACATCTATAGTGTGTGGTTTTATTTCCATTCATTCGTTTGGACCATCCGCGGGGATCGCAATGTCATTTTGACTTACGATGTTTTCAGTAAGTACCTACATACATATGCGCAAATAAAGCAGCAAGCGTAATGTAAAAACTATTTAGCAAACTTAGAAATCCGAATATAGTAAACGATAGGCTTCCAAAGCGAATTCCCGATCCATGTAATCGTAATACGTGGCTGCCATAAATTAATTTACTGTTAATTGGCGTAACAAGCGGTACCGTGGCCGTGCGCATGTCGCAGTAGTAAACTGTTTAATTTGTGCCTTGTTACTAATTTTCCGAAGCACACGTAACATAAACGCGGAAGAGGTTTCGGAATACGTAAAAACGCTAATTCCATGATATATACACGACGAGATCCAGAATTTATCGTCCGAGTTACTATTTAGTGGTTTCTTATGTAAAAAGCTACTGCTGCTTGGACACTGTTTCCGCCACGACTTTTGCAATTTCATTATATCCTCAGCGCGAAATGCTTATTTATTATTCACATCGGCAAATTAAGCGAAAACGAAAAATTATTTTGATGTTCAACTGTGCAAAATAAAACAAAACGCTAAAATGCACAAATGTGAATTTCAATCTTAACCAATTTAGCATCTTAAAATGCACCTGGCGTACTTACAGTCCATGCAAGTACCTTAACAGAGACGATATCTATAAATTGAACTCGCACCCTGAAAGAGTGGCCCCAAAATTCACCATCGTCGAATTCGGATTAAAAATATATGCTAAACTGAAAATGTCACACTTCGTAGATCTGGCGATTCAAATTTAGAAACAATGAAGAAAAATATTGCAATTTGAACTGATACGATTCAGATCAATCTAAACTGAATGGTTTTATATGCCCATAAGAGGTAATTTTCGACAATAAATAAACTCTAAACATTGTACAAATGTCAAGTAATTCCGGAATTTATTAAACTTAAAAATACTACAGTATCTATGATAAACATTTTGTTGTTTTAAATATCTATCACAATAACTTCTTGTTCTATCGTCATGTTTCATTTGTATCAAACAGCGACAAATCCAGGATATTAAAAAGGAGTTAACATTGATGTGCACTACTGGTCCATAATTAAAACGCATCCAATATTGGGATCCGTCAAATGGGAGAAGCCTAAAAACATGGCGCCGATTAGGGAAAATTTATCGTAGTTCCTATAGTGTACCGTGCAATTTCCAAGTTTTTAAATTACGATAAAATAATAAGTATTGACACAATATGTGACTGGGCTGACACAAAGCCTCGCAAAGGAAATTTCGTTGAAGGTGAGCGTGTTTTTAATGCCAATCACATTATAAAATTCGAAAATAACAAATCTGAAAGCTAGCCTTCAAGTTCCGTCAAGTTTACAAACTTCGGATTTGAAAAGTGATTCACGTTATATAATTGGTGGGGTGATTCTGGGTGATTTAAGCAATATTATATCAATGACTTGCACGTGCAAAGCCGATTTAAGAGAACGTTGCAAACACATTATTGCAACTTTGTTGTATTGCAGCAGGTAGGTTCTTAACCTCAAAATACTTATATGGTATCATTAGAATTGTGTTAAATCAATTACACAGGAATAAATAATTTCTCACTTTATAATTTTAGTATGATTCTAGTTTCAAATATTAAGGTTATGGCTGATGGTAAATACTTGCTGAAATATAATCATGTGCATTAAAATGACGTGGACAAATTTTTATTCCGGAATTCACTTCTTTGATACCTACTGCATTCATCCAAGCTTCTATTAGTTTACTTTTTTCTCTAATTTTCCGAATATATTTTGTACATAAATGAAACGGTTAGTTTTTATTGGAAAGTAGTTAATGTAGGTGAAGAGTGAAGATCTATGTCTGAAGTGATATTGCAGCTTTTCACTGAACATATTAACTTTTTATTTGATTTAACTTTCCCTATGTAAATTTTTCCCTCATTCGAGTTATAAATTTTTCCACCAGATGGTGTATGCCCATTTGACGGATCCCAATAGAATTATAAGGTCTGTTTTCCTGATAAGTATTTTGGTTCCATGCGTCGAATCAAGTCGACAATCGCAACAGCGAAGGACATGGATGTCTTGGTCAGAGCAACGTGTGCTACGGTTGAGGTACGTGGATATAGATACCATCCACGTATCTATCTGTAGAGATACTACCACATACACCGGCTCTCTGGCGAAAGAGATTGACATGCCACCTGACCAGCGGCTCTCGAGCCACCCATAAAATGAAAATTTAATCCTTTTATACGCTAAAAGCAGTAAACGACCCGAGTCAAAAAGTACGTCGGGAATAACGAGACAATGTCCCGTAATAGTTTTAATGAAGACGTCTGCGTTCTTTATGCCCATCCGTCTGAAAGGCGTACGGAATTGAACAAATGGGCGCCGATCCGGTCGTTTCTTTTAACGTTCCGTCTCTTTCTATCCGTCGACGGTTGCGGGGCACCGCGGTAACTTTCGTCATAGTAAATTTCATCCATAACGAAGCTTTCATACGTTTTTTTCATATACCAGCGTGCGCGTATGTCGGTGCTCTTAACGAACCGTGCGCGAAACTAAAAAAGTAGAATGTATTTATTTTCGCGTTTTCCAGAAATCCTCATCATCGCAAAACGACCACTCAAACGGTACACCGCCGCTCTGCTAACCACTCCTGACGCTAAATGGACATGTAAAGTGTGACTTATCGATTTCAACGGTAGCTAAACGAACGCTAGATGAACTTTCACGAGAATACGTGATTTAAATTGCTGTGGAAGTCGTAAAACATAAGAAAATGCAATTTCACTAAACGTTTTCACTATATATGTACTTAATTAAGTTCTATGTAGGTGCCTACTCATAACAATCGCCTATGGATCCGTTTGTTCAATCAACGTACGACACATACAAGTGCGTAATATAAATTGGATTACCTGTATTAAGGAGAACACTATATAACCGCAAACATTGCAATTAACGCCATCTGCGGCGATTTACTACTAATTCACGTTTAACAGAATGTTTTTAAGAATATTTGTTTTAAATGAAATGAAATCAATTTTTGTCTGACTACAAGACGTTTACACTAATGTACTTCGTCACCTGATGAATCTATAAGCTATTAAATTCCTTATGACTCGACCGAGCAGTATAGCCTAGAGGTTCAGAGCATTGCTTAGCATTCGATACGACACCGGTTAGATTCCGGGTCCGTCTGTCCTAGTCTAAGTTTTTCTATGATTTCTTGGGTCATATAGGCAAATGCTCACGAAGTAACAACATTCCATACATAACTTTTCACTTTTTTTCCGTTTTCAGTTCGTCCATCTCATCTTTCTCACTATAATCACCACCTAGTCATTCCCACGAACAGGGTCTTCCGCCCACTCAGTCTTAAAATTTTCGCATTTAAGGCAGTTGAACATGTGACTAGTTATATGATCCTGGTTTTTCTTTAGAAGTAATTACAAGGCCGTAAAGAAAGCCGAAATATTCAAAGGAGTTCAACGTTATGCTCGACGTAGCTAGCACTAAAGGAGAAGAACAAACTCCTTTTTGGTTGAGAAATTTATCAACAGGACTTCTCTGTTTCCTGATACCTATTATTTCATACAGCATTCGAAATGATTTCCTTATTCCCTTTTCCGTATTATTTAATTGTACGACATTTTGGGTACCGCCGGTCGCATTTCCCGGCCATCCGCGGCATGCAATGCGCGGCGTAAGTTAAGCACATGATAACTGGCGCTTTTCAACTTGGCTCGGCTATTGTTAACATCAAGCGATTCATAAAGATGTGCGCGCCGGCTAACTAGGGAACGTGAGCCGAATGGCGTCCCTATGTGCATGAATAATACCGCCATTGTTACAATACAAATAATGTCACATATCAGGGCCGCCGCCGGTTTTGTCTTTCTTCTTTTTTATTTTTTGAAATTAGTATAATAGCCGAGGCCGCGTTCGCATCCAACGTACCCGCTCGCTCCGTCCGTATACGTATGTTCAAGATTTATTAGAATATTCCAACGTTTCGTTACGGATAAGGACGTTTTCGTTTTATCCGTAATTATCGATAATAATAGAGAAATAAACCGCTGCAGATCCATAAAATTACTTTACTTAATTGATTTTTGCAAGATTTCTAAGCATTCTTCTTAACTTCCAGAATTAAAAACGCTAAGTATAAACTTTTCATAAAAACTGCATCCCAATCACAAAATTATTATGATTAATGATATTATAAACCTAGAACAAGTAGTGTAACAATTAGGGTGGCAGAACAGACAAAATGCCTCGGGTCCCCGACCTAACATCTAACGTCTAACATTTATTACAAATTTTGGTAAAAAAATTTAATTTTGTTTTTAGCCAATTATTAATATTTTGAACACATTTATAAGAAAAATATATCGATCAGTTTTAGAATGCATCCATTGCTCTAAGTTCTTTTTTTTGTTGCCGCGACACTTTGATTGAGCGAGTTAATGATGCTAGGGGAATCCCCGCTTTTCATTTTTGATGAACGTTCATGCGCTATGCTAGAGTCAAATTAGTACTAACTTATTACAAACTTTATTCGGGTCTCAAGAAATATATCTATTTTACTTCGTGATTTATTAAAAAGAAACAACAATGTGAAGCTTCATTATTTTAAGGGAGGGCTCCATTCGATGAATTTGGCACGAGCATCAGATGGTATAGTTATGGCTTTGCGTAGTAGCTTTGGTATGAATTAAACCCTATATGTTACATACGCCACACAAATACCAGTTTTGACTTCTTGTTACATACTACAATACTTACTGCATATAAAAACCAAAAAAGCTACTTTGCCATACCTACCGCATGACATAATGTTACACGTAAAGGTATCTATATTAGGTAATTAATTTTACTTCTATTGCGGATAAGATAATAACAATAATTATTATATCACCCATAAAGGACAATTTTGCAATAATTAAAACGCGTAGCATCATAATCTAATTAACACATAATCATGAATAAAAATCGCAAAAAACCATAATGTAAAGGCGTTAATGAAAGCAGTAGAATTAAAAACAGTAATTATTAGTTTATCCTTGAACGGATTCGCCTTTTATAAGCACTTCAACTATACCAACTTGACTACAAACAAACTATAATAATCACGTCTAGACCCATTATGCATATGTGTGAGTAATAATACCATTCCTGGCAGGTAGTTGCAACATTTAGAAATGTGTGCTATTTTTATATAACACATAATAATAATAATTAATTAACATCTCAGGCAGTATAGAACATACATATATTGTAGCTTATTGAACAATATATAACAACAACCCCGGAGTAAAATGTATCATGATATCAGATACAGAAACCACCAGTAATACCTGGATACCTGCTACAATATACGGATCCTTTTAGTTTCGTAATGTTGTGTGCTAAATACCTGTATCCGAATACTTTTCCCGGAGAACGGGTAGGGATAGGTACTTTTTACTTTTCAATTTAATCTTTCGTATAATATACATATTACTGTGTATACAGGATTTGTAGATTTAGAAAAGGGTTTTGACAATATTAAATGGGACAAGATGTTAAATATACTTAAAAATGTAGGGATGAGTTACAGAGATAGAAGAGTAATACTTAATTTGTATAAAGAACGACAGGCAGTTATAGAGCTGGAGTAGCAACATACAGAAGTAAATATTAGGAAGGGAGTTAGACAGGGATGCACACTGTCACCGCTACTTTTTAATCTATACATCGAAGACGCGATCAACATCATTAAAAACAGTACAACTGTATAGATAGATATACAGGGGCAAAATATTAGTATGCTTAAGTTTGGCAGGTAGGCAGATGATACAGCAGTATTGGCAAGGAGGAGTTAGATATAGCTTTAAATAAAATGGAAAGGGTATTGACAGACCAGTATTCTATGAAAATAAATAAAAGTAAAACAAAACTACTGCTACGCAAGGGAAGAAAATGTAGTGAACGAGCGAATATGAAAATAGCAGACGAAATATTACAAGAAGTGGCTGATTTTAGGTATCTAGGAAGTGAGATAAGTCAGGACGGAAGGAGTAGTAGGGATACAAAGCAGAGGATAGCGCAGGGTGTAGTCGCCCTAAATAAAAAGAAGTCACTTCTAAGTTCACGAACGGTTAATTTAGAAATTCTAAAAACATTGTTAAAGGTGTATGTTTGAGGCGCGGCGCTATACGGGTTCGAAACAAGGAAAAGAAAATCTTCTTCTTCTATTCCTAAGGGAAATATTTAGTGTAGGAATAGATAACGAATTGTATTCGGAGATAATAAAAGGGATCCCAATAGAGAAACTTTACAAATTACTTGCGAGATACAGATAACGGATACATCTTTCGACAGAATTCTGATAAAGCCCTTCGATACACACTAAGATTCTACTTGAATACTGCATCCTGTTACTGAAGTGTCCTACCACCTTAAACAGGATAGAAAAAGGACCACGTATGTGGTATAGACTGGTAATAAGGTCAAAGAAACTGTGATCCAACAAATAGAAGAAAAAGAAGGAGATCAACATGGGCGTGGATAGAGGGTATAATAGAAACTAGAAGATATCAAGCTATAGACGAGGAACAATGAAGAAATAGAGAAAGATGTATGTCTATAAATCTGGATACCAAACTTATTTTCATATAGAATTGAAAAAACAAGAGCGGAAGAGTGAATCACCACACTCTAAGTGTCCTTGACATTTTTCTAACTTAATAAGTATATTTAATCCATTAGCATGAGAACAAATAATGTGATGATGATCTAAACGATTAACACTAACAAATTGATGAAATATAAAACTCAACGTTTTTCCTTCCTATCAAGGTGATTAGTCATTTTAGAAAATTAGATTTGACACACAACAGGCGAATCAATCCATGCAGCCAGTCAACTTTAACTGCACACGTTTTCAATTTTGTTACGAAAAGACGTTGGCAGAGCGCCCTGGTGTTAATTGATTGCTTTTGGGTGCGGACCAGGTCTAAATAAATCGATTGTGTCTCGAATTATGAAATTAATTCAACATGCTAATTAATGCACGTTCTGGTCCATGCACATAAACGGACCAATGATTTATTTCAAGTAAAATCAGATCGGCTCCAATATGTCGCGAGGAGCTTTTGAATATTTTGTGAAAATAAAACACGAAATACGAAAACTGCAGGAAACCATTTACGGTAGATACACATTCATCGCCTCGAAGCAACAACATATTTCCAATTCTAATAGGTTTAATTAGATACTGTTTTCCTAATGACTATTAGCATAACCGACATCCTGAAAATCGGTCGTCAAACTGCAAATATTTAACATATCTGAACAGTATACTTCGTTTACTCTCTGTAGCGATATGACCTTCAGTTTGACCGGCGCAAAGTAGAAAAGAACAGCACTAGGCCAGAAAAGGAAGGAGACAACTCTCGGCCAAACTCTTAACCGGTGAGGAGCGTATAATCCGTACAGTACTGCACGGAAAAGTGGCGATATCCACCACATGTTTGAAAATTGTTTCATTTTGTTTACATATTGTAAATACCTTTCAAAAGTATTTCTTTTCTATTTTCGTTTAGTGTCTATAAAAATTCCTTCCTTTTGTAAATAATCTATTGTATCTTGCTTATCTATTTAAATAACTCTATTACTGTACTTTCCTATAATCCCTGTAACATTTCATCTTTTGTGTACTAACCGCATGACGTCTGTACCTTTCATTCCTTCCTAATTACATTTTTACAATCGGTTTCTTCGGTGGTTGACCGGCCATCAATTTCTTGGTATTTCTAATCTTAAAGTTTCCATATTTTAATGCTTCCCTACTCGTATCTACTACCCTCTCTATTCCTTCCTTGTAGAGCAGTTTTTCATTTTTCATAAAATACAAAATCAGTTCGTCTTACGCCTTCAGCAGAACAAGTCTCTTCTCTTCTCCTTTCGTTACGCCAGTTGTTGTTGAGTTGTAAATATATGTTATTGTTGTCTAATTTTAATTATTCGTTTTCTAAGTCCTCCTCAAACCCTTCTACAACAAAGTGACCCAAACAAACTTACGAAAGAAAAATTGACCATTTTATCCACTACAATTGCATTGCTCAAATGTTCTGTTATTGGTACCATTTACTACTGAAAATATCAACGACATGTTTATTTATATTTGAAGACATATTAAAGGCTTTAACGCTTGTTTTTGACTCGCACTACTATTCATGATTGAACAAAACTTTTGGCAGGTACTGTATGAAAAAGTATGTTTAATGAACAAGAGTCGAGAGTATAATGAGCTTTTTTCTCCCTACCTACGATTTTGCCAATCCAATACATTGGAAGGGGAACATCGCTAAAGAAAATAAATGAAGTATACCTAACTGTTATTAGAAAACGTGGAAAAATTCTCATATTTGTGAAAGCTACAATGAAATTTTATTTTAATTTTTCTTTTGTTTATTTGAAAATTTTTAGCATTTAACTATTTTGTTTTCATATTCAGTTTATGTTAGTTAAGTTTATGTTTTTCTGTAGTATGTTTTAATAAACAGTTTACAAATTTAGCACCCCTATTAATCCAATCAACACCAACACATTTATGTTTTGAATTATGTCAGTACGTATTTGCATGGTACATCTGCCTGTAAGTGTCTTTTGCTTTCGTTACTGATTTTCCTCTGAATTAATCCCATCAGTACACGAACCCACCAGTCCGGATGAAGTAATTACAAAAGTCACCGTTCGATGTGAAAAGTCAAAAATTCGAGAGCTTTATTAATGCCAGAACTGTCATGTCCACATGTTAAGATATCGTGTTAATGTGTAAATAATTATTGGAGAAGAAGCACTGATTACACAGTATTATGTAATCAGTATCGGGGCAAAGCGGACCCTGCAATCATGTCGACTCGACCACTCGGACGTTATGGTCGTTCGGGGCATGGTGTTTTGAACTTAATTGCCACTGATTTCGATAATGAATATGTTCGCAATTTTTACAGCTACACAGCTTTTCACTTCATACCCTTACGACAAATATCACAACCATTCATTAAAAATATTAAGACATTTCACGCACATAAATTTCACTTCTTTCTTTCTCACATACTGCATGACATATATACACATAACTTAATTTATCAGTAATATCTTCAAAATTATGATATGAATAAGTTATCCTTGAATTAAATATTTACCACTTTTTTATTGACAAAAATTTAGAAAGAGGAGATTATAACAATTGGAATTCTGATTCAAAATGAATCAGGAATTCATTAGAAGCGAGTTAAAAGTGAGTTGGGATGGTGACGCGGCTGACCGTTTTCACTCACCTTCATGGTTGCCCTAGCATTTTCTAAGTTTCCTTATAATTAGTAAGACGGACAATGGGACATACCTAATTAATAATTAAAGCTAAATGACAAAGCTATTACTGTAAAACTTAGCTAGTAAGTAAGTAGATGGTTTATAATTGTATTTTAAATTTGAACCATAACCTCAAAATCACCTTTAACTGTATAATAATTTCGTAGGGACTTCTTGCTTGCTTTCGAAAGAAGACTATCTAAAGATCTAGAAAACAGCTTGGAGGTAGGTATTTGAATAAGCACCCAAAAAATTTCGTTATTATTAGTTTTTAAGTCCAACCAACAAACGGGAGTTTCGATTGTAGGGACTTCGCAAAAGCTCGACTATATTTATTTTCGTGGCAAATTAAAAGCCAATGGTGTGGCGGGATGCTTTTTTAATTTTCTTAATGAATAAGTAGGTATAAGGTTTCATGCCTGCACTTCTCATTTAACGATTTATGTCATCGATGAAAAATTTCGTAACAATAAACAACGATTTAATTACAGTGGGGCAGCGCGTATGCAAGGCATGAAAGAGCTTTCGCGAGATGTTCTTGCCCGACGCAGCCGACGCTCGATTCGGACGGACCATATGTATGCAAATTTAAACAATATTTATTGAAACCCAAGCCAAAATAGCCGTGTAAAATCTATAATTCAAGTTTACTGAATGCCACCCAGTATGTTAGTCATTACCGAAATCAAGTACGCATTACCATAAATTGTGTCAAGGGAAGAAAGCACACATACACACACATGCAGGGGAAAAGGCGACTACATTTAAACGCAGCGCCTCTGCGGCGAAACCCTAAAATTACCGACAAGGAAAGAGCTCTGGAGTAACTACGGGAGTCATTCGAATTTTAACAGGAGTTAGAAAACGCTAGCCCTGATACTCATTAAAGAAAAAATTGTACTGGTTTACTAAGCTACTTATATGATTAGGTTATAAATATTTTATCTAAAAAAGATACGCAGTATGTGAGTGAAGATGCTTTTAGTTGGTAGACAAAGGTATACAATACCAAAAATAAATCTGCTGTTTTATTATATAAGAAATGATATTTTTATGGTGTAAATTATATGGGACAAACAGGTAAACATTTCAACAAACGACCAAATGAACATAAAACGCTCATCTTGCGTAATAATGCAACAACTTGATTTTAATATGAATTAATTATTTAAATATTCCTGACAAAAATAAAAGATCATCTATATATATTGTACATGCGATTTAATTTATATTACCTATCTGCAGATACGGGGGCTTACATTTTGTAAATTTTTAGAGAAATGGGACGAATTTTTCATTGTGTAGCATATTAGAAGTCATTGTACTGTTCTTATTTCGAAAGAAGTTTATTTACGTAAGTGCCTACTTACTCAAAAATTGTTGAAATATTGCGTTTATATTACCGACGAACGAAACCAAAAGTAATGGCTGAAGTTAGCAACAGCCCATTGAACTTAATCGTAATATAGAAAATACGACATAAGCTACTTCCGACAATTGCATGTTAGAATGAAGTCAATAGAGTGAACATAAGTCATAATCATATATAAGAATGATTACATGCCGTATGCTGTTGCATGAACGTATTCTAACATTTCTACTTTAAAATACAACTTGAATAACCCTGGTAAAAAATCGTATATATAAGACTGCGATTATTGCAAATCTCGTAAGAATTATTACGGTCGAGAAACGCACCGTAGCGCGTCTCGACTGTTATTAATTATTTAACCCATTAACGCACCCCGCATTTTTGTGCTTGCACACAATTCAATTACGACGGACATCTTGCCTCCGGGTTAACACTGCACCACATCATCGTACCGTGGTGATGGTAATTTCCTTTTAGTTTTTGCTCGTTTTACGAGAATAGTCGGTCGTTTTCTCTAATTAACGCCGATGGTGGCCAGCGCGCGGATTCTCTTAATTTCGATCTCAAATCGGCCACTCTTCGATACGTTCCTTCAAGCAAAGTTTCTCATACATTGCATGATGTAACGCTACACCAACATCAATACCATTCAAAACAGTATTTTTTATTTCAGGTCTGAATATCATCCATTTCTTTCTAAGTACAATACTTTCTGACGTTTAGTTATTAGTTACCTTCATCACCCCAAGGAGAGTCTTTCTATTATTATCGCATTTTAATAAAATTGCGCGTGAATTAATTAGCATAAGCATAGAAAGTTAATCATGACTTACACTTATGCTTTAGTTACTAGGGTCTAAAACTGCAATTTAATCATTACACGATGATCATTGACATAACCACTGTTCTTTATTTTAAGCGCCAAGTTCAATATCTACCGTTGCTAACTTCAGTTAGTATTGATCAGATTGCTTCGTATATACTAGATATGCTGATGACGCACATCACGCAATATTAAAATAAAATAAATAGTACAAAATATACTTCAAAGTTTATTTTTAATTATATAAAACCCACCGACATTTCGCCTGTTGTTACAAAACTTTATCAAGCTAGATGTTTTAGTTATACGTATATCATGTAGTTCATTGTTGTACATATTTTGATACTCGTATCAAACTATAGTGCGTCCTAAGAATTAGTATTATTAAATCATTTAATAATTTTCGCGTAGGCTAATAACTAAATAAATACAGACGGTGTAGTGAACGCCATCTGTAGAGATTCTTTTCAGGATTCGTTATTGCTCAACAAGGTTCTATTCTAAGTAAGGATATCAACTTATCAGGTTGTATTTGACTTTATTTAAATCACTTTTTTTTCCTGGAAACAGTTGAATGCTAAGTACAATAATGTCCTTACGATATGTATCAAAATTCCTGGAAGAATGAATAGTTCCAGCTCAATAAAATGTAAATAATTAAGGAATTTCAAAAAACTATTTGTTTCTATATCAGTACAAGGTACCTCAGATATCAGAAACAGAATTATTGTAAATACCCTAGACAAAAATTTTCAGTCTCTCAGAATCTGTCAGCGTCTCTGAGAGCGTCTCTCAGTCTTTCAAAGTCTCTCAATTATTGCCTAGGTGTTTTTATGGATCTCTCACAGTCTCTGTATGAGAGACTCGAACGATAAAATTGTTATTTCAGAGATTCGAGTGTCTCACAGAGACTGAATGAATAAAACTGAAAAGTTGAGAAACTCGAGTCTCTCGTAGACAGACTGGGATCTCTGAAATATGTTGAACTTAAAAAATTTTAACCATGTCTATCGAGACAACACTTATTGAGAGATTCGTGTTTCTCGTTCAGAGACTGGATATGAAATGAGGATCTCTCTATGAGCGACTCCAGTCTCTCGTTCAGAGGTGCTAAACAGTTTTTTTGACAGTCTCTCGACAGTCTCTCTTAGCGACACCAGAGAGACTCGATTGGAAACGGAGACTCGAATCTCGCTTTCAGAGACTCTGAGAGACTGAATATTTTTATCTCGGGTACTTATAACGCTACTTGAAAAAACTAATCACGAATATCAATTCTCCATAGGATAATGGACTAGAATGGTAGAGTAGGTACAACTTGTCTTATTTTATCTATGAAGCACATAACGAGATTATGTTCAAGTATCGCAGTATCGAATTATAAAATGTAATAATAAAGTTTCACACTGTGTTGCAAATTCAATTTTATTTTCATACATGTAAAATATAATCCCCGTCCAATTATAGCTCACGTGCATTTTATTTCAGTAACAGGCTATGACATGAGAAATGCAAATCAACTACTTATGTATTTGCAAATAAGCGGCGGATCAACTACACTCGATGTGCATAAGGATATTGTGTAAAGGACAAGACCACCGCACCGCAGCTACCACACCAACAACTTGGTTGGCCATGCATCGACTGAGAGACAGTTCGCTGCATTCAATCGACTGAAGACGGGCACGCGGATCGCCGATGGACCGTATGCAGCTTGTCGTGTCATAAAGGCTACATTTCTACGTGATCGCATTCTTTTTCCTATGTTTATACGTGAAAAACATCTATCACTTAACATTAACCGCTTCTAAAAGATGTCCTTTGCATATGTTACCGGAAATGTATGAAATCTAGGAATTGTATACAATTGTATACAATTCCTAGGAAATATATAAAATAGTGTTCCAAAAATTTTTTAATGCACCCTGAGATAAAAATATTCAGTCTCTCAGAGTCTCTGAAAGCGAGACTCGAGTCTCATTCTCTCATCGTCATCGAGTCTCTCTGGTGTCGCTGAGAGAGACTGACGAGAGACTGTCAAAAAAAACTGTTTAACGTCTGTGAACGAGAGACTCGAGTCGCTCATAGAGAGAGATCCTCATTTCGTATCCAAACTCTGTACGAGAGACTCGAATCTCTCAATAAGTGGTGTCTCGATAGACATGGTTAAAAGTTCAACATATTTTAGAGATCCCAGTCTTTCTACGAGAGACTCTGTGAGAGATTCGAATCTCTGAATTAACAATTTTATCGTTAGAGTCTCTCATACAGAGACTGTGAGAGATCCATAAAAACATCTAGTCAATAACTGAGAGACTGTGAAAGACTGTGAGAGGCGCTCTCAGAGACGCTGAAAGACTCTGAGAGACGGGAGAGAGACTGAANGTCAATAGAGTGAACATAAGTCATAATCATATATAAGAATGATTACATGCCGTATGCTGTTGCATGAACGTATTCTAACATTTCTACTTTAAAATACAACTTGAATAACCCTGGTAAAAAATCGTATATATAAGACTGCGATTATTGCAAATCTCGTAAGAATTATTACGGTCGAGAAACGCACCGTAGCGCGTCTCGACTGTTATTAATTATTTAACCCATTAACGCACCCCGCATTTTTGTGCTTGCACACAATTCAATTACGACGGACATCTTGCCTCCGGGTTAACACTGCACCACATCATCGTACCGTGGTGATGGTAATTTCCTTTTAGTTTTTGCTCGTTTTACGAGAATAGTCGGTCGTTTTCTCTAATTAACGCCGATGGTGGCCAGCGCGCGGATTCTCTTAATTTCGATCTCAAATCGGCCACTCTTCGATACGTTCCTTCAAGCAAAGTTTCTCATACATTGCATGATGTAACGCTACACCAACATCAATACCATTCAAAACAGTATTTTTTATTTCAGGTCTGAATATCATCCATTTCTTTCTAAGTACAATACTTTCTGACGTTTAGTTATTAGTTACCTTCATCACCCCAAGGAGAGTCTTTCTATTATTATCGCATTTTAATAAAATTGCGCGTGAATTAATTAGCATAAGCATAGAAAGTTAATCATGACTTACACTTATGCTTTAGTTACTAGGGTCTAAAACTGCAATTTAATCATTACACGATGATCATTGACATAACCACTGTTCTTTATTTTAAGCGCCAAGTTCAATATCTACCGTTGCTAACTTCAGTTAGTATTGATCAGATTGCTTCGTATATACTAGATATGCTGATGACGCACATCACGCAATATTAAAATAAAATAAATAGTACAAAATATACTTCAAAGTTTATTTTTAATTATATAAAACCCACCGACATTTCGCCTGTTGTTACAAAACTTTATCAAGCTAGATGTTTTAGTTATACGTATATCATGTAGTTCATTGTTGTACATATTTTGATACTCGTATCAAACTATAGTGCGTCCTAAGAATTAGTATTATTAAATCATTTAATAATTTTCGCGTAGGCTAATAACTAAATAAATACAGACGGTGTAGTGAACGCCATCTGTAGAGATTCTTTTCAGGATTCGTTATTGCTCAACAAGGTTCTATTCTAAGTAAGGATATCAACTTATCAGGTTGTATTTGACTTTATTTAAATCACTTTTTTTTCCTGGAAACAGTTGAATGCTAAGTACAATAATGTCCTTACGATATGTATCAAAATTCCTGGAAGAATGAATAGTTCCAGCTCAATAAAATGTAAATAATTAAGGAATTTCAAAAAACTATTTGTTTCTATATCAGTACAAGGTACCTCAGATATCAGAAACAGAATTATTGTAAATACCCTAGACAAAAATTTTCAGTCTCTCAGAATCTGTCAGCGTCTCTGAGAGCGTCTCTCAGTCTTTCAAAGTCTCTCAATTATTGCCTAGGTGTTTTTATGGATCTCTCACAGTCTCTGTATGAGAGACTCGAACGATAAAATTGTTATTTCAGAGATTCGAGTGTCTCACAGAGACTGAATGAATAAAACTGAAAAGTTGAGAAACTCGAGTCTCTCGTAGACAGACTGGGATCTCTGAAATATGTTGAACTTAAAAAATTTTAACCATGTCTATCGAGACAACACTTATTGAGAGATTCGTGTTTCTCGTTCAGAGACTGGATATGAAATGAGGATCTCTCTATGAGCGACTCCAGTCTCTCGTTCAGAGGTGCTAAACAGTTTTTTTGACAGTCTCTCGACAGTCTCTCTTAGCGACACCAGAGAGACTCGATTGGAAACGGAGACTCGAATCTCGCTTTCAGAGACTCTGAGAGACTGAATATTTTTATCTCGGGTACTTATAACGCTACTTGAAAAAACTAATCACGAATATCAATTCTCCATAGGATAATGGACTAGAATGGTAGAGTAGGTACAACTTGTCTTATTTTATCTATGAAGCACATAACGAGATTATGTTCAAGTATCGCAGTATCGAATTATAAAATGTAATAATAAAGTTTCACACTGTGTTGCAAATTCAATTTTATTTTCATACATGTAAAATATAATCCCCGTCCAATTATAGCTCACGTGCATTTTATTTCAGTAACAGGCTATGACATGAGAAATGCAAATCAACTACTTATGTATTTGCAAATAAGCGGCGGATCAACTACACTCGATGTGCATAAGGATATTGTGTAAAGGACAAGACCACCGCACCGCAGCTACCACACCAACAACTTGGTTGGCCATGCATCGACTGAGAGACAGTTCGCTGCATTCAATCGACTGAAGACGGGCACGCGGATCGCCGATGGACCGTATGCAGCTTGTCGTGTCATAAAGGCTACATTTCTACGTGATCGCATTCTTTTTCCTATGTTTATACGTGAAAAACATCTATCACTTAACATTAACCGCTTCTAAAAGATGTCCTTTGCATATGTTACCGGAAATGTATGAAATCTAGGAATTGTATACAATTGTATACAATTCCTAGGAAATATATAAAATAGTGTTCCAAAAATTTTTTAATGCACCCTGAGATAAAAATATTCAGTCTCTCAGAGTCTCTGAAAGCGAGACTCGAGTCTCATTCTCTCATCGAGTCTCTCTGGTGTCGCTGAGAGAGACTGACGAGAGACTGTCAAAAAAAACTGTTTAACGTCTGTGAACGAGAGACTCGAGTCGCTCATAGAGAGAGATCCTCATTTCGTATCCAAACTCTGTACGAGAGACTCGAATCTCTCAATAAGTGGTGTCTCGATAGACATGGTTAAAAGTTCAACATATTTTAGAGATCCCAGTCTTTCTACGAGAGACTCTGTGAGAGATTCGAATCTCTGAATTAACAATTTTATCGTTAGAGTCTCTCATACAGAGACTGTGAGAGATCCATAAAAACATCTAGTCAATAACTGAGAGACTGTGAAAGACTGTGAGAGGCGCTCTCAGAGACGCTGAAAGACTCTGAGAGACGGGAGAGAGACTGAAAATTTTTGTCTAGGGCTTTTAGAGTATTATTCACATTAGTTTTATACATTTCCTGGTACAATATCTGAATTTCATACAATTCCTGTATAGATACACTTCCCAGGATCATTATCATCATAAGGTCGTCAGTCCTAAGACTGGTTCGACACGCACCTCCACTCTTTCCTATCCTTAGCTAATCTTCGCATTTCCCTAAAACTAGAACAACCCATATCCTTAACTATTTGCGAACAGTAATCTAATCTAGGTCTACCTCAACCCCTCATACCTTCCGTTTCTGCCTCTGATATGTTTCTGACTAGACTTTAATGCCTGAAATTCCCCGAATATAAGTGTATTCGAAAATCTTTGAAAGTAAATAGATAACAATCTTTTTGATAAGGTACTACGAATCAGGGTTGTTATGGAATTTTGTAACTATAATCGAAACCATCGGATATCCGAAATAAAAATCTATCCGAAACTGTAACTCAATCTGCCATAAAAGTTTTGAATAATTTAGAATAAGGTGTCTAAATGAGATATGTTACAACAGATTTTCGACCAACCGTAAATAATATTTAAAAATAAGTAGCTCAATGTAATAATATTTTTCTACAATTTTAGTACCTATTTATAACCTAAAAATAAAGTCGAACCATTAGATAGATACCTATTTACATTTTCCTTTTATAGTTCCTTAAAAATCGAATATCTGTAACTAAAAGTATCCCGAACTATCGAATACTCCGAACAAATTTCATGTCCATAACCGTATCTAAAACGTTGTATAATATTATCTATATAGATATCCGTATCCATATCCAGATCTGAAGTTTTATATCCATAACATCCCTGCTTCGAACACCTTTATGTTCATGTCCGCCCAACATGTGTTTCGTCACATTTTTTGTGGTTATTATCAAAGCGAGCTTTGTTCCCAGGCGGCGCATAAAAGCTTTTATTTTTGGGAAATCAAAATTGTTCAAGCTTAACATAAGTGGATGGGATCGATATTGAACGACCAATTAGCTAAATATGAATTAAGGGAATCCTTAAGGATAAATTTTAGAATAGACTTTTTGGATGTTGCACACCATCACAATATTTTTAGAAAAATAAACCAATTTCACGCTACATGCTAGATAGACACTCAACGAATTAAGTTGCATAATCAACAATTTTATTATATTATTTAGTCTTCATGATGCAATTGTTGTGAAAGGGAATTATTAAATTAATTAAAACAATTGTCGAGTTTCGCCAATAAATTTGTAAAAGGCTTACTAAATGTTTCATTAATTTATTTTTTGTGTTGTTTTTATCCATCAACTTCTGTTTTTATTTCAGCTGTTTAAGCAAAAAAAACCTTGCAATTAATTATTTGAGATTATTTTAAATTAAAAATTTTGGTTCGGTGCGTATTAGCTGTACAATTACTAATTTATTTTCTTCGACATTGAAGAAGGATGGTGTAAGTGTCCGATACGTTATTATAAATATGTATGAATGCATCTTCTTTTTGGGTAGTTAATAAGTAGGGCTATGACTATACAGAATATCCACTTATTAAAAATTCCAAAAGTAATACGCATAATCAAAATAAACCAAATATATTAGGGACATCCTTTAAAAATATTCCTGTAGGGTAAGAAGTCAGTAAAGGCCACCCCACAACCAGGAAAAGTGTGATATTACAACAGCTTTCCATCCTTTTTCTTTACGCTAGTCGTCTGATACGAGCTTTTCTCTCTGCTTCTACACCACATTACACATATTTTACATGAAGGATTCTTTGTTAAAATAGCAATAATATCGTAATAACTGTACATAACAATAAGCACATCCTAATCAGTGCCCAACATCACCTAATAAATAAAACTAAAGCCTATGACTAAGTATATAACTATTTATTTATCTGTACCTTGTATTCGCCTTGAATGGAATGCAACATGAGAGAGCATCAGAGTGAGCCGGCTCAGGAAGAAAACAGCAGATGTATAATTAAGTAGCAGTTCCTTTTTGTAATATGACATATATTTTACGTTAATTCAAGCAAACACCTCGCCACGATACGTACACGTTATGTTAAATTTAAGGATACGACACTAAACACAAAATACATTATTAAAAACGGAAGAAAAACAACGACCCGTTCCATGACCGTAGACATTTCGACAAGCCGGAAAATGCTAGGTTAGCAGATGCCTACTATTGCCGACAACTAGCACAGACGCACTAGATCATGGATCGTTATTATCGACTGCTTTGTTTACAATACCAACATAATTCAAACTTTCGTTCGAAAATTAAAATACAACTGAAGAATTAAACATCGAAAAAATGAATTAATTTAAATATTCGACGTTAAACGCTGAATGTACCTTGTTAATAGTACTTGCATGATTAAAAGGAGAAATAGAATATGGAAAGAGCAAATCAACCAATAGATTTACCTAAATGAAATTTATGAGAAAAATATTAAAACATCATGTGTTAAATATTTTGGGACTATTTTACTAATTCTGAGTAGATATCGATTATTATACACTAATTATATACTAATTTTTGAACAAAAATGTTAGTTAACCTAACCTAAAATAATTTTGGGATTTTCCGGATGATATGATAACTCATTATCATTAAAGACGTTAGTCTGGCGGAGCGTAAACCTCATTTTCTGAACTTAATTCCCTCTGTCTAAATGTATATCACAATCCATACGACCTCTTATTAAAATTAAATTTGGTATATGGATTTAGATTAATGATTCAAAAATGTAAATAATGTAACTTTTTGAAAAGTAATCCTTTGAACCCCTTCTACAGTTCAAGAAACGGAGACACAGTAATCACAATTTCTTCTTTTTTCATTTAAGTGAAGTGTTTTTAGATGGGTTCCTTAAAATACAGGATTAAGGTATTTTACAATTTTTGGTTTTAGTTCTCAGTATTTTCAAGATATTAACATCGTTATCAAAACTTCATTTCTCCTAAATGTCTAAAAACTTTCCTGGAAGTAGGTTTGTACTTTCAGTTTACATTTTTAGTAGGTAGGTATCTTAATTTTTGTTATAACTTACTTAAAGCTATTAAATACTTAAAAATTATATTATAACCGGCTGATGTATGATGCAGATGAAAACTGATTTACGTCACGCATTTCTTCTTGCAGATAGTCGTTGTTTATCCCACACCTGTAATATTTTAAAGACAGGATGATGATAAATGCTTTGTCTCATTGAGAAATTAGTCAAGTATGGTTCATACAGAACATCAAAGTTTTAAGAAGTGTATGTAAAGAATTCGCTACATTCAGAATAACTTTTCGTTTATTTTACCATTGCCTAAAATATGTGAGGTATAGCAGAGAGCATACAACTGAGAAAAAAAGGGTAAAAATTGAACTGATGCGACGTCTGCGATGCATTATGCAAAGTTCTGGTGACAGTTGTGGTTTGTTAGGATAATGTGAATCCGTCGAATCGCGCCTGGACTTTGGGTTATACATCAATGTCAGTTTCCAATTTAAGGTTCTGCTTCATTTTTCAGCATTGACAGCAAAAGATGCATAGGCCATTGAAATGCACTGACAAGCTCTACCACCAACGCGTTTTGCGCATTCACAATTCGCGGAAATTAACAAATTGAGGGGTAAAACTCTGACCGCAGATTTATTTATAGCTAACATACACAAATACCGAACGAATTAACAAATAGTTTATGATACAATTGTAATATTTATCTAGTTAACATCCTTGCCCTAGACAAAAATTTTCAGTCTCTCTCCAGTCTCTTAGAGTTTATCAGAGTGTTTCAGCGTCTCTGAGAGCGTCTCTCACAGTCTTTCAGTTATTGCCTAGGTGTTTTTATGGATCTCTCAAAGTCTCTGTACGAGAGACTGGAACGATAAAATTGTTAATTCTGAGATTCGAGTCTCTCACAGAGATACTGAATGAATAAAACTGAAAAATTGAGAGACTCGAGTCTCTCGTAGAAAGACTGGGATCTCTGAAATATGTTGAAGTTAGAAAATTTTAACCATGTCTATCGAGACACCACTTATTGGGAGATTCCAGTCTCTCGTTCAGAGATTCGAGTCTCTCTTTCAGAGACACCGAGATACTGAACATTTTTATCTCGGGTACTTATCAAGCGCACTTTGTGTGCACTAAGTAAATAAATTGTCTATTTCCTAACTTTGAGAGATCACTCAAAAAGTGTAAATGTTAAAAGTATTTTTAAATTATCTTAAGAGTGATGATAGAAATGGACTTTAAAACACCTTACACTTTAGAGATCTCCTATATATATTATTATGTGCAACTGTGAGTTCTGTATGCATACTTATTAGATATTAGTTTGTAAGTAAGGGTAATCACAAAAGGGATTGAAGTGATAATATGTTTTTTAAAGTGACCGGTCGTGACTGGCCCTGTGTACAAAAAGGGGTAGTGGACACCGTGGTGTATTGACCACTCAAGTACTGAAACCGTCGTATTGTTCGAAGTGCATGTGTCCACCAAGGGACCAAGGCAATTCAGTGGATGGATCTGAATCGTTTTATCAGAATTTCAATTTATGATTCACCTAAATCAATAAATTAAATTAAAGAATGTTGGGCTAATTGTACCCGAATTTGGACATAATTGTTACATGAATGCTGTTCATATAATATAATATAATATGGTATAAAACAAAGTCGCTTCCAGCTGTCTGTCCCTATGTATGCTTAGATCTTTAAAACTACGCAACGGATTTTAATACGGCTTTTTTTAATAAATAGAGTGATTCAAGAGGAAGGTTCATATGTATAATACATGCATAATGTAGTAGGGAAACACTGATAATTTTAGAGGTTTNTAACTACCCCAGTAGCACACGACATTGGCCCAATATTTATTCTATATTGGTACAATATTGTATATGGGCCCAATATTGGCAATTTATAGCCAATATTGGTAATATATAGGACATATACTGTTTTCCTATATTTTAATACAATGTTTATCCGATATTTATCCAATATTAATAAAAGATATTTGACAATAACTTTTATTTATATTGATTTGTAATATTTATCCAATATTGGCAATATATACAAGGGATGTACCTTTTCCTTTATTTATATAGAATATTTATCCAATACTGATCCAACATTGATAAAACATCTTTGACAAAATTGAGTCCATATAAAGGCACTTTGCCCGGCGCTTGGGTACCAAAATTCTTGGAAGATTGATGATTAGGTTAACTTTTAGTTCGTCTAGAAATTACAACCTAACCTAAACTGTTAGCCAATATTGGTAAAATATAGGACATGTACCTTCTTCCTATATTTTAATACAATGTTTATCCGATATTGATCCAATATTAATAGAAGATATTTGGCAATAAAAGTCATCTCATCCAGGCACCCATACCTCTGTCCCTCTGAATACATTCCTGCTTCCCACATCAGTTTAATAACAGTTTCTCCAGTAAGTTCTGTATGACCGACTGAAGTTTGAAACCCAGAATATAGTAGGCAGTTGAATGATAAAACGGTGATATGTGAAGGCGCAGCATTGTTTTTCGAATGACAACAAACATCTTTTGAAGAAAACGATATCGCGACCACCTACGCGCAAGCGCAAAGTCGTGTTCTAGAAATTCGCGGTGGCTGTGTGACGTAAATAAACACATTTTTTGCGCTTACATTACAAACGCTGGCTAAACCCTACGAGATAGATCAAAATAGTGTACCACAGTATTGTACATCTTAAAAATTCTACAAAAAAGTCCGGGATGGTATATGTTTATCTCTTAGAGATAACCCACAATAATCATTTTTTATCCTTTACTTTTATGAGAAATAATGGCTTATTTACGAAGTGATTTTAAGCAATACAATCCTTATCCAATTAAGTACTTTTAAATACATTGTGCATTTAATATAGATCAATATGGCTCTGTACAGCATGTAATTTAAATGAATATTTTCGAAGATATTACAGATTTAAAATGCAGGGACATGCGGTTGCGGTGGTACCGACCGGGAGGTCGGTTTGTATTATCTTAAGACAAAAAAGCTGTATATAAAGACATATAGTAAAATATTAAGTATCAGCATTGCACCCTTGTGAAGCTGGGGCGGGTCGCTAGTTTCATATAAAGAATAAATGTTGCATTAGTGTATTTATAGTTCATATTTCATTCATGAAAAGATTTATTCGAACCATACGTTTATTTATTCTGGTAGAAACCCGAACATTTCCCCGGTGACCACTACGACTACTATCAATAACTTTTGCGTCTACAATGAGCTTTATAGTCGATGAGATATAATCTTACAAAGATTCAGCTACCCAAATTACAAAAATTAAATGTTTGAGTCATGCATCTAAACCTTATAGCTACTTATGAGGTTCTGTTACTCGCTGGACCCGATTTCGTAATGGAACATTAATAAAAATCAATTAAAATTCATGCAGGATTTAAATATTAATCAATATCCTTTTGCATATTAAACGGCGAAAGAGTTCCTTTTTGAGGTCGTCGAACACACCATGTAACATTGTTTTTAATGAGCGTACTGTTACCGAAACGGAGAACCGTGTTATTTTTGCGATTTGACATTTGCGTGCTGTGCAAGAGCACCTTAAAGCGCAGCTGAACGTTGTCGTACGCCGCGAGCCTCCTTACAACTTCATACAAAGCAACCACGAACGTAAAATATATGCATCTCATAAACGTGCCGTTGTTAATGCAGCGCAAAGAATACTTCGGTAATGAGCGCAATGTATCATGAAAGAGCAAAGAGAAGGCAGCTTTTGAATGAGCGTCACACAGCCACCGCGAATTTCTAGAACACGACTTTGCGCTTGCGCGTAGGTGGTCGCGATATCGTTTTCTTCAAAAGATGTTTGTTGTCATTCGAAAAACAATGCTGCGCCTTCACATATCACCGTTTTATCATTCAACTGCCTACTATATTCTGGGTTTCAAACTTCAGTCGGTCATACAGAACTTACTGGAGAAACTGTTATTAAACTGATGTGGGAAGCAGGAATGTATTCAGAGGGACAGAGGTATGGGTGCCTGGATGAGATGACTTTTATTGCCAAATATCTTCTATTAATATTGGATCAATATCGGATAAACATTGTATTAAAATATAGGAAGAAGGTACATCTCCTATATTTTACCAATATTGGCTAACAGTTTGTTTAGGTTAGGTTGCAATTTCTAGACGACCTAAAAGTTAACCTAACCATCAATCTTCCAAGAATTTTGGTACCCAAGCGCCGGGCAAAATTCCTTTATATGGACTCAATTTTGTCAAAGATGTTTTGTCAATGTTGGGTCAGTATTGGGTAAATATTCTATATAAATAAAGGAAAAGGTACATCCCTTGTATATATAGCCAATATTGGATAAATATTACAAATCAATATAAATAAAAGTTATTGTCAAATATCTTTTATTAATATTGGATAAATATCGGATAAACATTGTATTAAAATATAGGAAAAAGGTATATGTCCTATATATTACCAATATTGGCTATAAATTGCCAATATTGGGCCCATATACAATATTGTACCAATATAGAATAAATATTGGGCCAATGTCGTGTGCTACTGGGGTAGTTAGAGATATGGATTTCTTTTGTTTTCGAGAAATGCAAAAATTGCCTCAAGATAGAAGGACGTTGACCAGTGTCAACCAGTCTTGAAGATAATGATTGCCCAAAAAGTTTTTGACAGCAGATTTTGAAGCGTTTCCTTCACTTGCTTTCCTGTCATCAATTATAAACCCAGGCCTAAGTTATCTCCATAAGAAACAGTATGAATGAAAAAATATCCAGCTTAAAAATAGATTGAGTTTAATACAGATTGAGCTCTACCCTTTCTTTACAATTTATTTACTGTATTTTTGATGACCCTTAAAAAAATTTCAATAACGAATTGATTATTACTACTTTACACTAATGCAATATTAATTTGAAATCATTTTTTCAATTTTTTATTTACCCACTACAAACTACCTCAAATTAATGAAGGAAAAATTGTTGCCGTTGTCACACCCCCGCCGGGAATCGAACCCGAGACCTATGACTTTACGCACCAATGTTCTGACCATTAAACTACGCGAGGTGACAACAGCAACTACGACCAACCGACCTACAAGGTTAACGATCCGTCGATTTGACAACAGCAACAATTTTTCTCTCATTTGTTTGAGGTAGTTTGTAGTCTGTAAATAAAAAATCGAAAAAGTGATTTCAAATTAATATTGCTTATTAATCCACTATTAAGTAACTAACAATGTCATAGGATTTCATATATTTGCTATAATGCATTGGACATCTGCAGAATTTCCATACAAATATATTTAATTGTTTTGACATCAAAGGTATTAAAAACCCTAAGTACATGTGGGTATTTATAATTAAAAAATTACGATAAATTGTAAAATGTACCGTATTTTGACCGCCTGCAATCCGATCAAAGATGCTGTTATGAACTGGTGCAACTGCAGTTCTACAGAAAATTAAGCATTAACATATGTGTACGTATAAGATACCTGCTGCATTCATTGTATGACACGGGTGACCCAAAAAAGGTTGTCGAAAATAAATGAATATTTAATTACTAGTCGGAGCCCAGGGAGAACGATACGGCGAGACTAATTGGCAACAATCAAACGCTTCGAGAAAGTTGGGCGGATAAAATTTATAGGTCGCAATGGCCTTGCTCGGTCGCCTTATTTATTTGATCGCAAAAACGACTTCTGCGCCGATCACAGAAGAAGAAAATATTTTATTTTCAAATTTAGACTTTCTTTACTTTGGGTGGAAAGGACAACGCCCTGGAATGCCGTCGCTTCTTCATTCGCCGACCATTGTTCCCCATTACTTTTTTCTTCTTGCAGCTCCATTGTCTTCAACTGACTAATGCGCTGATCAAATCAAAAAATTTTCTTCCTGCTAGATTCATTTGAACGTTTAATGTATGCCATCATTTACCACTGTTATATACAAAAGCAATTCGCCGTAAAAAAAATTATTTATGTAGTCATATTACACGGTGTTTAAAAAATAAAAACAGAAATTCAGTGTGCCATCTACATACAATATTAAGATTGTTTTGGAGAAGAAACATCCGGCTTATAGCTTTATCATCGCACAAATTAGAAAAGTTTTGAGTATTTAACACATATTTGTAGCATATAACGCAGGTATGCGATTAAATCAACGTTTAACAGAGATAATCTGTGATTTACTATCAGTCAAACATACGAACGATAAATATTGTGTGTTTTCTTTGTTTTGTTGAATGACTCACTAATTTACTTAATTCCAGATACCCATGCATGTACTAACGTCCTCGCCTTTAATCTTCCAATGTTAAGTACATATACAACATTAAAAACTTCTTCTGCTTCTCTAAGTGTAATATCGTAAAAATTATATTTGGTCCATCGAGCCGGATATTAATGTGATATTTTCCAAAATACACTTAATGTTATTCAGAAATTACCCTGTCTTAATCTTGTTAAATGCGTTGAAATAAAGTAAATGTTCTAAAACTTGTTTGGTTCTAAACCTAGTCCCTAGAACTAGTCGTTTAAAATGAAAATAAAATCAAGGAGCAGTTAAAACAACAAAAGATTCAGTTTGGCAACCGTATAATGGATCACGTGGGCGCTAGTTGTTAATATTCTCAGGACAGCAAGCAATCTGATCCCTGGATCACGCCGGCAACCGTTTATTGTTATACATCTAGGTACGATAATAAAAGCTTATAGTTTCTGTTCTCTCACGTAACACAGATACGTTTTGCTGTTCGACAATAAAATTAATCCAATCAATTTGCATGTAACATTGTAAGCCAATAGGGCAGAGAAGTTTAGTATACACTCGTAGCAAAATGCCGACTCTCTATACGAAAGATAATAACAACAATCGCCGCGTCAGCTACCGCTTACTTGGGATCGTAACCAATACCCTTCTCGATAAGATCGCAACTAACAATAAACCTGACACGATCTGCCCGACATTTATCAAATCTGAGTCAAGTGACGCGTAAGACAGCAGGAAAACAGGGTGGAGAAATCTTCCTTATTCAGTGCACGTCTGGGACGCAATTATCTAGATGACTTGTGGCACCTGCGAACTTAAAATAAATTACTCTAGCTAACTCCTTCGACAATGACACTTGTTAAGTCTAAGCGGTATCTCTAATACTTTCGCCATTCATTGATCATTCATGAAGTATTGTTCAATGTTGTAATCATATTTAAGAAATACATAACAAATAAGTATATATGAAAAGACAGAAAAGAAAGATTCATAAATTACATTAGATATATGAGTGAATAATCTTCGATTAAGTGTCCGATTGTTCCAATTTTACAGCTTCCATAAGCTTCAGTTGAACTTGAACCAAAGTGATACAAAACTGATAGTTACGGGAAATTTTGAACATCGCAAATGTTTCAGTTATAACGATGATCAATGGGTCAAATTTGCAATTTAATTTGCAATAATGATAATAATAAGGGATCAAACTCAAAGGAGTCTTAGAATATGGCAGTGCAAACCTACATTGGATGAAAGAGAAGATGCTTTCACCAAAATATCCAAAACAAACGCTACTACAACGAAAAGCATAAGATTAACCAAAAGTATTCTAATGATATTTCAACGTTTTCAATTTTTACTTTTACAACTAACAAAAACTATGTTTGGAATTTTACGACACAAGTAGTCATTCGAACGTTTCGCTACAACCGTTGCAGGCACCCTCAATCTGTCACCACATGTTCTACTCAGGTATAATCCCTAAGGATGCTTAAGCCAGTTTTCAGCCTCTTTCGGATAATAACTCTATTCGCAAGACTATTTGCGATGGAGATTTCAAAAACCGCGAAAAATAATTTTGCAATTTTCCATTTTCACTTCAATGTTAAATGTTACCTATTGTTAAGTGTTGTGCTTTAATAAAAATTTTGATTCAAAGTATTTATTGCGTCTATTTTCCATCCAGACTCGGTGTTTCTTGTTACCAGTCGTTTCGTTTATGGTAGAAATACGGTACGGTAGCCTAATATCAATGGAATGGTAACTAGTTCCGTATGAGATGAATTGAGCGGTATAAAGGCAGGTAGCTGCTGCTGCTAGGGGCCAGATAAGATCGGTGAAACATAATAGGGGAACGGACTTATCAGCACCTCCATCAGACAATCAGAGATCGCATTACACTCGCAACAGGAGGAAGCAATCCTATTGTAATGTTATGCTTCTAGGTGGCATCGGAAGCTGAAAAATTGCATTAAAATTGAGACGGACTTTGAAAGGAGCAGAGGCGGCTCTTTCAATTGTTCTCCTAAAAGGTATCATTATTTTAAAGTTATTTATACAGAAACGGCAACTCTTGTTATATTTGGCAACAGAGAAACATTTTTTATGAAAAACAGGTGCACAAGATAACATGATGCTGACAAAAGACAACTAAGGGAACACTTATCACTCTTCTAAGTTATAAATTTTAAAAAAAACTTTTAGGTGTTTAATTCTCACTAGCCACTAATGCTGATGGGCGGACAGCCCCTCCGGACTTTGCCGGAAGGTAGGGCGAAAGGCCCTCGTTAGCCTCTTTTCAGGCATCGTGGAAGTAGGTGGGTGGTGGCTCGGACGAGAAAGATCCCTAGACGAAAATTTTCAGTCTCTCAGTCTTTCAGAGTCTTTTAGCGTCTTTGAGAACGTCTCCCACAGTTATTTACAGTCTCTTAGTTATTGGCAAGGTGTTTTTATGGATCTCTCAGTCTCTGTATGAATAAAACTGAGAAATTGAGAGACTGGAGTCTCTCGCAGAAAGACTGGGATCTCTGAAATATGTTGAAATTTTAACCATTCTATCGAGACATCATTTATTGAGAGATTCGAGTCTCTCGTTCAGAGACTGGATACGAAATGAGGATCTCTCTATGAGCGACTCGAGTCTCTCGTTCAGAGATTCGAGTCTCTCGTTCAGAGACTGGATACGAAATGAGAATCTCTCTATGAGCGACTCGAGTCTGTCGTTCAGAGACGCCAAACAGTTTTTTTGAAAGTCTCTCGACAGTCTCTCTCAGCGACACCAGAGAAACTCGTTGAGAGACGGAGACTCGACTCTCGCTTTCAGAGACTCTGAGAGACTGAACATTTTTATCTTGGGAATATTTATCACTCGTCTAGGTTCTAACTTTAAAAAAAAAACTTTTCGGTGTTTCATTCGCACCAGCCACTAATGCTGGTGGGTGAACAGTCCCTCCGGACTACCCTCTTCAGCCTTCAGGAATCGTGGGAATAGGTGGGTGGTGGTGCGAGTGAGATAAATGAAACGGACGAAATGACGACAGAAGAGAATGATATATTATTTGTGGAATATTGCTGTCCCTAAGTGATCCAAGGAAACCACAGAAATACTTGGACCAAGTCAGACGGATCTGGAATCGAACCGGCGTCCTCCCGAATGCTAAGCAATGGCCCTCCAGGCCATGCCGCTCGGTGCATGAAGTTCGAATTGCAAACAATCAAATAGTTAATATTCAAAATATATAATCACCATAATCACAGGGTCGTTAGAAGACTGGTTAGATTGTTTCTGTCTTGAGCGAAAATTGTCGCATTTCCTTAAGACTAGAACATTTCACATACCTAACTGTTTGTGAACAGTAATGTAGTCTAAATCTATCACTGCTACTTTTCACTCCTGTTCCTTCTTCAAATATTTCTCTAAGTAGCCCTCAGAAGATGCCTTATTACTATAATTTCCATTGTCTCCTTGATAAATCTGCAGATACAAAAGGCTCTGAAGTGTTCGAGTGGATGTTAGTTTCCTAGCAGATTTAAAAAATTGATTCTTCCAAATAGAGTAGATATTAATTAACACAAAGTTCTTTTGTTGTAAAAATTATAGTATATTTTTTCTGAATTATGTCTTCCATTATGTGTATATTAAACGTTGAACAATTCTATACGAGTAAACAGCCAGGAAAAAACTAATGTGTTTATATAAAAATCTCCTGCTGTTTAACATTCTCTCAGTTTTCAAACACCATAATCTTTTATTATGCACAACAAACTATTTTAAAGGCAGAATAAAAATGTTATTTGAAACAAGAAAGATAAATAAGGAAGAAGAGACAAAACGGCGTCTTTACCGTTGATGACAAGGAATTCGACATCATACGTGTCGTTATTTATGCCAGAGGAAATCCCATTTGATCACATGTTTTTTCCCTTTTTCGGCCCGAAGCGTGCGTGACTCTATTTTATAGAAATTCTTTGTTTCAATCGCCGGTTACTTTTATTTATAGTAATGTGCGGACATCTCCTCAACTCTCTGATATTACGATTTTATGAGCTTTAATGTGTTTCTCTCATGAATTTTAAGTGCATTTATGGATTCTATACTTCGATTTTTATCGTCGACGCCACTACAGCTGCTGAGCGCGGGTATATTGTCCAAATAAAGTTATTAGATACCCGAGATATAAACTTGATAATTTATACGGAGATTACTTCTTATTGGTTGGTATTTTAAAATGCACTGATGTCTCATTGAAGGCCCATCGTCATATAAACTTAATATTTTAATTTCTCTGAAATACTAACTTCTTTTACATCAGAGTTATCTATCACTAGAGTTTAGTTTAAAGTATAGTTACTTATTCAGTATTCACTTTTTGAGTGAAACGAAAATATTCCAAAATGGACCTTTTTGAAACATTTCATGTGACATTAAATTCAATTGTGCAATGAAAAAGTTATCGAATTGANGAAGTTAGAAAATTTTAACCATGTCTATCGAGACACCACTTATTGGGAGATTCCAGTCTCTCGTTCAGAGATTCGAGTCTCTCTTTCAGAGACACCGAGATACTGAACATTTTTATCTCGGGTACTTATCAAGCGCACTTTGTGTGCACTAAGTAAATAAATTGTCTATTTCCTAACTTTGAGAGATCACTCAAAAAGTGTAAATGTTAAAAGTATTTTTAAATTATCTTAAGAGTGATGATAGAAATGGACTTTAAAACACCTTACACTTTAGAGATCTCCTATATATATTATTATGTGCAACTGTGAGTTCTGTATGCATACTTATTAGATATTAGTTTGTAAGTAAGGGTAATCACAAAAGGGATTGAAGTGATAATATGTTTTTTAAAGTGACCGGTCGTGACTGGCCCTGTGTACAAAAAGGGGTAGTGGACACCGTGGTGTATTGACCACTCAAGTACTGAAACCGTCGTATTGTTCGAAGTGCATGTGTCCACCAAGGGACCAAGGCAATTCAGTGGATGGATCTGAATCGTTTTATCAGAATTTCAATTTATGATTCACCTAAATCAATAAATTAAATTAAAGAATGTTGGGCTAATTGTACCCGAATTTGGACATAAGATTCAAAAATGTAAATAATGTAACTTTTTACCAAGAGGTCCTTTGAACCCCTTCTACAGTTCAAGAAACGGAGACACAGTAATCACAATTTCTTCTTTTTTCATTTAAGTGAAGTGTTTTTAGATGGGTTCCTTAAAATACAGGATTAAGGTATTTTACAATTTTTGGTTTTAGTTCTCAGTATTTTCAAGATATTAACATCGTTATCAAAACTTCATTTCTCCTAAATGTCTAAAAACTTTCCTGGAAGTAGGTTTGTACTTTCAGTTTACATTTTTAGTAGGTAGGTATCTTAATTTTTGTTATAACTTACTTAAAGCTATTAAATACTTAAAAATTATATTATAACCGGCTGATGTATGATGCAGATGAAAACTGATTTACGTCACGCATTTCTTCTTGCAGATAGTCGTTGTTTATCCCACACCTGTAATATTTTAAAGACAGGATGATGATAAATGCTTTGTCTCATTGAGAAATTAGTCAAGTATGGTTCATACAGAACATCAAAGTTTTAAGAAGTGTATGTAAAGAATTCGCTACATTCAGAATAACTTTTCGTTTATTTTACCATTGCCTAAAATATGTGAGGTATAGCAGAGAGCATACAACTGAGAAAAAAAGGGTAAAAATTGAACTGATGCGACGTCTGCGATGCATTATGCAAAGTTCTGGTGACAGTTGTGGTTTGTTAGGATAATGTGAATCCGTCGAATCGCGCCTGGACTTTGGGTTATACATCAATGTCAGTTTCCAATTTAAGGTTCTGCTTCATTTTTCAGCATTGACAGCAAAAGATGCATAGGCCATTGAAATGCACTGACAAGCTCTACCACCAACGCGTTTTGCGCATTCACAATTCGCGGAAATTAACAAATTGAGGGGTAAAACTCTGACCGCAGATTTATTTATAGCTAACATACACAAATACCGAACGAATTAACAAATAGTTTATGATACAATTGTAATATTTATCTAGTTAACATCCTTGCCCTAGACAAAAATTTTCAGTCTCTCTCCAGTCTCTTAGAGTTTATCAGAGTGTTTCAGCGTCTCTGAGAGCGTCTCTCACAGTCTTTCAGTTATTGCCTAGGTGTTTTTATGGATCTCTCAAAGTCTCTGTACGAGAGACTGGAACGATAAAATTGTTAATTCTGAGATTCGAGTCTCTCACAGAGATACTGAATGAATAAAACTGAAAAATTGAGAGACTCGAGTCTCTCGTAGAAAGACTGGGATCTCTGAAATATGTTGAAGTTAGAAAATTTTAACCATGTCTATCGAGACACCACTTATTGGGAGATTCCAGTCTCTCGTTCAGAGATTCGAGTCTCTCTTTCAGAGACACCGAGATACTGAACATTTTTATCTCGGGTACTTATCAAGCGCACTTTGTGTGCACTAAGTAAATAAATTGTCTATTTCCTAACTTTGAGAGATCACTCAAAAAGTGTAAATGTTAAAAGTATTTTTAAATTATCTTAAGAGTGATGATAGAAATGGACTTTAAAACACCTTACACTTTAGAGATCTCCTATATATATTATTATGTGCAACTGTGAGTTCTGTATGCATACTTATTAGATATTAGTTTGTAAGTAAGGGTAATCACAAAAGGGATTGAAGTGATAATATGTTTTTTAAAGTGACCGGTCGTGACTGGCCCTGTGTACAAAAAGGGGTAGTGGACACCGTGGTGTATTGACCACTCAAGTACTGAAACCGTCGTATTGTTCGAAGTGCATGTGTCCACCAAGGGACCAAGGCAATTCAGTGGATGGATCTGAATCGTTTTATCAGAATTTCAATTTATGATTCACCTAAATCAATAAATTAAATTAAAGAATGTTGGGCTAATTGTACCCGAATTTGGACATAATTGTTACATGAATGCTGTTCATATAATATAATATAATATGGTATAAAACAAAGTCG
>NW_020442466.1:1948469-1958101 GCF_000699045.2 Agrilus planipennis
CGGGTTGTGACCCAAAAAAGGTTGTCGAAAATAAATGAATATTTAATTACTAGTCGGAGCCCAGGGAGAACGATACGGCGAGACTAATTGGCAACAATCAAACGCTTCGAGAAAGTTGGGCGGATAAAATTTATAGGTCGCAATGGCCTTGCTCGGTCGCCTTATTTATTTGATCGCAAAAACGACTTCTGCGCCGATCACAGAAGAAGAAAATATTTTATTTTCAAATTTAGACTTTCTTTACTTTGGGTGGAAAGGACAACGCCCTGGAATGCCGTCGCTTCTTCATTCGCCGACCATTGTTCCCCATTACTTTTTTCTTCTTGCAGCTCCATTGTCTTCAACTGACTAATGCGCTGATCAAATCAAAAAATTTTCTTCCTGCTAGATTCATTTGAACGTTTAATGTATGCCATCATTTACCACTGTTATATACAAAAGCAATTCGCCGTAAAAAAAATTATTTATGTAGTCATATTACACGGTGTTTAAAAAATAAAAACAGAAATTCAGTGTGCCATCTACATACAATATTAAGATTGTTTTGGAGAAGAAACATCCGGCTTATAGCTTTATCATCGCACAAATTAGAAAAGTTTTGAGTATTTAACACATATTTGTAGCATATAACGCAGGTATGCGATTAAATCAACGTTTAACAGAGATAATCTGTGATTTACTATCAGTCAAACATACGAACGATAAATATTGTGTGTTTTCTTTGTTTTGTTGAATGACTCACTAATTTACTTAATTCCAGATACCCATGCATGTACTAACGTCCTCGCCTTTAATCTTCCAATGTTAAGTACATATACAACATTAAAAACTTCTTCTGCTTCTCTAAGTGTAATATCGTAAAAATTATATTTGGTCCATCGAGCCGGATATTAATGTGATATTTTCCAAAATACACTTAATGTTATTCAGAAATTACCCTGTCTTAATCTTGTTAAATGCGTTGAAATAAAGTAAATGTTCTAAAACTTGTTTGGTTCTAAACCTAGTCCCTAGAACTAGTCGTTTAAAATGAAAATAAAATCAAGGAGCAGTTAAAACAACAAAAGATTCAGTTTGGCAACCGTATAATGGATCACGTGGGCGCTAGTTGTTAATATTCTCAGGACAGCAAGCAATCTGATCCCTGGATCACGCCGGCAACCGTTTATTGTTATACATCTAGGTACGATAATAAAAGCTTATAGTTTCTGTTCTCTCACGTAACACAGATACGTTTTGCTGTTCGACAATAAAATTAATCCAATCAATTTGCATGTAACATTGTAAGCCAATAGGGCAGAGAAGTTTAGTATACACTCGTAGCAAAATGCCGACTCTCTATACGAAAGATAATAACAACAATCGCCGCGTCAGCTACCGCTTACTTGGGATCGTAACCAATACCCTTCTCGATAAGATCGCAACTAACAATAAACCTGACACGATCTGCCCGACATTTATCAAATCTGAGTCAAGTGACGCGTAAGACAGCAGGAAAACAGGGTGGAGAAATCTTCCTTATTCAGTGCACGTCTGGGACGCAATTATCTAGATGACTTGTGGCACCTGCGAACTTAAAATAAATTACTCTAGCTAACTCCTTCGACAATGACACTTGTTAAGTCTAAGCGGTATCTCTAATACTTTCGCCATTCATTGATCATTCATGAAGTATTGTTCAATGTTGTAATCATATTTAAGAAATACATAACAAATAAGTATATATGAAAAGACAGAAAAGAAAGATTCATAAATTACATTAGATATATGAGTGAATAATCTTCGATTAAGTGTCCGATTGTTCCAATTTTACAGCTTCCATAAGCTTCAGTTGAACTTGAACCAAAGTGATACAAAACTGATAGTTACGGGAAATTTTGAACATCGCAAATGTTTCAGTTATAACGATGATCAATGGGTCAAATTTGCAATTTAATTTGCAATAATGATAATAATAAGGGATCAAACTCAAAGGAGTCTTAGAATATGGCAGTGCAAACCTACATTGGATGAAAGAGAAGATGCTTTCACCAAAATATCCAAAACAAACGCTACTACAACGAAAAGCATAAGATTAACCAAAAGTATTCTAATGATATTTCAACGTTTTCAATTTTTACTTTTACAACTAACAAAAACTATGTTTGGAATTTTACGACACAAGTAGTCATTCGAACGTTTCGCTACAACCGTTGCAGGCACCCTCAATCTGTCACCACATGTTCTACTCAGGTATAATCCCTAAGGATGCTTAAGCCAGTTTTCAGCCTCTTTCGGATAATAACTCTATTCGCAAGACTATTTGCGATGGAGATTTCAAAAACCGCGAAAAATAATTTTGCAATTTTCCATTTTCACTTCAATGTTAAATGTTACCTATTGTTAAGTGTTGTGCTTTAATAAAAATTTTGATTCAAAGTATTTATTGCGTCTATTTTCCATCCAGACTCGGTGTTTCTTGTTACCAGTCGTTTCGTTTATGGTAGAAATACGGTACGGTAGCCTAATATCAATGGAATGGTAACTAGTTCCGTATGAGATGAATTGAGCGGTATAAAGGCAGGTAGCTGCTGCTGCTAGGGGCCAGATAAGATCGGTGAAACATAATAGGGGAACGGACTTATCAGCACCTCCATCAGACAATCAGAGATCGCATTACACTCGCAACAGGAGGAAGCAATCCTATTGTAATGTTATGCTTCTAGGTGGCATCGGAAGCTGAAAAATTGCATTAAAATTGAGACGGACTTTGAAAGGAGCAGAGGCGGCTCTTTCAATTGTTCTCCTAAAAGGTATCATTATTTTAAAGTTATTTATACAGAAACGGCAACTCTTGTTATATTTGGCAACAGAGAAACATTTTTTATGAAAAACAGGTGCACAAGATAACATGATGCTGACAAAAGACAACTAAGGGAACACTTATCACTCTTCTAAGTTATAAATTTTAAAAAAAACTTTTAGGTGTTTAATTCTCACTAGCCACTAATGCTGATGGGCGGACAGCCCCTCCGGACTTTGCCGGAAGGTAGGGCGAAAGGCCCTCGTTAGCCTCTTTTCAGGCATCGTGGAAGTAGGTGGGTGGTGGCTCGGACGAGAAAGATCCCTAGACGAAAATTTTCAGTCTCTCAGTCTTTCAGAGTCTTTTAGCGTCTTTGAGAACGTCTCCCACAGTTATTTACAGTCTCTTAGTTATTGGCAAGGTGTTTTTATGGATCTCTCAGTCTCTGTATGAATAAAACTGAGAAATTGAGAGACTGGAGTCTCTCGCAGAAAGACTGGGATCTCTGAAATATGTTGAAATTTTAACCATTCTATCGAGACATCATTTATTGAGAGATTCGAGTCTCTCGTTCAGAGACTGGATACGAAATGAGAATCTCTCTATGAGCGACTCGAGTCTGTCGTTCAGAGACGCCAAACAGTTTTTTTGAAAGTCTCTCGACAGTCTCTCTCAGCGACACCAGAGAAACTCGTTGAGAGACGGAGACTCGACTCTCGCTTTCAGAGACTCTGAGAGACTGAACATTTTTATCTTGGGAATATTTATCACTCGTCTAGGTTCTAACTTTAAAAAAAAAACTTTTCGGTGTTTCATTCGCACCAGCCACTAATGCTGGTGGGTGAACAGTCCCTCCGGACTACCCTCTTCAGCCTTCAGGAATCGTGGGAATAGGTGGGTGGTGGTGCGAGTGAGATAAATGAAACGGACGAAATGACGACAGAAGAGAATGATATATTATTTGTGGAATATTGCTGTCCCTAAGTGATCCAAGGAAACCACAGAAATACTTGGACCAAGTCAGACGGATCTGGAATCGAACCGGCGTCCTCCCGAATGCTAAGCAATGGCCCTCCAGGCCATGCCGCTCGGTGCATGAAGTTCGAATTGCAAACAATCAAATAGTTAATATTCAAAATATATAATCACCATAATCACAGGGTCGTTAGAAGACTGGTTAGATTGTTTCTGTCTTGAGCGAAAATTGTCGCATTTCCTTAAGACTAGAACATTTCACATACCTAACTGTTTGTGAACAGTAATGTAGTCTAAATCTATCACTGCTACTTTTCACTCCTGTTCCTTCTTCAAATATTTCTCTAAGTAGCCCTCAGAAGATGCCTTATTACTATAATTTCCATTGTCTCCTTGATAAATCTGCAGATACAAAAGGCTCTGAAGTGTTCGAGTGGATGTTAGTTTCCTAGCAGATTTAAAAAATTGATTCTTCCAAATAGAGTAGATATTAATTAACACAAAGTTCTTTTGTTGTAAAAATTATAGTATATTTTTTCTGAATTATGTCTTCCATTATGTGTATATTAAACGTTGAACAATTCTATACGAGTAAACAGCCAGGAAAAAACTAATGTGTTTATATAAAAATCTCCTGCTGTTTAACATTCTCTCAGTTTTCAAACACCATAATCTTTTATTATGCACAACAAACTATTTTAAAGGCAGAATAAAAATGTTATTTGAAACAAGAAAGATAAATAAGGAAGAAGAGACAAAACGGCGTCTTTACCGTTGATGACAAGGAATTCGACATCATACGTGTCGTTATTTATGCCAGAGGAAATCCCATTTGATCACATGTTTTTTCCCTTTTTCGGCCCGAAGCGTGCGTGACTCTATTTTATAGAAATTCTTTGTTTCAATCGCCGGTTACTTTTATTTATAGTAATGTGCGGACATCTCCTCAACTCTCTGATATTACGATTTTATGAGCTTTAATGTGTTTCTCTCATGAATTTTAAGTGCATTTATGGATTCTATACTTCGATTTTTATCGTCGACGCCACTACAGCTGCTGAGCGCGGGTATATTGTCCAAATAAAGTTATTAGATACCCGAGATATAAACTTGATAATTTATACGGAGATTACTTCTTATTGGTTGGTATTTTAAAATGCACTGATGTCTCATTGAAGGCCCATCGTCATATAAACTTAATATTTTAATTTCTCTGAAATACTAACTTCTTTTACATCAGAGTTATCTATCACTAGAGTTTAGTTTAAAGTATAGTTACTTATTCAGTATTCACTTTTTGAGTGAAACGAAAATATTCCAAAATGGACCTTTTTGAAACATTTCATGTGACATTAAATTCAATTGTGCAATGAAAAAGTTATCGAATTGAAATAAAATAAGAGATAGCAATCAATTTTCTTAACAGAATAGATCAAAAACTGAAGTATGTTACACTTACATAAATTGCTGAATTATAAACAATTAAAAATAAACATTAAATATATCTATCAATAATCAAAGCCAAATTGGAGTAAGAACTATTGCCAACGGTTTTCTACTAAAATTATCAGGCCTTATCAAAGGGTAGTTTTTAGCCAAACAGAATGTAGCAACTCAAATAAGTGAATATTCGTTAACGGAAAAAATAACAGAACTTTCCAAAATTTCCACATGTGGAGTTACTTTTGGGTGTCACGTTTCCAAAAATTAATTGCATGTCAGTAATTGCGAAATTGCGTGCCGAAATGGTCGAAAAGAGGGCGAACACAGAAAGCCTCGTTCCTTGTTCATTTCTTGTTGCGGTTCGCGACCTCGTCCACGTCGGCGAGTTGGCGCCGTCCGCCTTGAGCCCCACCAGAGTATCAACAGCAGGAGTCCGCGGAACACCGATTCTTTTACCAACAGCTCCTCGTGCACAACACGATGCTATTGGGGGACCTACATAACGTTCTTATAGGCACTGTAATGTGGAACTTTATGTAACGCACTTTAGAAAGACTGAAGGAACTGGAGAGGAGTCTTATTCTGAAGCTAATGGAAGTGGCAACGGTGACTTAACAGTGGAGAAATTGACTGAGAGAAAATTCTTCACTCAGTAACTGAGAAATCAATCTTCAAGAAGTCAATTTTGGATCATTTGATTTGACTTAAGAGCATTCCTAAATCCCGAGAGTAGTTTGGAGAGATTTACCTTGTAATGAAAATCAAAAAAATGTTGGCATTGAATTGTTGAAAACTAAATGAACTAAAACTCGAGAACGGCTGGACCAATTACGATAATTTTTTTTTAAGATATGCCTTGAAGACCGAAGAAAGTTCTTATGAAGAGAAAAATTACCCAGAAATCCTAGCTGTCAATTTTAGGGAATTGTCAAGTTTATGACGGAGCATCACTTGAGCACGCCTCAACCGATTTGCTTCATTTATTTTTATTGTATTTGTAATTGAAAGGGCAGGTTTGTGTGAAAGAAAATTTTGGAAAATTTGGGAAAATCCGGAAATTTGGATAGTATTCTTATATGGAAAAACCTTCATGTTATAAGTTTTGACGTTTTTTTTGGTCATATTTGCATTAAACTTGATGTACACGTTTAACAATCTTTTTCGAATTTCTAAATTAAGCTTTCGCAAGTATAGACTTCTTTTCATTAAAGGCGACTTGATCCTGAGCTATCCTCTTTTTTATATCTTTCTAAATACCAAAAAATCAGCCACTAATTTTTCGTCTCCTACTTTTTTCCCTTGCATACGAGTATTTTTGTTTTATTTACAATCAGAAATAAGTATATACATAGAATAATAATTAATTTAGTTAACTTAAACGGTTGTTATACCTATAAGCCCAGCCATTTTCAATTACAGGTATTTCCCTTGGATAAATATTCACCTTTAACGATTCAAATAATATGACTACTGGTTTGAAAATAAAATAATGCCTGGCAATCTTTTAAGTCCAGTCACACGTTCAAAATAGTCACTATTACACGTTTATGTAGACAACTGCATACGTCCACCGATAAAGAGAAGTGGAAAAAAAGAAGTAACGCCCAATTTTTCACCTTGGAAAAATGGTAAGCCGCATACGACAGATTTTTAATGTCCAATAATCCGACAGTGAAAAATGCGCAATGAATTGTACACTCATAAGCCAGTGGTGTACTGGCATTACTAACGGACTTCATGTTTTGTAAACTGGACGCAAATAAATTTTCGTCGGCAGCTTTGTCACAAAGCAAGGCACATAACAAAATTTTAATAAAGAAAAAAACTAAATAATTTTCATGTTTTTTGTTTTAATGTCGGTACCCAGTGACTTTATTCATTTAGTAATAGTTCCCGAATAAAAATTATTCTTTTCAATTTCACTCTACCGAATTACGACTAAACTGGCTTTATAAATTTGTCTAAAATATTACCGGAAAAGGTCCGTTTGCAGGACTAAACCGCTGATTGTGTACGAATGGAGTACTGAAACAGTACCGCATTTAGTATGAAAAGAACACGGATACTGCACCGATTGCTTTCCAGAAAGCTACTGAAATACCACCGAAACAGCGACGCATTTATATTTAAAAAAGCGCCGAAATAGCACTAAAGGGATACTAAAATTTGAATGTATATAGATATATATTCATACTGTAATTAATAAACTCTAATCAATATTACACTGATTTTTGATTTTGATTTGGTGCTGTTTTAGATGATTTTGTATGTGATGCTGTTTTGGTACTCTTAGAGTGTTTTTTGGCGAGGCGCTGTTTAAGGGCTCTTTTGGATCTTTTTTTTTTAATGTGGTGCTAGTTTAGAGCTGTTTTATAGTTTCAAAGGGTAGTATTTTGGCTATAATTTTAGAATTTAAATTTTCGATTAATTTGTAGGAGCTATTTCGGTGGTAATTTAGGTCATTTCAGATATTTGGAGTTTATATTTCTTTTTATTTTTACTCGGGTTTACATCCAAAGAACGTTGCGTTTATTTGGTTTAAATAACAATCTTGATTTTGATAAAGTACTAAACAAAAGGTTTGAAGAATATTATAATTATCGAGACGTTGGCGGCACTCTGTTTTGTTGTATGGGTATATTTGTAATTTCAAACGCGTAAATTACAAAATCATGGGTTGTTAACAAAAAAATAACAGTATCGCGTGTTCCAACGTTCGTAAATAACTGAAAATGTGGCTTTAACGCTTCTCAATTGACTTTGGCGCCTACAAAGCAATTATCTTGCGTAAACAACAAGGCAGTTAGCGGATTGATAACAATCGATAAATCGCTCTGATCGATGAGAATGGCGCATTTCCATATTTTGGTGATTTCCTTTTTCAGTGTGACCATACTCGTTACGACAAAAATGGTAGAGGAATTTTTTGTCGGCGTCATTTCTTTTGTAGATTAATAGCTACGAAGTCGAGACATGTGTTCCGATGAATTGTGATTATTATCGGATCTAAAAAAAATACAAATCGCTTAACTAAATACAAAGGATTCCTCCGAAATACATGTGTTAAGTATGTATGTAATTTAGTTCAGACAGCTCTTTGAAGATAAAGACTTTAAAGCCCTGTAGGTATCTACTTACTCTTAATTACCAAGTTCAAACTCCATCAGTTTTGGACTACACTGAAAATTAATTGCACAAATATTTAATGTAAATAGCAAAATTAGTCTAGGTCTTACAGTCTTGGTCTTGGTCTTGCGAAAATGCAAAACCAAGACGAAGACCAAGACTGGCTTTATACTAGCAAGATCAAGACCAAGACCGAACGCACAAAACCAAAACTAAAACCAAAAGCGAATGAACAAGACTAAAACTAAAATGAAGACCTAAAATAAAAGTCTTAGACTTAAGTAAGACTAAACGAATAATTATTTCTTCCGGTGAGTGTATTAGTTAAACTATTTGAAGCTACTTTAATATTTCTTTTTCTTGAAACAAAAACTTTGTTGTATTTGAAATTTTCAGTTCTTTTATAAGTTTTGGTGACTATTATTTTATCGCTATATTCTGTGGTGCTAAACTGCGTCGATACTGTGATTGCTTTTTTTTTAATGGAACACCACACGAGCAGAAAATAAAAAGGGTAGAGATCCGGCATCCCAGCTACCTTATTTATGGTACCAATAAGTAAATCTGACCAGGATCGGATAAAAAATATAACGTCTTAAAAAGGCCGGTCGAGAGAGGGGTACCTTATATGATCCATATCAGGCTACCCTGTATGATCCTGACTAGGTTAACCTACATAGAACAAATGAGGTTATCTTGTATGGTCCTGACTAGATTCATCTACACCAAGAATTTCAGAATATCCTGTACGATCTTGACCTGATTGGTCAAGATTAAAATAAGATTTAAGTAATTACAACTAATTATTTTTAATTAAAATTTTTTTATTTTTTAACCTTTAGAATAAAAAATTTTAAACTTACACACTCAAACTGTGTAAGAATGTAAGATCGTATTATATAGTTAAAGTCCATATCGTCGAGAAAACAAAAAAGACAAGAAAAGTTCAATAATACATATATTGTCAACGATGCATCGGGCCAAGTAAGGGGTTCCCTGAAAGGATTACGATAAAATAATTTTATCAGGACCGTACTGGGATAGATTAGGAATGTCGTGTAGGTTTACAATATGGCAATCAAGTCAGGGCCGGATCGGAATACCCTAAGAGGACTACTATAAGGCAACCAAGTCAGGGCCGTATATGGATAGGTAAGGGATTTCATAACAAGAAACCCTTTTTACTAGCTGCTCGGGGCCTTATATAGATATCGTAGGAAAGCATCTCTACTACAGCCTGATTCGCTCCGGATGGCTATTAGGGCTACCCCTGTTCTACTCGAGCATCGATATCTTCTTGCACACT
>NW_020442466.1:1960137-1960527 GCF_000699045.2 Agrilus planipennis
TGCACAATGTATTTAAGGTACTTAATTGGATAAGAATTAATGCTGTATTGCCTACAATCGCTTCGTAAATAAGTCATTATTTCTCATAAAAAGTAAAGGATAAAAATGGTTATTGTGGGTTATCCCTAAGAGATAAACATATACCATCGCGGACTTTTTTGTAGACCCTTTTAAGATATACAATATTGTAGTACATTATTTTGATCTATCTCGTAGGGTTCAGTCAGCGTTTGCAATGTAAGCGCAAAAAATGTGTTTATTTGCGACATCACATTAGAAACCTCTAAAATTATCAGTGTTTCCCTACTATATTATGCATGTATTATACATATAAACCTTCCTCTTGAATTACTCTATTTTTTAAAAAAAATCGCAAGCAGTATTAATGCG
>NW_020442466.1:1961432-1965112 GCF_000699045.2 Agrilus planipennis
TAAATAAGTCATTATTTCTCATAAAAAGTAAAGGATAAAAATGGTTATTGTGGGTTATCCCTAAGAGATAGACATATACCATCGCGGACTTTTTTGTAGACCCTTTTAAGATATACAATATTGTAGTACATTATTTTGATCTATCTCGTAGGGTTCAGTCAGCGTTTGCAATGTAAGCGCAAAAAATGTGTTTATTTGCGACATCACATTAGAAACCTCTAAAATTATCAGTGTTTCCCTACTATATTATGCATGTATTATACATATAAACCTTCCTCTTGAATTACTCTATTTTCTAAAAAAAAACTGCATCAAAATCCGTTGCGTAGTTTTAAAGATTTAAACATACATAGGGACAGACAGCGGGAAAGCGACTTTGTTTTATACTGTGTAGTGAAGAAGTGATGGTTATATTTCTAACTTCAAATAACATTTACCCTGGAAAAGAACCCTCAAGAATTTTGCTATTAACTGTTCATAATTATGACAGAATTGGGGTGCAAAATAGGGAAGAATCCATAAGTAAAAAAAACTAAAGCCAGTTTAAGTACATTACAAACAAAAAGAAGGCAGCGTTCAGTTTTTATTTCTGCTACCAATTGTTACTAAAAGTCAATTATGCTGGGGTAAAGAGATGAGAGACTTCTAACTACGATTATTATTAAAGTTAAGACATTTAGTTAGGTTACATTGGCAGTATTGCAATCTTTGAAGACAACTTCAAGCAGAGTGTCTGAACTACATTCATTAAACTTTTACCAAAAAGGGAAACAGTACACATTAACCTTCTCAAACCTAATTCTATAGTAATAAGGTTTATCAAAAAGTAGCTAGCGACAATATCATTTTTATGTTATGGCGTCTCAATTTGTTTGTGTCAATTGTGCTGTTCGTTAGTCTGGCGGGCACCTTTTGTCTTCAAACAATGATTTACATATATTGTTTCAGGATCATGTGCCAACACCCAAAGTCGCCGATGGAACGCACAATAAAGAAGACATTTTTATCGGGATTTCTGCATGCATAATCGGTCGGGCTCTTCATCGGGCTCGCGGCGATGGCCTCTCCTCCTGCCAGCCAAGCCAACCTGTAATTAAAATAAAGCGGAATTAAAAATCCGTCGGACGAGCGAATGCAACGGCGACAGCGGCTGCAGCAACGCAATGCAACGGGCCAACAACGTGAGGATTTCAACTTTGACAACCCATTATTTAATTCGATTACCGTGCGAGAAATTAAAAACTCCGCGAATTTTATTGAAGGCAGTAATAAAGATGTCTACCGAGGCTAACAATGAAGAAAATTTATTTAAAAAAAAGGAATGTCGCTTAGATGGTAGCATCTTTTATCTCTCTTATATCGTAGGTACATACATACAGTGTAATGATCTACACGGAGAAAATGAAAAATGAAAATTTACCTAAATATTTACAATTAATCCTAGTAGCCCGTTGCTTCGTAAGCGAAAATAATAAAAATTACAATTTGGACCCGAATTTGTAAANAAATTTTTTTTACTTGATTTTAACACCAAATATATACAAAAAGAAACTTTACAATTTTTTGGAAAAACAAATTTACAAGAATGCCCTTGGACTAAGTGTTCTTTGTTCATATGTCTGGATAACACATTCTAGGAGGGTCAATTTATACATTTATGGGGGGTACGTTTTACAATTACCGACATTATTTTCCTTATAAGTCATGACAAGTTCGCATGTATTGTAAATGGAAAAGTATGTGCTTAGAAGGGTTATAAATGTCAACAAGATTATGACCAAGGTGAAGACTAGAAGTATTCGAGTAAGACCAAGACCAAGACAGAATAAGCAAGGCTAAGACCAGTACTTAGTACTCTTAGTCTTCCTCTGCTCATCAATAAACGTAAAAATAACTACCATTTCCATATTAAGTGTAAAAAAAACATGATGAAGAACTTCTGGGCTTTTCTGTCTTGGTCGAATTCTAATTGGAACTGCTAGAAAAGCTCAGAAGCTCTTCATCATCAATTAGACGCCGGCCGTGAAAGCCTATCAACTACAATAAAAAAAGTATTACACATTATCTTATATTGCGGTTATACAACAACTTTGGTTCAGAATAGTACATTACGTATCGAGGAAAGAAACAGGGTTATTCCAGAATGCATGTGAATTGCCACCCGAGCCGAAGGCGAGGGTTGCAAACATGCAGTCTAAGACAACCCTGTTTCTTCCCGAGGTACGTATACTATTTTTTGTCAAGTTTGTGCGGAAAGCTCGTTATTAAATTGATAGTTGGCGAAATAAGAGTAAATGATTTAGAGGTTAGAAAGACATTGTCATTGAACAACTGATTTCTGCGCATGCCCATAAGCTTCAGCGCATGAGCTCAAAAGACTAATTTCATTGCCTCCCGACTAAAACACGGCTGAAAAGAGGCCATTTCTTCACTATTTCATAGCATGGAAAACGAGCTTTTCGCGCTAACATGACAAAGATACTATTTCTATCAGTGGTATTTCTGATGAAATTTCACTAAAGCAATGTGGATTTGTATTGTTGCATTATGAAAGGTAAATTTTATGGTAACGTCATCTTTTTTAATCATGTCCACAAACATACCTTAGAAGATCATTATATAGCAATTACTCCACGGCAAAGTCAACAACGTTGTGGGCGCCCTATCATTTCGAATAATACCTTCGAGTTTACGGCAACAACTTTTTTCCACCTACCAAGGCTAATTTTTCAAGATTAATAACAATTAACTGCATGGTATAAGAGATATTACGGTGGATAAAGGATATGCCCCGCAGTGGATATGCGCCGGTTGTCCACGGATTAAATATCGCCCTCGTGCGGTCTCTTCCTTCATTCGCACAATTAATAACATCCTTCAAATTTCACTCCATTTGACAAGTGATATAACGAACAATAATTAATTAAGTCAAAGTGTGGCGTGTTGTCAGTGGTAGTGACGTTTGTAGTGGCTGGAACTTGGGCATTGCGAAACTGCAGTCGCGTTTACTATCTGGGCAAGATGAAATTACACCAATAAAACTAACCTAATTTAACCAATAAATCAATACATATAGGGTGTGTGTCTGTCTGTATTTTGTTATGACATTTGCAAACCAACAGATAGATCTTCATGTATCAATTTTTTCGAAATAGTTTTTTGTCTATAACTCAAAAACTACTTATAATATATCAAAGCTAATTACAAGATTATGTATTAGGTGCAAACATCATCATAGACGATGAGAGGTTAGTTTCTTTTTCTGTTAAAATCTTAAAATGGATGCACCAAGTAGAGACTAAACTATTTTTTATTCTATACTAGTGACCCGCCCCAGCTTCGCACGGGTGCAATGCTGATAGTAAATATATTTTTGTTTTGTATAGATTACTATCGAAAAGGGGAAATCTTCAAAAGATACTCCCTGAGCATACTAAATATACTTACGAATGTCTTTATATACAACATTCACAGTTTTTTTTGTCATTAGACAATACAAACCGGCCTCCCGGCCGGTACCGCCGCAACCGCTATGCCCGTCAAGTTAGTTATTATATATTCAAAATCAATACCTCCCCTAGGGATTATTAGATGTAATTATAATGGAACCTTCTCGAAAAGTTAATTTCTAAACCTCCTTTATGATCACATAATTCATTGTCATATAGAGTCATCGGTAC
>NW_020442466.1:1966167-1982261 GCF_000699045.2 Agrilus planipennis
CTTTTACCCTGTTCCCGAGGGATAGAAAATTAGTTTTATGTGATCGTCGATGATCTTTGAGACGACATGAACGTGAGCGAAACCGCGAGTAAAACCTCTCGTCAAATTTTGTGCACACATTGCCAGGAGTATAAAAAGGAGATTTTTATCCAGAATAAATATAGTTCCCGAGGGCTAAAACAATTAGTTTTATGGGGTCGTCGATAATCTTTGACACGCATTTAGGACATCAACGCGAGCGAAGCCAGGGATAAAACCTCTCATGAATAGGGTTACACAAAAGGACATAGGCTACCTTTTATCCAGAAAAAAATACTGTTCCCAAGAAAAAGAAAAATTAGTTTTATGTTGTGCAAATGATCTTTGACACGCATAAACCTGTAGTGATTTCATAATTTACCTAAATATTAAAGCGATATTTACAAGTTATCCCACTAGCCCGTTGCTTCGTAAGCGAAAATAATAAAAATTACAATTTGGACCCGAATTTGTAAAAATAAAATCCCAGCAGAAATAAATTTACTAGGTATTTTAGTTGATATTACAAATTTAATTGTAATAATTAAGAAACTTGAAATAATTTTTAAAGAAACATGTCAAAATTAACATTAGGTATTACAAGTTACCTACTTAATAAATTCTACCATTTCTACAGCAAATTCAGTCATTTACAATTGAAAATTGTAATTTTTGTCGTTGTCATAAACATTTAGCTTTCCCCGTGTATTCATTTTTCTGTTAAATTGTGAAAAGGAAAGAGCTCTCAAGTTTAAAGACACGACGAATCTAGAAAAACTGTAATGCTGAATTTAAAATAGATGTTCAAAATGCAGATTCATGGGAAAGTAATCATTAATTTTGAAACTGTTAATTTTCCAATATTTAACAGGCTGATAAGTAATTTGAGAAAACAACAGAAGAAGAAATATGACGCTATAGGAAAGAGAGAGAGACACTAAACACTAAAGTACCTAAAAATAATCAATTTAAAAAGTAATGAATACAGTTAAATGCATTAAACTTGTCGGGGATGTTGAAGAAATATATATTACAATATTAAACTCATGAAAACCCCCCATCGAAAGTTATTATGCGTGAACTTTATACTTATTGAAATTGATCCATGAATACTATTTTCACCTTTCTGTAGGTAGAACATCCAGAATTTAAGATCTTATATTCAAGAAAAAGGCCCTAGATTTTTGTATAATCATGTACCTATACCTACCAACCTTGATTCTTTTGTAGAATGTGTGATCGGGCTTTCTGACCGTTGTCTATGGAAATTCCTTTCCGACGTTTCGCCTGAAACTGAGGCAGGTATTCTCAAGGTTGATGAAGCACTTGCAGGCGAAACGTCGGGAAGGAATTTCCATAGATAACAGCCAGAATGCCCGATCACATTTTCTACAATAGACGTCGGCCGTGAAAGCCTACATACACTTGATTTTTTTGTTTGGACAGAAAAGTTCAACAGTTGAAGAACTTTCTATACAAAATGATCAAAGATACTGCCAAAAGATGAATTACGCTCATTAAATTTAAACCTAAAATTGAAAATCCCGTACGCCTCTGAGAAGTCTCAAGATCTGCATTTGGTGATATGTTATTATCTATTTCCTTTTTCATTAATTAAAACTATAATGCACGATTTGCAGAGTTTAATTTGAATATTTGATTGTGTGATGTAACATATTATGCTTTCAATCAACAACAATAACGTAACGTTTGCAATTATTTCCGATTCCATCTCAAACAATAAATCACCACCTCCGAACGGATGAGCAGATGGGCACTTACTTCCACGCTTCCACTTCCTGAACGAGCCCATGATCGTTTCGCACGTATAAGGAAATGCCTCTTCGTCATACTCAGGTGTTCACAATACACAAGATCAGTTGCCTAGTTCCATCTGCGGAGTCAAAGTGCACCAGCGCAAGCAGTTTAGTCGGAGACTAGGACACTCCAGGAACTCGAGCTGGGCAATACTTGTAGGTACATTCGAGAAAAGCATCATCATCATCATCATCATCATGACCATCACCAGACCCTAGTAAGTTTTGAATGGACGAGCGTGGGAGCTGTGGAGTGTCGGCTTGAATTACTAATTATCACGTGGGCGCCAATCTATCTGTTAATATCTCGACGCGTGTTCGAGGCTGCCGAGTACAACAAAACGACTACTTTGTACTTTGACTCACTATCAACATTGTCGTTTTTCAGTTTTTTATATCGTGATTGCTACTTTCTGAGGAAAAGTACTTTGAAAGCGATATGGTTATCGATTTAGTAAACGCTACCAGACTTTTACTATATACATTATACGATAAATGAATGAAGTTGGTGGAAACTGAACAAGTAATATAAAAAGTTGTTTGATTTAGGTCTGCCTCTACCCTTTTTAATTTATATTTCTGCTTCTAAAATGTCCCTATACAGTTAACCCTTCCTTCATGTCTGAGAAGGTGTTCAACGAACTTATTTTGTTCTTTTAAATTTTGCGCCGTCTGAAGTGGCGGCTAAGGTAATAAAACTTAAGAAAGTTAAGAAACTTAAAAATATTTATAAGCTTAGTTTGTCGAATGGCTAACATATGTCGTGCTACTTGGGCATCTCTCATATTTCGATAATACAGAGTAGTGGAATTCGTTTGAATGCACTTACTGAAAGTTTTTAAACCTTTTTGACCTTTGTAGACACAGGTGCATAACAGATTATAAAACATAACTGTGCCAAAGGCGGTCTATTGTTGGCAGTTTTATTGCATAAGCCGCCATTTTAGTTGGCTCAAAGTTTAGGTACTTGTTCATGTTTCACATCCATGTAGAGTCGTTTTCCAAATATCCACATTTACTCATGTGCTATTCTTTCATTTGTATCTCTAGCGCTTTCTCCGAGTGATCTACATTAGGTGATTTTGATAAATTGCAGACTAAGCAAATACTTATTTAAATATCTAAAGTTCCTGTAGCATAAATATGAAGATACACTTCGTTGCAAATCGTAGGAAAACTGGAAAGATAGAAGTTGCACAAACAGTATCTTTCTGATCCCTTAAAGCCTCTAAAAATAATGAAGAAAGTCGAAAACTTCACGTCAAAACGGGTGAACGGATTTATGTGTGACATTTGTATCCAACATTAGACATTTTGAGGAACCCTATAATAATAATAGTAAGGGAGGTTTTAAACCATGCAAGACATTATAGTTATTTTTTTTTTATTAAAATGTTGTTGAGTTGAACTGCCTAGTTGTTTCATAATGAATAAAGAAATCGAACAAATCGTTTTAGAAACAGAGATAGAATGCGATATAAAATCGCGTTACAACAAAATTTATTACTTGATCAATATGTCATCCCATCAGGACTGAGCAATAACACGGCAAGGATTTCACATTAAAAGTGTATTTGAAACTTTCGAAAAGATACTTTTAGCACATAAAATTTACGTTGCATCAAGAAGCGTTATGTAGGATGCGTTTGGAAGGACGCTTCCCTCTGTAATTTTCTACAAGCGAATCTTCTGTAGTAGTAGCCTATATATGACGATAAAATTTGAACGAGCCGTGGAAGTCAGATTGACGCGAGGTAACTACAACTGCATGAGAATATAAAATGTTCGCTAATAAAAGTGTAATAATAATAAGAGATCGGGCGTAGTCATTCCCAAGTTTACGGCTTTTGCCGTAGTCTCGCATGCAGCCATAAGATACCCATACCTTCAAATAAGACGTTATTTATTTATTATCTAATCATAAGGACTTAACAGCGGGGATGTCAATTAAATCTCTTCTTCATACTCTTCGCATCTTCAAAGCGCTGTGTTAGTCCAACAGGCGATCTCTTCCTTACACAAGTACCACTACGTTTCGCCTACTCCTTTTCACCAACCAATTGTTGATACCTCAATTTCCAATGCAACTGAATTAAAAGAGAAAGTCAATTTATCTGCCCAATGAGTTTTATGAGTTTCACTACTATCAGATTTTGTGAAAACTCACTCTTAGTGTAAGCACTAATTTTAAGCATTATTCTGTTAATAATAGATATTCAATGAATAAGATTCAACATTAGAACGACTTCTATGACAAATAAAATATATTAATATTCAATCTTGTTAAATTCTTATTTTCTTTGCAAAAGGATTTATTAAGGAAACAAAATGTAATGGATTATTTTCTGTTACTATTAGTTAGAAATAAAACCAATTATTTCTAGTCGACAATCATAAACCTTTTGAGACTAAAATAGTTTACAGTTTATAGAAAAAGTTCAATAACAGATATAAGTTACTTTAGGTGACCAAATTTTTAGAATAATATCAACTGCTTTGCTAAATTTGAAAAGAGAGTAACTAAAACCTGATGAATCATTAGTCATTAAACAAATTCATTCACACAGTACCGTAAATAATTATTGTTACCCAAGAAAATTTGGTTACTGTACAGTGCCGTGCTCCAAACATACACTTTTAACAACCTTTTTCGAATTTCTAAATTAACTGTTCGCGAGCATAGAAGTGACTTTCTTTTATTAAAGGCGACTCGAGCCTGCGCTATCCTCTGCCTTATATCCCTACTACTCCTTCCGTCCTGACTTATCTGTCTTCCTAGATACCTAAAATCGGCCACTTCTTCTAATTTTTCGTCTTCTATCTTTACATTCGCTCTTTCCCTATTTTTTCTTCCTTTATATACCAGTATTTTTGTTTTACTTTTATTTATTTTCATACAGTACGGTTTTGTCAGTAGCGCTTCCATTTTATCTAGTGCTATCTCTAACTCTTCCTTACTAGTTGCTAATACTGCTATAACATTTGCAAATCTAAGCATACTACCCTACAGCTAATTTGTTTCCCTTACAAAAAAAAAGAAGGAGTAAATTAATTTGAATAGAACGTTTGTTCATATGTACCTTTTTTATCGAACGAATTAAGGGAAAAGAAGAAAGAAGTAACGTTTGGAGTTCTTGTGCGTCCTTACTACTACTCGAAGGTGTGTTACACGGCAACGTAAAACTTTTATTGAATATAATTCATCGTTTTTAAGCAGATACGGATGTTTGTAGTGACATATATGGACATGATTTAGGAGCCCCTCGTCACCTCGCAGCGACAGCAAACTTTCATTCAATAATTTGTTTATCTCTGATTCAGTTATGTTTGTTGCGGACCGCAGGGTATCAACTTTATTGTGTCGTAGTTCAGGCGAGGAAAATGTACTTAACTCTTTGAACGACTACACTACATGTTCTTTAGCTGGCCAGAGATTCAGCGATTCACTGCAGGTATGAAAAGACTACTCTACCTATCGCGAAGAACCAGACTGTGGAGTTATTAAGGAGGTTAGAGAGTTGCACTGTTAAAGAAGTTAGTTTTACACAAAAACAGTAAGTAACTAATTGTATGAGACACATCTGAAGAAGAATAATCACTTTACTGTTTTGTTCGAGGTGGGCACCTGAGGTTTTTGCAGAAATTAATAGAGGAGGTGACTCACGAGGACGATAATAACTAACATTGCGCGTACTAGTTCCCTCTTAGTACTTAAAGGATGTTAGTGGGCAAATTTTCTTATCCAATAAAATATATACTTTTGTTGCGCGCAATTGATAACAAATGAACCTACCTAAATCAAGTTAGATTCCGAATCAGGGCAAGTAAATTCAAGGACAGATCCATAGGTTATAGTTTAAAGAGTGTATTTTTTTAACGTGACAACGTCTTATAATTCGATGGAGCCGGCTGCACGCACGAAAAACATGACTCATACGGCGTTAGCTCGCTCTGAGGCGTTCCATTTAAGGCTTGAAGTGCAAGCGAGAGCGCGGAACGAGCGACAAAGAGGCACAATCGGCCTCCGCGTTCGGCAGCGTTCGACATCTGTCTCTCTCCTACATGAGTGAGCGATGCGTTCGCGTGGACAGCTGCGATACAATAATACATTTCCATTTACCTCCTTCTCTATATCCATACAAAATATCTATCAAACAAATAAAATTAAAATTTTCTTTTGAAAAATGAAACCATTCCATCAGTATTTTCTTATGACGTTGTCACGTTCAACTATCGTCAGTAAACCTACTTTACAGACAACCGATTTTTATCATTCAGCGACATATTTCCTTTGTTCCTGGTCATAATTAAGTACCTAACCTTAGCCTTCAATATAGGTACATCGGTTTCTACAAAAAAAAAAATTGAGTGCTTAATTCCTACCAGATGCTAATGTTGGTGTGCGGACAGTCTCTCCAAGACTTCGTCAGAGCGTAGACCTTCTTCAATCTCCTTTTAGAAATCGTGGGAATAGGTGGGTTGTGGTTGGAATCATTGAGCGGTAGAACCAAGGTTTAGACTATTGCTTAGGGTAGGTCTTCCTTGGTTTAAGTTGTTCTATGGTTTCCTTGGATCACTTAGATATATGCTGGAGCAGTAATATTTTACAGATAATTCTTCACTTCCTTTTGTCTTCATTTCGTTCGTCTCATCTTTCTCATCCCTATAATCTCCCACTACGATTCCTAAAATGAGGCTAAAGAGGGTCTTGCGTCCTGACCTCTGACATAGTCCGAAGGGACTACCCGCACATAAGCATTACTAGCTGGTGGGGATGAAACATCAAAAAGTTTTTTTAAGTTTCTGTAGAAACTGGTTCGATTCCGGATTCGTCTGACTTGATCCATGTTTTTCTTGGTTTCCTTGAATCGGTAATAATATTCCACTTCTCATTTGTCTTAATTTTGTCCATACTGTCCTTTTGACTTCAACTACCATCCACTTATCCCTATGATTCCTAAAAGGAATTGGGGCTTTCGTTCTACTCATTCACATAGTCCAAAAGTTTTAAAAGTCTTTACGTAGGGTGACAAAGATGATGTGGACAAAATGAAGACCGAAGGAAAGTGAAAGATTATCTATGGAATATTCTTGGAAAATTGAGCATTTTCCCAAACGATCCGGCGGAACTACACAAAGACTTGGATTAGACCTGATTTGGAATCGAACTTGCATCCTCTCGAATTTTAAACGATGACCTATACCAGAAACAAACGAATTTCAATGATTTTGCTTGTTGTAGTGTTTCAATTAAAATTTCCATCAAAAGCGCATAGTGTAATTACCTGCCTGTAAGTTACGCGATAATCTGCAGAACATACATATATCATTTATGATCTATTTTGTTTTCGACAGACGGCTGCGACAAATTTATTAGATGCCTTAAAATAGAACGATTTTATCGGTTATTTGTAATTCGATTTAAAGCGAAAGTAGTTTAGGTGTGCTTTAAATCAGACGTTATGTTACATAGATAAGGATATTAACCTTTCCGTACAGCAGGTTTTTAAGTAAACAAGTTCAAAGACTAAAAAGAAGTCGTTTTTGAAGAATGGACAATATACGTATAAATATAAATACCCTTGTTATTTTGTTAATTACTCGTGCTGAAAAGGAAAAATTGAAAGTAACAGTTACATGCGTTAAATAATGGAGGAAATGTTAATTGATCGTAAATACCATTTCAAATGGTGACTTGTTAGTTATAAAACTTATGTGCGAAGTAATTGTGGATAATAAACTATGTACGCAGTTAATCTGTAAGTAAAATAATAATTTGTAAAATTTGTTTTTTTAGATTTTACATTTTACCCAGGTTAATAGACTATTTCAAAACTGCCACTGTTTTTCGTTCAATATTTCATAAAAATAACTGAAGCTTTGATCAGGTTTTAAAGCCGTTTTGTCTGTCGCGCTGTATCGAAGGGCTACTAACAGAAACACAATCCTAATGATACAAAATACTTCCTGTAATTAATAAATGTTACATAAAAGCTTTATCAGTTCCATGTTGAACTATATCGTAAGTATTACACAAAGAAGTTTTATGAAGTATCACAAACGGTATGGGAACGCGATCCGTGGTACAATGCAAAATTTAGTTGTAAATAAACCTTATTAATTCAAATGATGACGTCCTCTAGGGTAAAACACTCCTGATGTAAACTAGTCCCTTATTCGGATGTCCAGACGAGGACTACCTCGTGGGATGCCATCAAATGTAATAGGGGAAAATGAAATATTTCACGAGTGGGAACGTGGAATGTTAGAACAATAGAATAACGAAGTTAGGAAATTTATAATTTGAGATAGGCTTGAATTAGATATAGTATCTATTACGGTTAATTTAGAAATTCGAAAAGGATTGTCTGGAAAGCTGCGCTGTACGGGTGAGAAACATGGACGGTGAGCGCGACGGAAAGGAAAAGATTAGAGCGTTCGAAATATGCTGTTACATGCGAATGTTGAGGGTTCCGTGGACACTGTGGTGGTCAATAAGATATCTATAGGCGAATTAGGTTGGTAGGACACCTTCTCAGGCATGATAGTCTAGTCAGAGACATATTAGAAACAGGAGTTAACAGGAGTAGAGGTATATAAGAACAAAGGCTTTCACGGCCGGAATCCACAGTAGAGTTGAAGATTCGGGCTATAGGGCCGTGGTTTAAGTGAACTATTGTGTCCAGTCGTTTCGTCAGCTACTGCGGCTGACATCCTCAGTGGTAGTGCTACTAGCACTACTACGTCTGGACGCAATAGTTCACTTAGACCACGGCCCTATAGCCCGAATCTTCACTCTACTAAGGAGTAGAGGTAGATCTAGATTAGATTACTGTTCACAAATAGTTAGAGATACGAAATGTTCTAGTTTTAATGAAAAGAGAAGATTAAGCTACGATAGGAAAAAATGGGGATGCATATCCTACCAGTCTTAGAACTAACGACCTTATGATGACGACGAAATCTTGTTAAACATATTACATAAATTCATCTAAATTGTACCATGGATGGCGTCCACCATGCCGGTTGTTGTACTTCATATACTGTATTATTTCGACTCTTCGCCAACCGAATTTTCAGGACACCGACCAGTCTGGTTTAAAGTGTACGACCTCTACCACCTATTGCCTACGCTTTTTGAGATTTCCTTGAATCATTTAGACAAATACTGTGAAACAATATTCCACAGACAATCTTTCACTTCCCTTTTATTTTTATTTCGGCATCTCTTCTGTATCTCCTCAAGCATCACCTATCCATTCTCATTATTCCTACAAGGAGGTTCTTCCCCTAAACTCCTCCAGCTTTAGACTAGATTGTAGCAATAACTGGTGGAAATGAAACTCACAAATACTGTTTATGTTACCTTCAAGAGTTGCTAAGCAAAAGACAAAAAGATATTATTATTGTATATAGTTAACATTCTGATGTTCATTTCACTTTAACACTGATCATGTTGTAGAGACTACAACAAATAAAAAAGAAATTTAGTGTGTTTACATACGAATTCAGTTAGATATTTTCTCAAAAGTCGAATAATCTGAAAGTTATTTATATTAATATTTTCATTTTTATCGCTACCTAACTGTTAACAAAAATATCAATAATTACTAAATTCATTATTACCCACTTGACAATTCGTAAGAGCCTATACATATTCCATATTAGGAACGCTAAACATTATTGAGTTATTTAACTAGAAAGTAAAATAAAGTTTTTCCTGGTGAATTGAAAATATACTAAGGAGATTTGCTGCATCATTACAGAAATTTTCTCTATATAATATTCGCGTTAAATCTGTCTGATTTGCTTAATATAGACATTAAATCCAGTTGGGAGCACATGTTGATTGTGTAAAATACAAGAGTGAGTTTAAATTATACCCCATTAAAATCATAATTTTTGCGGTAGGTTTTTATAAACATCCTTGTTCAACAAGAATTCCTAATTTACTGTGGTACTTAACTAGAAACAAACTCTTGAGGCAAACTTTGCCATATATACGCCTACTGAAGATGAGACGAAAATAAAGATGTAAACTAAATTTCATATTTCAATCAAATACTTTTCTAGAAATTTATAATGAATAAGCTTATAGACCGAGCTTTTCCACAAACTTAGTATATAATACACTTGTAATCCTTTAAACCATTCCAAAGTTTAATGTTAATGTAGTTTCAGTTTTTTATTTAGATTGTCCATTAAAAAATTAATATTAATATATGCTAATTAATGCATTTCTTTTTGGACTAGCGTCTTTTAAATGGTAATCGAAAGCATAAACAACGAAATCAGGAAAAGAATTTGCTATTGTTGTTTACTCATATATTTCCGCAAAAAGTATTTTCAAAAATTAATTGTATTTCAAAAACGTCAATCATTTTTTACACTGAACAAAGCAAAAGTGTAGAATATTAGATCTAACATTGGTTGTTTAATATACCTATATTTGTTTATTTATTTATCCAGTTCATCAGCGGAATTAAAAGTCTTTTATGTAGTAATAATTGTATTTAATAATAATGTGTAAATTAACCATAAATTAGCTTAAATAATTTTAAAGCTCGCTTAAATAAAAAAAACCCTAATAAATATACACAAATTTATTTAGTATGAAATTCTACTCTCCTTATCTATTTCTAGTCGAATGAACTTCAACACTGGAACCAGCCAAATCCTCAGATATAGGTCGCGGTGTCTCATAACATAAGTTAAAAAGTTCAGGACTGCGATCAGAATTTTATTCAGAACAAACGAAAGCTAAATATTGTATATTATGTAATAACTTGATTGCTACTAAATTTAATTTAGTCACAAAATAGTACAGTCATGATCACTGAATTACATAGACCTTCCCAGGAAATGAGATGACCTCTCATATTAAATCTATGCTGAACTTCTTCAATCCTAAATGTGTATAAAAATTATTCAAATTTATATGTGTATAAATTATCCTTGAACCCATTTGTAGATATAAAGGTAAAACCTGGAAAACAATATCATTTATATATGAAGATTGGAAAAACTTTGGCGGTTGTTGTAGAACAAACAAAATAGCTCTAAAACAGGGATTGAAGAAGGTAACCTTGTTACCGAAAACTGCTTCGGACAACTACAGTGTCGTGTTTTGGCGTTGGGATTTCGAGCTATTTTATCATTTATATGATCACGAAAACTTACAGAATCGAAAACCATACTAAGATAAGAGTAACTGTCAATATTAAGCATGTGATTTGTTTTATTATTTTATAATGTTTCTATATTTTGAGAAGGACGACACCTTACATTTGTTCTCGTTTAATTTCATGTCATTGAGATTTGCCCAACCACAGATAAAATCCAGATCTTCCTGTAACCTATGGGTATCATCAAGAGCAACACTTGTACAACGTTTAACTTCGTTGAGATATCATTGATAAAAACTAAAAGCAATGGAGAACTGAGGATGGAACCGTGTGGAACACCCGCAGATTTATAATTTTTGATTGCCGTAGCCTAAAATCTTAAGAAATAACCTACGATCAACTTCATCAAACTTTTTTTTCAAATCCAAGTAATCCATTGAAGTAAATTTTCTTTTTAAGATCTACCCAATACATGCGAAAAGCACCCAGTGTCTCAAATGAAGAAACCATTGTCAGGATAACATGGATTGAGTTAATATTTTGTCATCAGACTATCGGAATTTTGTAAGACGATAATTCATTTAATTTTTCACAGAAATAAAGTCAGAATGAAATTAAAATTAATAGAAAATTACATAGCAGGTACTCATGCAAACGACGAATACTTCCCTTGTATTTCTCTTTCGCTTACTGTAGTGTGCGTAAGATCAAAATTGTTGTTTTGACATAACAACTTGTTAATAATAATACTAACTAAATTAATAAATTATTATTACCTAATGAGTGTTAGGCAATGGCAGGGAATTGAAAGTGACGAGAGAGACAGAGAGGGAAAGAGAGAAAGAGAAGTTTGTTGCATCAGCATCGGCAACGGAATTTAGAAGTGAACACCTCGCATTTCATAAACTGTGCCAGCCCCTAATCATTTACGTTAAAGATGTCCATCATCATTTATTCCTCCTCCACAACCAAAGAGACCTCTTCCTATTCATCATTGCCCGCAACATTGAAGCATTATAATGCGAGGAGATTCGGCCGATCTGCCGCGTGTTCACAGGTGGGGATAAAGTCTCTTAGTGGTACCTACCTGATCACCAAAGCGCCGGATAAACCTCAGTGACCAACTCGCGGTCTGCCTAATAGGACGTCTGATAATCCGCGAACATCATCCACGACAAGACGCGTCTTATGTTATAACTTCTGAAGTACATACGAGCCGAAAGCTCCGAGAGATCGATGCTGGGTCAGTAGACGAACTCGCTCGGAGATTCCGACGAACGATAAAGTGCGGATGTGGATGAAATATAAAACGCGTGACGAATTGCGTGCGATTAATTAAGAAAGAAAAAAACGCGGTATCTAAGTCGAGCGATCTGTCTCAGCTAGCACGCGTAAGTAATGAATGGAGCCGTCAATATAATCCGAAATGCGAAAGAAGTCGGTGTCAGTTGTAACTGACGGAGCAATCAGTTCGTGTACACGATTTAACAAGCGTGACCAGTAAATTGGTTGGTAGTCGGAGGCGCGTAAATATTCGCTTAACGCGCTAAACACCGATCGATACACGCAAATCGATGCCTATTCGACAAATGACGAGTCAACGCAACGCAACACAAACTACCGAATAAATTTATTGTTCATTATCAAAATAAACGCAGTCGGAGATGTCGACGATGGATTCGCTCCTGCAGTACGACGCCGAACTCACGCAACGTCTCTCTCATCCGTTGGAAGACATGGCCTATCCGGATGCGAACAACAACGAGGGCTGCGACCCCACGACGACTTCGTCCCCTAAGGAAGACAAATATTCTCTCAGGCCACGATCGGTGCGTAGAGTAACTGAATCGTTACGTAAACAACAATCTTCCGAGACTGACAGTACGAAGCCGACGAAACCGGCGAAACCAAAGCAAAAACCTGCTCCACTGAGCAAATATCGTCGGAAAACTGCGAACGCACGAGAACGAAGTCGCATGAGAGAAATAAATCAAGCGTTCGAAACGTTACGAAGGGCCGTACCACAAACCCTGTCGCAAACGCACGTCGGTAACAATGAAAAATTAACGAAAATCACGACGTTGAAGCTTGCGATGAAATACATTTCGACGCTGAGTGCCACGCTGAATTCCGCGGAAGCGACGCTACCCGATTTCGGCTCCGACTACAGTGACCTGGACTATCTTCTCTTGGAATCCGATGGAGAGTCGTTGCCGTTATCAGACAACTCGTTGCTCGCATCCCCGGACTTCCCGGAACCTTCTCTCTCGCCCGTTGACTTCGATGACCCATCGCTCCCAGTGCTTCTGCAGACGGATTTCTCCGATCACGGATTGGAACCAACGGATTTCAGTGATTTTTTGTTAACGTAACGAATGGATTATTAAAGTGAGGACAACACAATCGACTAATTGACTAAAAGTATTTAGGCGAACTATAATCATGCGAATACATTAGATTCTTCACTTTATTTTGTATATAGTTCCTAGTCTAAATTTCCAATAAGGGCTGTAAATGCTTTTGAAATGATATTATTGAGGAAGAGCTTAAGTGTGGTGCGTACAAGAAGAAAAGAAATAAGAATTGTTAAGTGATACGTAGTTCGCCTCTATCCAAAAGATGCAATAATTGTTGTTAAGTAAGTTACACACTAGCATAAATCATTGTAAAGTTACGTAGGCATTTATATAATGTTATCATCAACAGCAATAATGAAGTCAGTCGTTCTATATTTTGTTAACATCAATCTATAGAATTTAAGAAATGAAAGAACAAATGCAGCAAATCGGCTGCTTCATTTTTACAAAACTTTATTAAAAAGTGAAGTCTTTGTATACATTTGTGCCTATTTGATCGATAAAATGTTTAAATAAAGAGAAAGTGTAAATATTGTGATAATAATCGTATTTTTATTATAATTTTCACATGACCTACATTATACGGGAGAAATTACGATAGTGCCCCTTTTTAAAATCTCAAAAGGGTAAACTTTTGTTTTCTTCTGTGCCTTGATCTGTAAATAACCAATTAGCTGACAAAAAATAATAAACACAAAAATGTTTACTAAATTTAAAATGTAGTAATCAAGAACATCACACTGTGGCAAATAAGTTATCTCCTTTATTGAACATATCGAATATAAGCTTAAGAGCTAAACGAAGCATCTCAATAAAAAATAATTCTGCGTAATCTATCAATGATTCATCTAAGACTATTCTTGAAGTTTTTAATAGATAAGACAGTTAAATGTACGTAATAAAAATTCTCTCGTGAGTTTCATTACAAAATGTCCAAGAATAATACAACAAGCGCAGACTTTGTAGGTGGAATACTTCGAAAAAAAAAATTAAGACGAAAATGCAAATGCTTTTCCATTTAAATCCGCAATATTGCCCATTCTACGATTACTAAATGAAATATCTAATAATGATTTATCTTTTTACTTTTGTATTTAAATTAAATGACAATTGATAATTTGGTAATTTACTTTTATTAGATGTGTAAAAGAGATAGGTAACCTTTTATCTATGATGTAACAAAAATTCTCATTTCAGTTTTACTGAAATCAAGGTTTTTATTGATATTATTCATGTATATTTTTATTTATTGAAACATCAGAAATCTAACACAAGTTTTGTTAGTACAGACGTTGGTACCTATCAGATAAAATTCTACAAACCCGTTGCATCCACCATAATTATTGTCCTCTAAATGATTTTATATCTTTCAATTTAATTTAATATTTAATTACACAATAACAAAGTTTTTACCTGTTTCAAATAAATAAAAAAGCTATAATAAGAAGTAGGTACTTTAGGTATAAAATAAAGTTGTTTGTACATCAATCTGTTGAATCCTTAAACTATAACAAATCAAAAATTCATTTAATTTTTATTCACTCCAAATTAATTAGGAAGTATTGCTGCTACTGTTACACCCTCGCTGAGACTAGAACCCGGGACCTTTGACTTTACGCACCAATGACCTGACCACTAAGTTATGAGAGGTCACAGCAGCAATGACGATGACGCGTACTTGATAGGTCGTTGATTCGTCGAACTAATATGAAAATTGTAATAGTGATTAATATTTAATATTAATATGAAGGTTTATTTAATTTTTATCCACTCTAAATTACCAGGATTGAAATTATTTAGTATTTAGTCGAATTTCATTTGAAAATATTCGACTTCGTTACCCGAATTAAATGATATAACAATTTGCGGCAAATGCGTATCGTCATTTAATTAAAAAAGTATTACCAACTACTTCAATAACCTTTTTCTTAAGATTTCAAACAATTTCTTTAGATCAAAGAAAATACTACCAGTGTAACTATAATATAAAGATCAAGCAGGTACATATAACATTGTATTTATACCTCATCGCAAAGCTCGATGAAGCAATGCTCGTTTAGATAGTTTTTGCGATGCTATTAAGCTTTTCTCTTTAATTTCGCATTTGCAATACTGATAAACTAAACTCTATATATGTTGAGAGGAATTGAGTCGCATTATTACGAATTGCTGCATCGCTAATGAAAACAGGATCTTCCTTCCAAGTCAATTTCATTGCGAGTGCGTTCGCAAAAACTTCTTGATTATTCATTAACACTGAATAATTACTCGAGAAATTAATTACCTACTGCATTTTAGCGATTCATCAGAGTAACTGGTGATTTGATGTGAATCCAATGTAGAGTGTAGGTAGTATATTTACAAGCCTTAACCGTTATTGGTTGTAAATGGTAATAGCTTGCTACACATATGATGCAGATATTCCATAAAAAAATTTCTTTTTCTGCGAAGTGAACTTGTAAAGCTGAAGATACAAATTCGAATTTGCATATAACATATATCACCTTAAAGGAAAAGGATATTCAATTAGGCTGAACAGGCAGTTTATATTAGATTTCCTAGATTATTCTCGCAAGGAATTAATTATAAAACACTTTTTGCCGGACGTGTAACTTACTTTGTTTACTTTAATATAAAAAGGAAAGGCAGTGTTATGCAGTTGATAATTAGTTATATTAAGGATTTAGACGATTGTCAACCCAAATAACTCATGATCTAAAGGAATATTTTTAATTGCTTGATGATGAAAATAAACTATCAAAGATTACTATTGAAGA
>NW_020442466.1:1982280-1992814 GCF_000699045.2 Agrilus planipennis
TATATATATATATATAAGAGATAAAACCTGGTAGTTATCTATCATACAAGTATTAAATCGAATGAACTGCTCCTATTCATATGTATAATATCACCTATTTATCCCACAGTTCATACAACCAAGGTAAGTAAATTTTTAATTTTATATTTTACAACTTTACATTGCTTTTTTAATACTTTGGTACAATTTAAAAAAGTTTAGCTTGGCTTATTATTGACTGAAGAAGGCGTTGCTAAGTTTGTAAAAATACTGTCATAGGTGTAAGCATACATCACCTTCATTAATTATAGTACCTAGGTACTAATTTGCTGTTAGTAATTTAATTATTTCATATGCTAGGCAAAGGCCTTACTAAAAGATATGCAATTGAATCGACGCGTCGAGGAGACTTATGAGCACGTAAACTATGGCGTGCTGATAAGATCTAATAAAAGCGAAACTGCTATCCACGTCTGGCTGTTCGATAAATGATTAACCAAAAACTTATACTCCTCTTACTAAAGAAAAAATTAGCGTTTATTGTTTATTAGGTCAAACCCGCCAGCAAACGTTAAACTAATAAAATAACGTCATATTTTTAAAATTTATTTTGGGTGACATGAAAAATACAAAGAAAGCGGAGTTACTATACAGATGAATAAAATTTAGGCTTTTATGTAGGTAAAGTCATCAATAAAGTGTAGAAAAAGTAAAATAGAAATCGCCGTTTTTCTTGTCACTCTCAACCGCCGGAATTAAATTAGAGATAATTTAAAAGCGTTTTCCAAACAAAAACATTTATGATTGACTAATAATTTGACAATCTTTCGTCGATCTGGAAATTTTTATAATTGGTAACTCACGTATTGGTCTCATACGAGTTAGGAAAATAAAAGAATTAAGCTTTAGCCTGATGGACCATATATATCGAGACTTCGAGTATATCTTCCATTCATGTTATCAACGAAGTTCGCACTGAAGATGTTATTAGCAACTGCCTACGAAGCTTCTGGACCTAATAGTTCATTTCAACTGCTGCTTATCAGCAAGGGTGTTAATTCTGCTACAAAAACGAAACGCCTGGAAGAGAATAATTCCAGGAAGATAAGGAAATACGTTTAGCGTTTAATTAACCCCGGCTGACGAAGGATTTATGACCTATTTGGGTAACTCACTTGGAACCGATACACAAATAAGCTTTCAGTAGGCGTAAATTATAGTATTAATACAGATGGGACAGTAGCGTACTAGAAAATAATGTTAAAACATAACTTATCAAAAAGAAAAAATTAACCTATTGCTTCTTTTTTATAGTTAGTTTTCACATTCACTCTCATCATGGGAATTTCTATCACTGTCACCAACATCAACAATTAGTTCTTCTGTTTGTATGTCTATTACTTGCTCACTGATCCCTATTTTTAAATATTTAATCTACGCCCTTGATAGAAATACTGAAGAATGAGGGCTGCAATCTTTATACCTAAAACTGCCTACTTTTGTCACCGCGCATCCACGCCATTTTAAAATTTACGCCAGTTTCCAGCGTCAGGCCTGTAGTTATTTCGTTGATGTTTTGTTTGTTTGTATATTTATGCATCTATCGTCATCGTCATCATAAGGTCATTGGTCCGAAGGTTGGTGTTCGGAAAACTTATCTTCAGCCAATCTTCGCATTTCTTTAAAACGAGAACATCGAGAATTAGATGCACTTGAAGATAATAGAACAGAATAATTAATAATAATGGAGGAAGAAATAATCGTGCCCATTCCATAAGTCTTATCACTAGTGATGATTGATAGAGAGATTATAAACCATTAACATAATATTATCGTAAATTTTCAATGATCATAAAGAACTGAATATGGAAAGACAAATTTTCATCACCGTAAGTCTGTTTATCACTTGCAAGCTTTTGTATCTAGTAACAGACGATTATGTGAAAAAGCACTACACCCTGTGTATCTGTAAAAAGTTATCTAAATACGTAAAGTCTTCATATGCAGAGGAATCTACGGCTGTGTCGCTTGTTATTAGACCACCAGTGGTCTCAACCATGTTAGACCATCGCGGTCATAAAACGATAGTACGCCCACAGTGATAATATGGATAATTTATTTAGATATCTTCAAAAGTACGATTCGTCTCTATTATACGAATGAAGAAATAGAAATAAATAAAAGTACGATATAAAACTTGACAGTTTTAATATATTACATTTGGAAGTTATTTAGGAATCGTAAAGACATATCAAGGTACCAGAATGATCGGTTACGTATTACTTCATTTGAAACCACAACCTCACAACAATGATAATTATAACACTTCAATTATATCTAAATTATTGTGTATTAAGTATTCCTTAATGAGAAATGTACAGGTTAATTACAATAGGAGGAAGGCCCTGATACTAATTTTTACAATTTTTTGGTGAATGCGGAGGAAAAGAAAAGGTTAGAAGTGTTCGAATTGTGGTGTTACAGACGGATGATGAGGATGCCGTGGATAGAGAAGGTTAGAAAGAAAGAGGTATTAGAAAGAATAGGAGAACAAAGGACTCTATGGAATTCAATAAAAAGTAGGTGAAATAGGTTGGTAGAACACCTTCTCAGACATGAAAGTCTAGTCAGAGACATGTTAGAAGTAGAAACAGGAGTTAAGAGGAGTAGTGGTAGACCTAGAATAGATTACTGTTCGCAAATAGTTAAGGATGTGGGATGATCTAGTTTTAGGGAAATGCGAAAATTAGGTTAGGATAGGAAGGAATGGAGATGCATGTCTAACCAGTCTTAGGACTGTCGACCTTATGATGATGAGAAAAAAATATATTATTATTGTACTAATTCGCCATACGGTCATTCTTTAGAATTAACATTAACTAAAATTAAAATGTACATAAAGGTCTATTTATTCTATAGTTATAGGTAATCTCTATAACCATTTACAATTTTGTAGTGGTACTAGGGGTGCAATTGAAGTATATGGTTTAGAGTGGCTATAAACTATAATTCTAATTTTTTAGAAATCCTGATGATATTGAATATAAAAACTCGTCTTACATAACAAGAAGTATTTAAGTCATTCTTTTCATTCCCAAAATCTCACTAATATTACAATTATCTTATAAGGAAATTGTAAATAAAAAATGTAATTTATTTTATTGGTTTCAAAATGATCTTGACGCCTGTCTTTATCATATAAGGATAAAGCTTTAAGTACCTTATGGCGTTGTCTATAGAAATTTGATTGTGAATCACTTTCAACTGATTTGTGCACGTCCACAATGTGTCTTGAGAGCTTTCCATTGGTTGTGTAAAATTTACATATCTTTTATTGCAATTTCGTTAGTTAAGTAAATATTGTTTCCTTAAATATCTAAAATAATCCATAAAGTACTGCGCAAAACACTGAGAATACTCAAAACCAACGTTTGGTTTTATGATGTACCATTCAGAGTAAATCTTTTAGGTAAAACTTATCCGATTATGACCTCAATAATCTATAAGAACAAGAGAAAGCGGAACTGCCTTTCTTAATTCTTATTTGATATCTTTTTAATAATTAATTTCCAAATCTATGAGAAGGATTTCATGGATTAGATTCTTTATTTGTAAACTGAAAATGTTTCAGAACTTTATAGGTTTTAAATGACCAAATAATCTTATCGGTTTTACATTAATCCGTAGAAGTTTTTTTAGTACCGACCGACCTGAAATTGTTTTGTATAAACCTTATTAATTTGGTATTTGTAAATGTTTTTTACGTTAAAATAATCTCTTAGATTTTTTTACTGCTGTCATTAAATAAACGTGCGTCGATTATTGACCAATAATCGTGACTTATTTAAAAATTACGATATATTTTTATCAAATAAATCGAAACGCAGTAAAAGTGAACATCTTTATTTTACCTATACTAACTTAAAAGAACATATAAAAAAAGATTTAAAGTCAAAATAAAAAATTTCAAAAATATACAATCCCATAATTATATGTATTGAAGAAAGGGCCAGATGCTCGACCTGTAGGTTTGTAAAATGAAACTTAACTGGCGATGAGAAAATTAAAAAAAGACTAGAACTGTATCCGATTTTCATCGCATATACAAAAGTAATTTCTTGAAAGTGGACCGATTTACTCTTTCGTTATACTACACACAATACAAGAGAGTGTAGCTAGGCTTCAATACAAATAATACAAACTAAAAGTAGAGCTTCAGTGCCTATTTATTCTAATTATTCAGATAGGAATAGTTTCAAAATACAAAAATTCGGTATCTTACTTCAGTATCAAAGAAATTTTCACCATCTTTACGATCTATTTCATCTCATGTGACTTATTTTTCGGCTAAATAATTCACACAAGTTTCTTTTTGTTTTACATATTGATTTTTCCCCATCTCATACTTAATTTCAATTTCGTGAAACAGAGAACGTATATTTGTATTTGTTTAAATAAATATTTCTGATTTCGTATTACGATTTGTTAATTAGAACGTTATTTTAACTTTGCTTGACGTGGACATTATGCACTGTGGAAGATAAGCGTTTGGGGTGGTGTTATAGGAAGATGTCAATAATAACCTGGATAGAAAATGTTAAAAATGAGGTGGTATTAGAAAGACTGGTAAAGCAGAGGACATTGTGGAAAATAATAAGAAATAGGCAAGGTAGGGCGGGGACATTTTCTCAGAATGAAGGGATATTTAAAAACATTTTAGAGGCATGAACTGGAGTGAAGAGGGGCAGCGGTAGACCTACATTATATTTGTATTCGGAAATAGCTAGAGATGTTTGTAGATTGCTCTAATTTTTATGGAAAGCGAAGATTGACTCTTCGAGATGAAGATATTAATGATTGTGATTTGTATCAGATAAAGTATCTATAACAATACTTTACTTTTGAAAGTCTTTCTTATATTTTTATTTATATATTTTTTTATAATGTTTGCTATTTTCTTCTTTGAAATGAAGAATCAATGACAACTATCTAATTGGAACGACAATTTGATTGGTATTTATCTCAAATCCTTTCCAGAATATGAGAGTACCTGGGAAGAAAAATTCATCTAACTAGATATTTTAATGAAAGTTAGGAAGTACTTTGTCAAATTCTTTATGAAAATCTTTTTGCTTTATGAGGAAAACTATAAGGAGTAGAAAAGAGCGAAACCAATTATTATTTTTTATCGTCTAGATTCTGTATGCGTGTTGTACCGAGAATGATATAACAGAAATAATAATTCAGAAATGTCTGTCAGCGTTTTTTCAAATTGGAGGTACTCTTTTTAAGCAGCAAGATTTCGCAAACAGCACGCGGAAAGCATGACAATAATAGTAGTGTCCAACATTTTCACTTTCACATTTTTATTGTGCACACATACGTACGCACGTACATATAATATGTCCTGATATAGCAAAACACAACTGTAAAGTGTTGCGACCGCAATTCCTCTCCGTTATCGACGAGCTCATCAAAAATCCGCGCGATAATTCAAGAAATTCGCAAAGATAGAAACCGGGTCAATTGCTCGGTATCATCGCAAACTGCCAATTTTTTTTGGTTGCAAAGTGTCTTTTTTATTCGGTCGCATTCTGAGGTGCGCGATTTAACGGGTCCAACGTGAATATCTCTCAAGGAAGCTGAGCCAATTGCCAGTGTTGAATAACGTCGTTAGTGCATCGGAATGAAATGTGCACGCAACTAAGTCACAATGAATAAACCACTGAAGAGTAATAATGTTTTACTGTTGTTGTTATTCTTGTTGTTGGGCTATGTCGAGTACGAATTGCCTACTATCTTAAGTGCCACAATGGGTCGTTACTGCTGACAACAATAATAACCATAACCAACCACTCTCGTACCAGATATCGTTGAGTGAATCAGCATGTAAGGACAACAATTAAATCCAAAACATTCGACAATAATTTACAGCGGGCCTGAATCATTCATTTGGTCAATGAGACGCGGACCGATATGCAGCGATGTTACTTCATTTAGCGTCACATTATAAAGACAATTTTACAAATATCTATAATTCATGATAAGTGTGTGATTTAAATTTAAATCCGGTACTCGACGAATCTGGCACTTTTTTTAGGATCCGGCCTAGTACCGGAAAATGATGTCGTGTATTCAGTAGGACCGGGTAATTCTAATAAATAGAACAATAATAATAACGATAAATAATCTATTTGCATGATTTTAACGTCCTTAAAACTTTTCATTATCATCATAAGGTTGTCAGTCCTAAGACTGTTTGGACACGCACCTCCACTCCTTCCTATCCTGAGCTAATCTTCGCATTTCCTCAAAACAAGAACACCCCATATCCTTAACTATTTGCGAACAGTAATCTAATCTAGGTCTACCTCTATCCCTCCTAACTTCCGTTTCTGCCTCTAGTATGCCTGAGAAGGTGTCCTACCATCTCGCCCATTTTTTATTGAGGTAAATGTCTAGATGATGGCCCCCATCCCCAAAGGGGGTGGGGTGGATGGTATCGAATGAGGAGGTCTCTTCCACCACTGTACCATAAAAAGTTCGTGGCGGTCTCCCCCCATAAAAAGGTATGCGGGTTACATGGGGTTGGGGGTAGGGGTTCGAAGGAGAGCAGGGGGGATCGAAAGAGAGTAGGGAGGATCGAAAGAGAGTAGAGGAGATCGAAAGAGAGTAGGGGGGATCGAAAGAGGGTGGTCACCTGAGTAAAACCCCATAAAAAATTTGTGGCGGTTGATTATTTTGACAATTTTCATACAGTATAATTCAAATAAAATTCAATAAAATAATTATTTTCAAGCGGGTGAAGGTGGGAGATCGAAAGAAGGTGGTCACTTGAACAAAACCCANATCCACTCTAAATTACCAGGATTGAAATTATTTAGTATTTAGTCGAATTTCATTTGAAAATATTCGACTTCGTTACCCGAATTAAATGATATAACAATTTGCGGCAAATGCGTATCGTCATTTAATTAAAAAAGTATTACCAACTACTTCAATAACCTTTTTCTTAAGATTTCAAACAATTTCTTTAGATCAAAGAAAATACTACCAGTGTAACTATAATATAAAGATCAAGCAGGTACATATAACATTGTATTTATACCTCATCGCAAAGCTCGATGAAGCAATGCTCGTTTAGATAGTTTTTGCGATGCTATTAAGCTTTTCTCTTTAATTTCGCATTTGCAATACTGATAAACTAAACTCTATATATGTTGAGAGGAATTGAGTCGCATTATTACGAATTGCTGCATCGCTAATGAAAACAGGATCTTCCTTCCAAGTCAATTTCATTGCGAGTGCGTTCGCAAAAACTTCTTGATTATTCATTAACACTGAATAATTACTCGAGAAATTAATTACCTACTGCATTTTAGCGATTCATCAGAGTAACTGGTGATTTGATGTGAATCCAATGTAGAGTGTAGGTAGTATATTTACAAGCCTTAACCGTTATTGGTTGTAAATGGTAATAGCTTGCTACACATATGATGCAGATATTCCATAAAAAAATTTCTTTTTCTGCGAAGTGAACTTGTAAAGCTGAAGATACAAATTCGAATTTGCATATAACATATATCACCTTAAAGGAAAAGGATATTCAATTAGGCTGAACAGGCAGTTTATATTAGATTTCCTAGATTATTCTCGCAAGGAATTAATTATAAAACACTTTTTGCCGGACGTGTAACTTACTTTGTTTACTTTAATATAAAAAGGAAAGGCAGTGTTATGCAGTTGATAATTAGTTATATTAAGGATTTAGACGATTGTCAACCCAAATAACTCATGATCTAAAGGAATATTTTTAATTGCTTGATGATGAAAATAAACTATCAAAGATTACTATTGAAGAGGTACGTGATTTTATTTTACCCTTAAGTAGAACAGTTGTTATGGAAAGTAAACAATTTCCAATAAGGGCTGTAAATGCTTTTGAAATGATATTATTGAGGAAGAGCTTAAGTGTGGTGCGTACAAGAAGAAAAGAAATAAGAATTGTTAAGTGATACGTAGTTCGCCTCTATCCAAAAGATGCAATAATTGTTGTTAAGTAAGTTACACACTAGCATAAATCATTGTAAAGTTACGTAGGCATTTATATAATGTTATCATCAACAGCAATAATGAAGTCAGTCGTTCTATATTTTGTTAACATCAATCTATAGAATTTAAGAAATGAAAGAACAAATGCAGCAAATCGGCTGCTTCATTTTTACAAAACTTTATTAAAAAGTGAAGTCTTTGTATACATTTGTGCCTATTTGATCGATAAAATGTTTAAATAAAGAGAAAGTGTAAATATTGTGATAATAATCGTATTTTTATTATAATTTTCACATGACCTACATTATACGGGAGAAATTACGATAGTGCCCCTTTTTAAAATCTCAAAAGGGTAAACTTTTGTTTTCTTCTGTGCCTTGATCTGTAAATAACCAATTAGCTGACAAAAAATAATAAACACAAAAATGTTTACTAAATTTAAAATGTAGTAATCAAGAACATCACACTGTGGCAAATAAGTTATCTCCTTTATTGAACATATCGAATATAAGCTTAAGAGCTAAACGAAGCATCTCAATAAAAAATAATTCTGCGTAATCTATCAATGATTCATCTAAGACTATTCTTGAAGTTTTTAATAGATAAGACAGTTAAATGTACGTAATAAAAATTCTCTCGTGAGTTTCATTACAAAATGTCCAAGAATAATACAACAAGCGCAGACTTTGTAGGTGGAATACTTCGAAAAAAAAAATTAAGACGAAAATGCAAATGCTTTTCCATTTAAATCCGCAATATTGCCCATTCTACGATTACTAAATGAAATATCTAATAATGATTTATCTTTTTACTTTTGTATTTAAATTAAATGACAATTGATAATTTGGTAATTTACTTTTATTAGATGTGTAAAAGAGATAGGTAACCTTTTATCTATGATGTAACAAAAATTCTCATTTCAGTTTTACTGAAATCAAGGTTTTTATTGATATTATTCATGTATATTTTTATTTATTGAAACATCAGAAATCTAACACAAGTTTTGTTAGTACAGACGTTGGTACCTATCAGATAAAATTCTACAAACCCGTTGCATCCACCATAATTATTGTCCTCTAAATGATTTTATATCTTTCAATTTAATTTAATATTTAATTACACAATAACAAAGTTTTTACCTGTTTCAAATAAATAAAAAAGCTATAATAAGAAGTAGGTACTTTAGGTATAAAATAAAGTTGTTTGTACATCAATCTGTTGAATCCTTAAACTATAACAAATCAAAAATTCATTTAATTTTTATTCACTCCAAATTAATTAGGAAGTATTGCTGCTACTGTTACACCCTCGCTGAGACTAGAACCCGGGACCTTTGACTTTACGCACCAATGACCTGACCACTAAGTTATGAGAGGTCACAGCAGCAATGACGATGACGCGTACTTGATAGGTCGTTGATTCGTCGAACTAATATGAAAATTGTAATAGTGATTAATATTTAATATTAATATGAAGGTTTATTTAATTTTTATCCACTCTAAATTACCAGGATTGAAATTATTTAGTATTTAGTCGAATTTCATTTGAAAATATTCGACTTCGTTACCCGAATTAAATGATATAACAATTTGCGGCAAATGCGTATCGTCATTTAATTAAAAAAGTATTACCAACTACTTCAATAACCTTTTTCTTAAGATTTCAAACAATTTCTTTAGATCAAAGAAAATACTACCAGTGTAACTATAATATAAAGATCAAGCAGGTACATATAACATTGTATTTATACCTCATCGCAAAGCTCGATGAAGCAATGCTCGTTTAGATAGTTTTTGCGATGCTATTAAGCTTTTCTCTTTAATTTCGCATTTGCAATACTGATAAACTAAACTCTATATATGTTGAGAGGAATTGAGTCGCATTATTACGAATTGCTGCATCGCTAATGAAAACAGGATCTTCCTTCCAAGTCAATTTCATTGCGAGTGCGTTCGCAAAAACTTCTTGATTATTCATTAACACTGAATAATTACTCGAGAAATTAATTACCTACTGCATTTTAGCGATTCATCAGAGTAACTGGTGATTTGATGTGAATCCAATGTAGAGTGTAGGTAGTATATTTACAAGCCTTAACCGTTATTGGTTGTAAATGGTAATAGCTTGCTACACATATGATGCAGATATTCCATAAAAAAATTTCTTTTTCTGCGAAGTGAACTTGTAAAGCTGAAGATACAAATTCGAATTTGCATATAACATATATCACCTTAAAGGAAAAGGATATTCAATTAGGCTGAACAGGCAGTTTATATTAGATTTCCTAGATTATTCTCGCAAGGAATTAATTATAAAACACTTTTTGCCGGACGTGTAACTTACTTTGTTTACTTTAATATAAAAAGGAAAGGCAGTGTTATGCAGTTGATAATTAGTTATATTAAGGATTTAGACGATTGTCAACCCAAATAACTCATGATCTAAAGGAATATTTTTAATTGCTTGATGATGAAAATAAACTATCAAAGATTACTATTGAAGA
>NW_020442466.1:1996995-2032957 GCF_000699045.2 Agrilus planipennis
ATAACCTAACCTAACCTACCCTATTGATAAAGATATTTAAATAATGTTTTATATAACTTTCTCAATATTTTTATGTATTTTTCATTAGTTTTACCTTTGAATATTGTTTAAGAATGACTATAATATAAATATTTACATGCCTAGAAATGTATAAAAATTGACATATTTATTAACTTTGAACCCCTATAACCTTTTTATGGGGTGAGACCGCCACGAACTTTTTATGGTACAGTGGTGGGGGAGACCTCCTCTTTCCATTCCCCCCATCCCCACCCCCCGAAGGGGGTGGGGGCCATCATCTAGACCTTTACCTTTATTGACTTCCATAGAGTCCCTTGTTCTCTTACTCTTTCTAATACCTCTTCATTTCTAATCTTTTCTATCCACGGTATCCTCATCATTCGCCTGTATAAAGCTTTTAGTGTTTAAATATTATAAATTCGTTTCAACGGTTTCAACTCAACCATGTCGTTGAAAATCCGTCAAGAATTAAAATTTTATTGTGGTATGGAACGTTAGTGAGGATGGAATTTACTAGAAAGCCTGCCGGAAGAAAGACATGAACTCCTGGTCGCATCCCTACTTGATATCTATTGTCCAGGACTTCTCCTACTTTCGGTACTACTCAATACATAGAACGCTATCAACAAAAGTCAGAGATTATATGGTTGTAATATTCATGGGTTCGATAGGTATTGGTAGATGAAGCATATTATAAACCAAAATAAAATAAGAAAACGTTATCGAAGGTATATTACTCGTTGAGTCTGGTCACTAGACAGTTAAATTCTCGTTGTCTCTAAACTTATTCAAACTATGCAAATATATTCAATCTGTGACTATTATATTTTGGTTGATCATGATGATTACATGTATGTTTCTTGAAAATTTCCGGTGGAATCAGTTGCAGAATCAGTGATCTCCGATTATAAATTTAAGGTAATCGGGTCTGCATTTCGGTAATTCTTACAAATGTCTCACAATCAGTGTGAAAACGTAAAGTTCCGTGCTGTCAAGATGTGCAACTTGAACGTGTCGCAGCTTGACCGAATTTGCATATAAACGCGGAGGCGCGAAGTATTTTGCAAATAAAATACTTTCTCCAAAATGTCAATGTCACATGGACGTGAAGATAACGACGACTAAATCCGTCGTCCATTCTGATATCGGAGGTTTAAGGCTTAATCCAGACCAGCAAATCGAAATACGAGGGTGGATTGATAAGTTTCCGGCCTAACCAAGAGATGACGCCACTAGGCCTACCTTGAGGTGACATTCTATAGTACCATCCTTGGATAGCTTGTAGCTATAGTTTCAGCCCGATCTCCTTGCTAGTGTAGGTTTGACAGCACGCTGAACAAGACGCCTCTGTGGTTTTCGTAAAAATGGAAAAGCAGGAAAATCGTGCTGTCATCAAATACTTTTATTTGAAGGGGTTAACGCCGAAGGAAATTAAAAAAGAGATGGACTCAACACTGGGGACATCCTCCTCGTCATATTCAACCGTTAAGCAGTGGGTTTCCGAGTTTAAAAAGGGTCGTGTGAGCACCTCTGATGGGCCTCGCTCAGGACGCCCCGTTGAGGTCACAACTCCAGATATGATCGAAAAAATTCATCAAATAGTGCTGGGAGACCGCAGATTGAAAGTGCGTGAGATAGCTGAGACCTGTAAGATGTCATATGAACGTGTGCAACATATTTTGCACCAACATTTGCATATGGAAAAGCTCTGTGCAAGATGGGTGCCGCGTTTGCTAACAGTCGACCAAAAATTGATTCGAAAAAACATTTCTACCGCAAATTTGTCATTGTATAAGCGTAATCCAAGCGAATTTTTGCGTCGATTCGTAACCGTTGACGAAACGTGGGTCCACCACTACACTCCTGAAACCAAAGAACAGTCTAAACAGTGGATTGGACCAGGGGAACCAACTCCAAAGAAGGCAAAAACAATTTTTTCGGCGAACAAGGTTATGGCTACTGTTTTTTGGGATGCAAGAGGTATTATATACATTGATTACCTTGCAAAGGGTAATACTATCACTGGTCAATACTACGCAGACTTATTGCAACGTTTGAGCCACGAGGTGAAAATTAAACGACCTCATCTGGCGAAGAAAAAAATCTTGTTTCATCACGATAACGCACCAGCGCACACGTCAATCGTTGCGACGGCTAAAATCAACGATCTAAAGTTTGAATTGATGCCGCACCCTCCTTACTCTCCAGACCTAGCCCCGAGTGACTATTTTCTGTTCCCTAATCTCAAAAAATGGCTTGGCGGTAAGAGATTTGCGGACAATGAAGAAGTAATCGAAGCTGTAAATGGTTATTTTGAGGAGCTTGACGAATCAGTCTATAGAGATGGCATTAATAGACTGGAACACCGCTATGAGAAATGTATCAGCCTTGGAGGAGATTATGTTGAGAAATAAAAAAAAAAAATTTTTAAAAACCTTGTTTTTCTTGGTCAGGCCGGAAACTTATCAATCCACCCTCGTATAAACAGCTACAGAGCCATCACAAAATACATACATTACTTATATGTTAAACAGTTTTCAGTTATTTCAAATTAAACCAATTCCATCTGCTTCAGTGCGTTCGCAGTTATAGGTACAACATTTTAAAGTTAAGATAATGGAAAATGTATTGGACTCAAATAAAAAAGTAGACAGAATAAAACGAATTAATAAAAACCAAATTGGATTACTATAAGAATGCAGAATCCACATTAAGTAGAGGCTGCGTTATTAAACGCTCAGCCACGTAACCATGGGGTTACGACCTGGGGGAACTCCGTGGATAAAATATACGGGTTAAAGGGACCAGTAAATCCTATAATTTTGGCCTGATCGGTTATAGGGTACTACTAAAATAATTAATTAATTTTGTGTTAGTATGCTGGCCCAATATTAAAATTAACGTTTGAACTTACGTACCTTGATATCTGACGCCAATTTGTTCGAGTTCCCCGAGTCAAAAAATTGGGACTCATTTTGTCCTCATTTGATCTCAATAGAATTTTTAGGGATATTTCAAACTACAAGACTCAAAAGTTTCATTTTATCCGCGGTTTTCCCGTATCAGGACAAAATGAGACTTTTGAGGAGTAAAGATTATTTAGGAAACCTCATTTTGTCTTCAAAAAGTCTCATTCTTTTCTTGTTGAGGTTAAATTGAGGACTATTGCCATAGGATTGCAGACATTGAGAATAAAATGAGACTTTTTAGAATCCAATGTGATGAGTCTTATGAAAACTTATTGAGGTATCTGAGATTAAAAACGTCTAAATGAGGAAAAAATGAGTCTAAATAGTTCATTTGAGGATAAAATGAGTCCCAATTTTTCGACTCGGGTCTACTCTGTAAGAAGGAATAATATTTTAACACAGTTTAATAGCAGTTTTAATGAAGACATATTCAATCCTTTTTTTTTTTATATATTTTTTACTACTGTCTTAAGTTAACATCGTTCAAATATCTGTGTGAACCCAGTGCCTTTGCATGTAGTCTTCGGGCAAACAAAAAGTACATAAACGTTAGTCTTCTATTTGAAAACATGCCATTTCAAACATTCAATATTTGCCGGACCTTCTTCCATTTCAAGGTCATTAAACTATTAGTACACTTCTTCTGTTCAGCCGTAAAAAATAATTATTACTGTTTACCTTTCTAGCTACCTTGTCAATACTACCGAGAAATTGCAGGAATTTAAGGCGTTACTTGTTTTAAACGTATATACAAGAGTGGCTCCCTTTTATCACTAATGAAGCATTCTTCGAAAAGGCATAGATTCTTTTAGCTGACCGTAGTCTCTGTCAGTTTCATGAAACTGAAATGCGAAGATCTTAAGTTCGGAAAAAGAAGAATAATAAAATGGCTTCTGATTTGAACGATTTTTCTTCATCGAGGCGGATGAATTCCCCAAAATATAAAAATTTAATTGACATTGCTTCTGTTTATTCCACATGTAAATTCTGATTATCCCGAAAAGCAGTATGGAAAAGAAATTGGGACCGGACCTTTCCGATAGTCATAAAATAACAGTTCCTATGACATAGAGTCACAGAAAACCTTGATTTATATTCAGAAAGCTATCCTAATACAGAATAATTTGCGGATTCATGCCATACAAAAGTAGAGTCTTCTATTTTAGGCTTTTACAATATCCATTCATAACCAAAACGGCAGAAATGTGTAATTAACTGTTTCGAAAAAAGTGAATTATTTTGAAACCAATGATACTATTTGACCTTGCTGATAGTACCATTTCAGCGATTATTTGGACATTTCTTATTGTAAACAAACATGTCATGGTAAAACTGTTCATTTTAATAAGAAAATCCACAGCCAATTGTTTTATGGTTAATTAGGTTTTAAGGTTTTTTGTTTTTTTTTTATTACTTATTGTATGGTGTAATTGGATTTAGGATGAGAGATTCTCGATTTCAGCTTCAATAAACCTCAGATACTCCATACTCATTTTAGCCTTTACGTTAATTTTTTGTCCGATTTATAATGTAACCGACGATGAATCTGTTACACACACTTAACTACTTAATATCACATTATTCCTTAGTGGTAGGTACGTGTAATAACGTACTTACATAGCGAGGTGTCACTTTCGCACTCCGGCCACACCTTACAACGATATTCGCCAACTTGATTTATATGTAATGCATTATATTATTGCTAGGGCATTTCTTCTATGTAGTCCTTTACAGCCTTCGTATTCACTTGCCACTGTGATCTCACAGACTTTCTAACATCTGTGAGATTTATGAGAACGAATGATAATAATTCAGTGTGGTATGCTTCCTCGTGATTTCGACACCGTAAAAGACCTGAACTTGCAGAATAATGGGAAATATACAGGGTGTGTGTTTTGTCTGATATTATACTACGAGATTTAGATACAAATAAAGAACAGATAAGGCAACTGATATTAAGGGTCAACAACGTTATACGAACTTGGTATAAAACATCGTATTCTGTAAGGCTTTCTGGGTAGGCAGTTTAAAAAATAAATGTAACTTCATATTTGGAATTTTCATAAATTTCTATTTAAAATTTATTAGTTCTGATTTACGATTAAAACGCAGAGCAATTCTTCCTTTCATACCCTCCTCTGATAGAAGGCTGGTGACCACGTATCTGTCTCTTGTCACATGGAACAATTCTTCGATTCTGAGATTTGTCCATTCCTTATGTTTCTGAGCCAGGATTCTTCTTCCTGTCGATAATTTTCTTCCCCTTTATTCTACCCTACATTATGTTTTATAGCAGTAGGTATTTGTCGTTACGTCTTATCGTGGTGTTTTGTTTTGTGTCCACTTCGTCATTGGTGATTTTGTCCTTCCAGAGTATGTTGAGTCTAGGTTATATTTCTACTTGTAAACATTGAATAGTACTTGAGAGATATCTCTTCCAACATTTTCCGAAATTTAAACCGAGAATACAAGCTAAACAGTTGTGGCGATAGAACCCAATCCTGGAAAACATCGAAGATTTATTGAACTGTTTTTCTCTCTTTGTAGCATGGCAAACTACCGTATTGTATCTACTCCGTAATTACATTTTGTGTTTCCTCGCATCAAACTAAAGTTAAACTTCCATACCTCTGTTGAAGGCCAAACAGTAATGTAAATATTTCAATAGAACTTTGCCGAGATACGGCTCGTAAATACATATTACTATAATATTTTCTATTCTGGAATACTAATTGTCGTTGATTGTCGTATTTACAAAATTTAACCGAGTCTTTCTTATAGAATTTGGGAGACAAGATGGTGCCAATCGAAATTAAGCGAAGAATAACAAGGAAAGGCCATAATTCGCACGGCTGACAACGGACAGAAACAGAGAAAGACCACCCGTATTTCACGTCCTCATGTCGAGACCCTAATGCCTACTAATGAGCGTTTCGGAGATGTTGGTTCTTGTCCTGACAAGGAACTAGTCGCCGAGACACATACCTATTCAAAACACATACCACGAACCACAGAGATCACTACCGTACCGTATACACAAGTCTATAGTTTATGCAAATTCAATTAATCCGAATCGATAATTCAATCAAAGAATGGACTTACAGGAATCTCGCGTCACTTAATCTATTAATTTCAAACAATTCATAAAATTCAAATTATACCACAATAAGAAACATGTATCTAAACTCACATAAGAAGTCATTTGGATATTATTCATAGTTAATTATAATATGTAGACTATTTGGGTCAAATTAGGAAAGCAAAGTCCACAATATATTAAAGAACTGAACGATTTTAACTTTTTTGACAAAGAATCAACTAAACGTAAAAATAGTTGTACAATTTTTGGGAGATCAGGAAATTAGGGTAGGTTATAATATTCATAAAAAAAAAATCTTTTACTTTATTTTTACAAGCAGTTTTCGCCATAATTTTCTACTGTGTGCGCCGCTACAAACTCATAGCAAAGTTATAGTAACCCACAAAGAAAACTAAGTTAATTATTGAAGTATCTCGTTTTCTAGTTTCGCGCCAAGTAAAGAATGGCCAGCGTCATTAAAGAGGAAAGTTGTTAATAGTAAACATCTCACTGTAATAGTAGATGGACTAAGTACAGACTGAACAATTACTTACGAGTATTCCACATCGTGTGGAGACATTAAATAACGGAACTCCACGATATATCGAACTCCATAAACAATCTTACAAGAGGTTTAAAGTATGTAAACAGGATGTTTCTGCAGTCCTGCAAAAACTTCCTTAGTGGCATCGAATAAATCAAGTCCCGTATGTTGTGTGTTTATCAGTAGGCAAAAGAAGTGGATGATAATACACAGTCGGACTAGCATATAAAAGTGTAAGTTCATGACATTAAAGCATTCCTGTTTCTCAGGGTTAATATAAACGTTTATATACAGGATGTTACATAAGTTGTGTATTAAAATTGAGAATAAAATAGTAGGCATTAATATTAATGGGTTAGTACCTGTGCGCATGTCCAATATAATATTACAGTTGTTCTAAAAACATTGATCACAAGCTATGATGCATACATTATGTATGTATTAAATAATTAGTTACAGTGAATATCGACTGTCATTGAAAATTTTGTGTTTACCTATCGCAAATTTGAAACACCCTGTACACTTTAATGTGCTTTTTGTAGAAAAAATATAAAGCTCTAAAATTTATGAATGAATAAAAGTGGGTTGAAAATACCCAATACTCGAATACAGAAAAAGAAAAAGATCTTGACATCGTTTCTTCTTAAGCAGGTTGAAAAAAAGAGTTAAACCGAAATAAAGGCGTTAAAGAAATTTATTGGGCAGTTAATGCGACACTGATAATAACTTAACTTGGAAGGAGAATTGGCAATAATACAATGCTATATAACCGTTAAAATACGGTACCTGCGTTTGTCTTTCGAAAGAACAAATGGAAAAAATATTTTAAAGCAGCCACTTAGCGAGTAAAACTGTCTTACGACTTTCTGTAAAATTATATAGGACTTCCTTGTTTAATTTTACGTTTCATCTGATGTAATGTTTGCATGGTATAATAAATTTATAGATAGTTATGGGAATAACGACAGACCCTTACATTGTGATGAGCAAAGCAAAACCAAGAGCAACACCAACACTGGAACAGTCTTGCTCTTGGTCTTGGTCTTACTTATTAAGTCTTGGTCTTGCTTAAATGCTGAAACTTTTAAAGAAAATAGTGTCGAAAGTTGAAAATTCGAGAACATACCATTCAAAGAACAAAATGATACAAGGTATACTTCATTTAGTTTCTCTAGCGATGTGCCCCGTCCAATGTCTCGGATAATCGCTGGCAAAATCGTAGGTGGAGAGAAAAAAGCTCATTATACTCTCGACTCTTGTTCATTAAACATACTTTTTTATACAGTACCTGCCAAAACGTTTGTTCAATCATAAATAATAGTGCGAGTCGAAAACAAGAGTTAAAGCCTTCAATATGTCTTCAAATATAAACAAACATCTCGTTGATATTTTCAGTAGTAATTGGTACCAATAACAGCACATTTGAGCAATGCAATTTTAGTGGATAAAATGGTTAATTTTTCCGTGCAGTACTGTACGGATTATACGCTTCTCACCGATTAAGAGTTTGCCCGAGAGTTGTCTCCTTCCTTTTCTGGCCTAGTGCTGTTTTTTTCTACATTGCGCCGGTCAAACTAAAGGTCACATCGCTCCCGTGGTTAAGTTTCACTTTTTTCATATTTAGTATTAAAATCTAGTAAGGCAAACTAAAAATTTCAAATACAATAAAAGTTTTGTTTCAAAAAAAGAATATATTAAAGTTACTTCCAATACTTAGTTTAACCCATAAATCCACCGCAAGCAATATTTTTCGTTTAGACCTGCCTATTTAGGCTTAGTCTTGGAAAAATCGGTTTTGATTTTTGTCTTGGTTTTGTTTTTCCGATCTTGGATTTAGTCTCGATCTTGTTTATTCGGTCTTGGTTTTGGCCTTGTTTGTATAAAGACAGTGCCAGTCTTGTTCTTGCATTTTTACAAGACCAAGATCAATTTCGTTCATTACTACCCTTGCAGAAGAAAAACAATTGGATTTTTAACGTTCAAAAGTTTATATATTATTTAATAAGAACAGATTAAGTTCCTAGTTTTAAATAAATATCTACTGATTGTTCAGAGATGAGACTTTGCGGTCACAAAAGTCACTAAATTAATGAATTGTTTAGTTATTCTAAACACCTTTTTGTCCATATGTATAACGAATTGAATCCCGGACAGTGTTGTGTTTAATTATCTCTCAATTGTTAACCCCACGTCACAATACTTTCTACAATCTAAGAATGATTAACTGATTGTGAGTAAAATTAATAAAATGACTGAAATAAATCAGTATCAACCCTAAAACGTACGTTACACTTGACTTTACGTGACCAGCGAGAATAAAATATTCAACACGTTATTACGTACCCAACACCAAGTGCATTATAAATTTCAGCTTTACGAGACAAAATGGCGGGCGGTTTTTTGTATGATTTAGTGAGTTTGAGTTCGTGGTCGGGAGCGGAAATAAATCACGGAAATGCCGCATGGCATTAAATCAAACCAAAAACCGCTTATAAAACTTTCTCAAATTGAAGATTAAAACCTGTATGCGCTTAATACAATCAGTTCCTTTGAATCACGACAATTACATCACAATACTTGTTAAGTCCTATAAGTTTTTCTCTTTTTTTTGTACATAAAATATTTTCAATTTAAAGTCATATTTGCAATTTTAAATAGTAAGTTAGTGACAACATTCCTTTTCAGTTTATAAGGATTCTGTAAATACCCAGCTAATATTTATACTAGTTCTGTTGTCACTAACTTACCATTAAAAATTACAAAAAAAAAGAGAAAAACTTATAGGACTTTGGCATATGTGGTCCTTCGAGCCGGATGTTACTACTAACTTACTATTTAAAATTACAGTGCTTTGCATTCAAGGTTTGAACTGCATCACAATCATTCAAAATATCGACCATTCCTTTCCTGTTTTATAAAAAATTCTCAAAGGCCATCTTATACAGAAATTTTCTTCACTTTCAAGTAAACTCCATTAGACAATAACGTCAAAAATTGGCAGGAAATATACTTAGAAATTTATTTTTGTAATATTCTTCAGGTGACATTGTCGAATGGAAAAATTAGATTGGAGAACTCGTCACAGGATTCGTAAGACAATTTTGTAAAGTAGGTACATTTTCTGAAACGCTTTTTAAACATCCAAATATGATAGTTTCGAAAAACTTTTCGTCAAGAATTTAAATGTTCTTTACTAATTAACGGAATGAGTAGTAGGGATACAAAGCAGAGGACAGTGCAGGGTCGAGTCACATTCAATAAAAAGAAGTCACTTCTATGCTCGCGAACCATTAATCTACAAATTCGACAAAGATTGTTAAAGGTGTATATTTCGAGTGCGGCGATGTGCGGGTTCGAAACATGGACGGTGGGCGCAGCGGAAAAGAAAAGGTTAGAAGCGTTCGAAATGTGGTGTTATCCGCGAATAATGAGAATATCGTGGATAGAGAAGGTTAGAAATGAAGAAGTATTAGAAAGAATAGGAGAACAGAGAACTCTATGGAAGTCAATAAAAAATAGGCGAGATAGGTTGGTAGGACACCTTCTCAGGCATGAAGGTCTAGTCATATTAGAGGCAGAAACAGGAGTTAAGAGGAGTAGAGGTAGACCTAGATTAGATTACTTTTCGCAAATAGTTAGGGATGCTCATGATCATCCTTATACCTACCTGATACACAACACACCACCTTATTTAATGAACTATTATTAGTGTCTGAGTAAGCATCCTTTCCATCTTACATTCATCGTCCTTCGGGGTCAAATACAGTTAAGTACAGTTCCCATTGCACCCATGGGGTTAGATCACTTGAATATCAAACTGCCAACGCCGATACGCCCTATATGTTTTTGATTGTTTATACATATTTTTGCTGAGTATTGCTAATTTAATGTAATTTAATTTAATAAATTAAAGTGCATCATATGAACAATAAGGATACTACAAATCGACGTAAAAAGCTTAACTTTCTATCTGCAAATAATTATATGGAACAAATACGTATAGATATTTAGATTTCGGTTTAAAAATAAAAAATTTGAATGGTGTCTTCGTCTTTAAATGGTAACAAAATATTAACGGCCCCGGACATAAATAATGCCATTGCATAATGCGCCGTTTCTACAGGCGTTTAAATAAAAAAAGACAATTTTAAGGCGTATACATCAGTAGACACCCACTGCAAGTAAGTACAGTCCAGCGTAAGCATATGCGACTGATTATAAATGCATTTTAATTAAGTGGCAAATGAATATGAAGCATATGTAAATAGGTACTAATTTAATTTACGTTGCACTAAATCAAACTGCGTGCTTTATATAGAGCTGAACTGATTAAAATTTGTTCGTACAAAAGCACTAATGCTATTCGAGTTACGTATTATACGTAGTACAGGTGAGTACCACTATATGCTGTGCGTAACCCGTCTCGCTCTTTAATTATACATTTCTGAGTGGCTGCTAATAAATAAAAACTAAACGCGCATCTTTTTAGAAGTTTGTTCTACAAATTAGTTTCTGATTGTACGAGGGCGGTTCAATAAGTACCCGTGTTTGAAGACAGAGGACGTTCTTGAGGGAAATTGGTGTTGTCATCGTGTGCTGCCATCTATCAAACCATGTCAAAACGAATTTCAGACTGATTGATAGGTTAATTTGGATTTGGCAGCCATTCCACTCAGACGTGCTTCGTTATTTTCGCTGATGGAAAAAGATCAGTATCGTTCGGTAACTCGCTTTTTGTTTTTGGATGGGAAAAATGCGAGGAGATGAAAACAAAGTTGGATACTGTTTATGGAGACATTTCGCCATCTACGACCACAGTTAGATATTGCTTCAACGAATTTAAACGTGGGCAAAGATCCGTTTTTGATAGGAGCGACCAGGAAGCCTGGCAAACGTTGTTACCGAGAAAATCATTTTACGGATTTTTTAGGAAAAGGAAGAACTATCACTGGACAATACTACAGTGAGTTATTGGACCGCTTCGACAAAAAATTGAAGGAGACACGGACGCATTTGACGAAAAAGAAGGTGCGTTTTCAACACGATAACGCACCGGCACATTCATCAGGAGTTGTTGCCGCCAAAAATGCATAAATTACGTTATGAATTTGTTGCCGCACACCCCGTATTCACTCGATTTGACTCCCTGCGATTTCATCTTGTTCCCTACCATGAAGAAATGACTAGCGAGAAAGAAATTTAGCTCAAACGAGGAAGTCATCGCCGAGACAGGGGGGATTTTGGACAGAATGTGTACTGTTCTCTTTAGCTCGCCTTTCATTATGTCTATAATCGAGTTTTATTATTGCAATTTTTGACCACAAAATGACGCAATTATTAATAATCAATAGGCTTCGAATTTGCACCAGTGCAAACCCTTCAATTTCTTTTCACCCTACTCATAAAAAAAAACATTTAAAATGGAGATAAAAGTTTCTTGAGACAAGAGAAAGTAATCAATACAATAACAAGATAGGAAGAATTCAAGAGGAAGATTCGACAAGAGCAATATTTGTAAATTATTGTATCGTCTTAAGGCAGTATTATACGATTTAGCATTAGTTTGACGGTATTAACCTATGATCGCTATAGCTTTCCCAGTTTCCCAGTTGTACTGAATTAAGAGACGTTTCATGGTCGCTGTTGAATGTTAAGACGGCAGGCAGGTCTTCCTTGCTCTGGTTTTACTTCCATGCGCTAGTTAGGAATAAAATCAATTAAAGGAGTAAATGACCAATGTGGTAGATGGCAATCTTGATGCTCGCGCACCACATATCACGTTGCATTACCATTGGTCTTATTCTCATCGACTTGTTGGTACCAACTATTTGTTGGTGGTCCAGCGATGCTTGATGTGGGGTCTGTGCCGAAGTGTCATCTCACGGGATCACGAGGCACATTCAGCGAAATCAATTTTTATTTGCACAGTAAACCCGGTTTATACTATCACAATTAGCCTGGAATACGACGGTACAACGGTTTTATCTGAAACCGGAGATTATTTTATTACAATTTTGAAAGGCAACTTTATTTGATACCAGACGACAGTCAGCGGTCGTAATGCGGCCATTTTATAAGTGGAAGTGCACACTTATGTCGAAGAAAGTATGGACTGATGTCCGTATTGAAGCGATCGGCGATAAAATTGACTCCTCAGAAAATAAATATTACTTTCGTTTGCATATAACGTCCAAATTATATTGTTGTATCGAAGATGCAAGATCCCACAACATCTCACACCCATTTTGTTTTATTTATTTACAATCCAGCGTCTTTCTTGAGACTATTGTTCACTGACACCGTTATTTTTATTCCTGTTCCAGAAGTCGTTGATCGAAGACTTCAAGCTCCAAGTAGGTATTCCGAAATCCTTTTTCATAAAATACCTACATACTATCGTCAAAAGACAGTTCAAATAATGGACGATCTAATTTCTTATTTTATTTTTGAATATCTTTTAGGTGACTAGCAGCAAACGTAAGCTTTTACTCGTTTTCTATAGAAAGTTGCTTGAATACCGAGCAATTAAATATCACAATTACATAGTTTCTTGATGAGTCAATCACACTGATTAAAATAATTGTAATAATACTGCTATTAATAAAAACTAAAAATTGTGATAGAAATAAAGCTAGAATGGCCTCCCGCGTTCCTCTATTTCTTCTAAACCCAAATTGATCTTTACCTATTAGTTCTTCCGCCCTTTTTTCCATTCTTCTCTGTACAATTCTAGTTAAGATTTTTAACACGTGGGAAGTTGAGCTAATTGTCCTAAATGTCGCGCATCTATATGTGCCTCTCTTTTTTTAGGTATGGTTACTACCATGTTCCGTTTATAATCTTCTGGGACTTTCCCCGTCTCGTAAATGTGACTAACTAGCTTACACGTACGATCTCTAACCTCTTGTCCTGCATGTTTTAGAATTTTCCCCTGTATCTCATCTATACCTGACGTCTTATTATTCTTTAAGTCTTTTAATGCAACATCGAACTTTTCTCTCATTATGGGATAAGCCAGCTCACCTATCTCCACATTATCTTCCTTCTCTAGTATATCTCCTAACTCATGGCCTCTAAATATTTTCTCACTTATCTGCCTTTTCTTCATTTTCTATCAAAATGACCCCTGCCTCGTTTCTTATATTATTACTAACTGTACCCTACTTCTCTAAAATTTCTTTTAATCAGATTATAACCCTCATCCGTTTTAACTATTACTTCAAACATTTCATCTACATCTTTACATCAATCCAGTTCCTTAGCTACCCTACACTTCCTAATTTTTTCCAATTTTTTCGCCTTATACCTTTTTTCCCTTCTTCTCTGTCCTGTTTTTGTATTTCCGCCTTTCTTCTATTAATCCATCAATCTCCTTTGTTACCCAGGGTTTCCCACTTTCGTTTTGTTAAATACCTATTATATCAGTAGCTGCTGAGTTTAAGCACGTTTTAATGCAGTTCTATTCTACCTATGTCCCTGTCATTATTCGTTTCTCCCGCCTCCTTTAGTATTTCGTCTCTCCTTCTACGTAGCCTACCCGCGTTTCGCTACATTTTAGCTTTTCTAAGTCAATATGTCTTCTATCTTCCCTCTTTTTCAGAATTTTCAATTTAAGATTGGTCTTCATAACCAAGAAGTATCAGTCTTATATTGATGACAAATAAGAGGATAATTTCCGCTTTTAACCTACATGTAGACAAAGTTCAGAAGTCGGTTTTTTTATCATTATTATTGATTATGGTTTATAGTATAGTAGAAAAAGTGGCACCGATTTCGATCGGTTCCTGGTTCGGTATATGAGAAGCAGGCAATGGCCTCGTTGTTCTGGAATCCTCGTTTAATTGGTCTGAGGCGGCCGCGGACAAGTGTTGGATAACGTAGGCTTTTATCATTTTAAAAATATCAAATTTCCAATAAGAAACAAGCGAGTCGATTAGTAAGTGGTAGGTAGTTGTCGAGCGGGCCGAGCAGCCGGCTAGTGGTGAAATATCGAGTTAATTTAAAAAATTCTGTGTTAATTACGAAAAAATTTAGTACCGACCTTTAATACGTCGGTCATTAGTAAATATTTCGGGAATTTGTAGCTCGGTTATTTATTTCGGGACGAGATTAGTGTTTGTAAGCACCTGTACGTTTCATCGGAATGCAATTAATATAAATTTCATAAATAGCTCGGTAGTGCGGGCAATAAATCTAGAACATACTCGCGTATAAGTGATACGTTTAATGTACTTTTGAAATACTAGATCAAAAACGACAATATTTCAGTCATAAATTAGTTTGCTTTACAAATTACGTATTTGTTAATGTCAACCGAATATTCTACAGGTCTTCGATCTGGGTATACGCTTTGAATTAACCGCCCAAAAAACGAAAATGTACATTCGAAATTATGAAATTATATTTCAAATGGACAACTTGTTAATTTATAATCATATAATGACCTTTCAAATTCGGTAACTGATTTCGACACATTTGATACGAATTTCTAATAAGAGGAAGTCTTAAGTACATTAAGTTAGTTGACATAATTGTAATCTGAGGTTCTAAATACGCAAGTTGCCTCAGCGGTCCATCTTCAAGACATCCGTATTTTTAGTCTTGTGGACCACTCACGACGATACTCGCAGAAGAACACGAACTTTTCGACACTTGCTGAAATGACGACGTTTGTTTCTGTACTAGACGACACGTTACAAATTATTTCAACAGTTATTTCTTTATCTTATTTCTGTCAGAGCTATTTAATTCCAATTTCTTAACTTTTTTGATTATCTTAAAAAACCTGTTAAGGTTTCTATTATTTATTCAAACGGTTCGTTTCTGTCAACGCTACTGTGAACAGGTGAATAACGGATAACTAGGTACCGAACCTCTAATAATTTCACTGTCTTTCTACTTTGTTGTTGCCCTTATCAATGACGCCGAAAACCAGTAAGCTAGATTATTTTTGAGAGAATAGTATTAGAAACAGTGAATTAGGTACTCTTTGATAAAAAAGATAAGTCTACACTATTTATTCTCTGCTCCCATATTCGTTAGCATTTAAAAGCATATTAAAAATAGACATTTAATCGTCTAACGTCTAAAAAAACAAAGATGCACTTTATGGGGATTGAAATGGATTAAGATAGTTTTGTACATAAGAATAACGAGATCGTCATCATTTATTGTTTGATCCGTTTCAAATATCTTTATTAATTACTTTTACATGATCCAAAAACAAGAACTTTCAACCAATAATGTTTACCTAACGATTCCATTCACCATTGTGTCAATAATATTTTTTATAAGAGTGTCAAAAAAGTACCTGTGCAAATACACACAGATTGATTTAGTCGATTTGTTCTACTTTATATCAGTGAATAATTTCAAATCAATATCGAGTATCGAAAAATATTTATTACAGTATCAGTAACAATTTTACTGATTGGGTTTAAAAGTGAATGTGACTAATACTATAATTAGATGACATATCTGATCTGTCAGTCGTACGCAACACCTACAATGCATGCATATAATAACGCATTGCATATGCATATTTGCATTTAAATAAATCATTTAAAATAGTCCGTGACTCCGTATAAGGATTAATGCAAAATAGGACAAACCCTGACCCTTCGCGGCTATACACTACTGGCGGGTTTAGAACCGAACATAGGGATTCGTACAAATACTTTCAGTCATCTTTTTATATAGATAATACCGTAATATAAGACCAATAATTACAATTGGAACCATTCGAAAAATATTACGCCTTGTTCAAAAGGTTGTGAGAGTTTGGTTGATTTGGGACGTTTTACCTTATTTGTTTAGCGTGTGGCGAAGAGTGCTAAAAAAGAAGCGGATGTACTTATGGGTTTTTGCGGCTGCAGCCTAGGGTCCAGTGGATACAAAAGGCTCCCCGCCTCCATTGAAAGCAATAGATGATATTGTGAAATCCAAAATTAAAACAAATCCGATCATAAAGTTGCTAACCTGCAATCAGGGGCGTAACAACGTTACAATTTGACTTGGTGCTCACCAAAAAAGAAAGTTCTCATCATAAAAAAGGTAATTAATGGAAATAATTGGAAAATCAAAAAAAAATCAATTTCGGCTGCTAACATCATAATATGACTAAAAAATAAAAAAGATCATTTCGGCTAAAATAATTCGAAGTGGTCTGTATTCTGTCGAAACTGCCAGACGCGAATCGCGATTTCGATCTTTTTGGATCTCATCAGCGCATCGCAGGCAGCTCCGACAGAACACAGACCAACTTTTACCTGCTGTCAATAGCGCGTTTTAGAAAATACCACAAATGGCGCGGTAAACGCCATCTGTAGTACGATGCTACATTTTAGGATTACGTATGTTCCAACAAGGTCCACTTGTATGGATATCTACTTGCTGAAACGAATCCCGGCGTAGCTCATCTCAACGTGATAGGCACGTTACCATAATCGAATAAAATAATTTCGAAGTAGATATACACACAAGTGGACCTTGTTGGAACATACGTAATCCTAAAATGTAGCATCGTGCTACAGATGGCGTTTACCGCGCCATTTGTGGAATTTTCTATCATTTCGGCTGTTCATTTACGACCTTGAACTGTTTGAACCGAGTTATTATCTGAATCGACTGGAATTGACTGGGTGCCCAACCCAAATCGAGTGGGTGCCCAACCCAAATCGAGTGGGTGCCCAACCCAATCGAGTGGGTGCCCGGGCACCCGTGGACCCCCCCTTGTTGCGCCCCTGCCTCCAATCAATCAACCTGTGTGCGCGTCCGTCTGACGCAACGGGGAATTCCCAGTCGCTTGTCGGTGCATTTTCTCGGATGGGCGTCTGTTACAGGGGAGTTCCCCGCCGCGGGGACGATTGTTGTGCAGCATGCACAGTTAGTAAGGTAGTTAAGACTTACGTTCACTCTTACTAACTTCACTTGTAATTTACATGATTTACACGATGTAACTTGCAATTTTCTAGCGTAGCTCATATTATAAATCACAAGAAGTGAGCCCAAGGAGCTGACATCATTCTTTCATTAGTTTACACAGACTATGCCAATGACGTAAACGCAATCTCTCGATAATTTTACTGTAATGTTTGACACCGAAACTGTCCTGTAGTCCATTACGTATAGTGTATGATCGTACTATGTACATATGTTAAGTAATAATATCTTGCAAGTTACAAAGTGAGTCATAGCCAAGAAAGGCAAAGCAGCGCGTGGCAGGTATTGCCATAACGTCCACACTTTTTCTTTTTTGCTGCACTGTGTGATATAAACACTATACGGCTATTACTTAATATCTCTGCCCTTGTCATTCCAAAGACGGCAAAGTGCGAGTTATTAAAAAAAATTTTTGATTCACTACACCATGTTTTGCATGTAAGTATGATACAAGCACACGTTCCCGCGTAACATAAAGCACCTATTTTTAATCAGATAGAAAAGTATGAGGCTATATTTAGGACAGCATAATGCATCTCTTTATAAAAGATAACGATCGGCAATGAGTATGCCGTGGTAAATCTGAAACACAACGCCATGTTAGATCCATCAATTTTCTGTTGTTATTGAGAAGACGATTGGTTTTTTCTTAAATAAAAAAAAATATCTCAATTAATTGAAGTCGTCCGCCAAAGGATCGATAATTTCAGATTCTTTCTAAAACAGTATTACGATGGCGCTGCGGCAGTTCCGAGATAGGTTTCTTTGAATTTTTCCAGTGTATCCTATCGGCTTTCTTTTTGGATTTAGTTTTCTTCTGCAAGCCTTTTATTTTCGGCAGTATTTTACCTTTTTCCTGAATGCAGTAGTAAGTAAAATTGAACATCATTTTATTTTCAAATATTCCGATGTCTTCCTCTTTCATTTTTTAAGCAAAAGAAGTACGTTCTTTAAGCTAATCAAAATAACATTTTTTACCTGTTTTTACGATCGCTTGAACCCTCAGCCTTGAATCTGTATGTATCTTAATGGCAAAGATTCTAAGAATTTCATCCCCATTAGAGATTTTTGCGGCCATAGAAGAGGAGAAAGTCGGAGTACCAGTTTCTACTTTTTACCAGTTAATCAGTACTTTTTCGGTTTGTAGTAGAGTTACCAAGCTGTACCGAGTAACCGACCAATTGTAACCCCCAAATTAATTTTTGTACATAGTTTTATATATATTTTATTAAATAAATAGTGATTATCTTTAATTAGAGACATCACATTCAGAAATTATTTTAAGTGACCTAACTTCCCATTAAGTTTACACTTTGATAATTTACGAAAAAACAGTATACGTAGCTAAAAGCATAAGTTTGCGGGGCCGTATTTTATTGCGGACCTGACCACTTGTCCCAAATGTCCTTATGTAAAAACTGAATAAATATGTTGCATAATAATTCGATAAAATTTTGTATATTTATGCTTTTATATATTTGGTTTTTAATACAGAGAAATTTGGTTTCACAATGCTCCTAACAGATATTTCGTGTAGGGATGTATCTAATCTAATGGTCTTCACATTTTGTTATCATTAAGAAGTATCTATATACTCGTCAATGGAAAGATAAATAGAAAGGTCGTAATAAATATACTAAACAGCTTTTGTCGGAGATTCGTATATATACCGGCTTCGACGCAGTTTTCTTTACAACTCTTATCTCAATATTCCCCACGCATAAAGTACCCCGTACCTTTTATAATATCTCCTAATATATTCGATAAACATACAATAACGGGTCCTTTAAAACTCCTGTAATTCAAATATTTTCACAAATATTTCGATTGTTTACTTCTTTTTTTGATCGCGTGTATTGTAACGTGTCTTTTGACAGCAGTTTTATCCAATAAAATCGTATTTCTACGGACGTGCTTCACCTTTTTGTTACATAAAATTTTACTACATGGTCGACGAGTAAATTCCGTATGAATACAGGGTGTTTTTTGTTCTTTTACATTTGCTTTTTGTTGAATTTCATTCTTAATGATATTATAGTTAATATAAGCGGACAAAATTTTTAATGAACATTATATGATGACGACAACGAAAGGAAAGCATCTTTTTGTTGTGTTCTCTTTATTATTCCAAAAAACTTTCAATTTAGTCATCAAAATTCCAAATTGGGAGAGCATTCATTTATATAAAACCAAGATCAATCACTAATAAGTTTGTATAATATTATTAAAGGGTTTATAAGTGTATAATTCCATGATTTGTTTAGTGTGTAATTCTGCTTTGTACTTCTCCAGGCGATTTTCATTTACAGTTGAACAACTTCTATTAAATACTTTATTAAGTATCTAATTAATTTCAAGTTTGATGGGCTTCCTTAGGAAATTTTCGACTGTGATGTTCAGGATTTTGGGTTTGTCATGTTCGATGTTTTTTCCATTTAAAAAGAGGTCGAAGAAATTTTAAGGATGTTCCGTATGACAAAACGTCGGCACTAAAGAACCTAAACACCCTGTACAGTCCTTGGATAACCAAGGAATCTTTGGAGCACGTTGCAGATAAAATCTGTCAGTTATATTGCTACTTCGCTGTAAATTTTCTCTGTCCGATCGACGTCAAAAATATTTTTATATTCAGCTTGTTGAAGGTAATAATATTTGTAAATATGCAATTCGGTAGACGTCGGAATTCCATTTCAAACGATCGTCTTATCTCGATTATGTCCTGTAATTTCATATTAACATAACAAGTGTTTTTGATGTTCAAGACCACCGATGAATACCAAAGAAACTAACGTAACAGTATCAAGAAGCGCATCCTTAAATTCATAAAAGTTTTGTATTACTTTAAGAAATAGATAACATCTAGAAACAAGTTTTGGTATGACTCAAAAAAAAAAAATACTTCACCTGTAAAAGTTAGAATTTAGATGAACAATCAAAGTTTAGAGTGTTGCACTCACTGTGAAGCATGCATAATTAATGATGTTCTTGATGAATGTAGAAAGTTTATTATAATTATTTATGAATTCGTGTTGTACCTATGTAAGTACCAGAAAACAGAAGTTCAGCAATGATAATTGGTACTAAGTATTAAGCTATTTGATTGTTTTTACAATTTATTCAAGTTTTTTAAGATGGATTTTGTTTCTAAATTTTCTACAAATCTAAATTCTAAAATCAAATCCAATATGAATATGTTGTCACTGATATCAGTTGTGCTTTTTCTTAATTTTATTGAATAAACGTTCCTTAATCCTACTATTACCTAATGGATCGTCCTGACCAGCTAATATGTATAAATAACGCCGCATTTAAGAGAAATTTTATTTTAGTTTGATTTGAGAAAAAAATGTGTTTCAGTTTAAATGATGATCGATATTGGCTTGAAGAGGTTGTCAAATTAAGCCAACGAAACGTAGTCAACATATTGTGTTTGTTATACCTGATGGTCTCTACTTATTAGCTGACAATCTTATCTCAAATCTAATAGTAATCTGTATGTGTGAACTATTTCCTACAAAATTTTCGAAATGTTTTACTGGTAAGTACAACGTTGGCGTAATAGTTTATTGTTATCCCAAATCGTACATATTTTTTTCAAAACACGTTTTAGGAAGTCAACAAATGTCAATTATCTAAACAAAACATTACCGTTGAATCTCTTTTTTTTGTCATATAACATGACATTATTATTCACAAAAGCATTTGCATTAAATCAAAAAATTTAATGTTAATATCTACGACCTCGGTTGTTATTTTAGATATCCACCAACGTACACCATCGTTATAGAAATTCAACTTTGTATTAATTGTCAAAAATTGTTAATCTACCTAAATTTTTAATAACTATCCTTTGTTTTGCTTGTAATACTTCAAAATTGTTTTTGTTTTATTTTGGTACATGTTTCTACCCGACAAGGAAACATAAATGGATGATAGTCGGTGGCAAATTCGTTAAGGTCATATATAATCTGCAGGTGTATTCCTGTGTGTACGTGATTATTTATTCTTTGGGCGTGCTACGTTCTCTCAAAATTGACAGTAAACATAATTCCTACAGCATTTATTTTGCGCTGGTCGAGCTTAATTAATGATGACAATAAATACAAAAATCAATAACCATTAAATTTTTAATTTTGACAGTTAAAGACATGTATTCTTAATGATCTCTGTCAGACGTTAATTATCATTTTCTTATTTTAGAACAAAACAAAATACGTATTGGTATGTTAGACCGGGTTCCTGGTTGGAAGAAGTACTTTTATTTAAGAGCTATTGTATTAACAGAGAAAACGATAGGAAAAGGAAAGGGCGCGTACATAGGATTTGCAGATTTAGAAAAAGCTTTCTACAATGTTAAATGGGACAAAAGTTAAATATATTTAAAAATGTACAGAGATATTTGAACCGCACCGTAGAGAAGTACAGGTCTGACGAAGGAAGCTGACGAACGGTCGCGCAGGTACTTGCTCATGTATGACCTATTTGGGTAAGTCACTTGGAACCGATACACAAATAAGCTTTCAGTAGGCGTAAATTATAGTATTAATACAGATAGGACAGTAGCGTACTAGAAAATAATGTAAAAACATGACTTATCAAAAAGAAAAAATTAACCTATTGCTTTTGTTTTATAGTTAGTTTTCACATTCACTGTCATCATGGGAATCTCTATCACTGTCACCAACATCAACAATTAGTTCTTCTGTTTGTCTGTCTATTACTTGCTCACTGATCCCTATTTTTAAATATTTAATCTACGCCCCTGATAGGAATACTAAAGAATGAGGGCTGCAATCTTTATACCTAAAACTGCCTACTTTTGCCACCGCGCATCCACGCTATTTTAAAATTTCCGCCAGCTTCCTGAGTCCGGCCTGTATATATTAGGAAGAGCGTAAGACAAGGTTGCAGATTCTCACTGTTACTATTTGAATTAAATTTTTACTGAAGATGCGACAAACATCAGTAAAGACACAACAACTTTAAGGATAGATATACAGGGGCAAAAGGTTAGTAGTACATATATGCTTAGATTTGCAGATGATATAGCAGTATTAACGTCTAGCAAGGAAAAGTTAGAGATAGCCTTAAATAAAATGGAATCAGTACTGACAAAACAGTGTTGTATGAAAATAGATAAATGTAAAACAAAAATTGGTAATTATCTGTTTTACAATAGTCAAAAATACTATCATCATATACTAAACGTGGTTGGACACGCACTTCCACTCTTTCCTATCCTAAGCTAATCTTTGCATTTCCCTAAAACTAGAACAACCCTATCCTTAACTATTTGCAAACAGTAATCTAATCTAAGTCTACCTCTACCCCTCCTAACTTCCGTTTCTGTCTCTGACTAGGCCATCATGCCTGAGAAGGTGTTCTACTAACCTATCTCGCCTATTCCTTATTGACTTCCATAGAGCCCTACTTGCCTCATTGTCCTAACATTCCACGCTCCGACTCGTGAAATATCGCACCTACCCCTATTACACTTATTGATGACATCCCCTGAGGTAGTCCCTGCCTGGACATCCGAATGGGGGACTAGTTTACGTCGGGATTGCTTTACCTCTGAGGACGCCATCATTTAATTTCGGTGAGTTTTACTTGGGATATCATAATGTGGTGGTTTCCAGTTGCCTTCCACATCGCAGTATTTTGCATGTTGCAGTGCCATACCGATCCAGGTTGATTTCTGTCACTTAGTACTGAAAGAGCTGCTGCTCTCTTTCACGGACTTGTATTAGTCTGGTTTCTCTTTAAGAACCCCCCCCCCCCATTATGGTTGAACCTATGTTCCAGATTCCTAAATCATCGAAACTCGCCAGCCGATCCACCCACTCTAATTTGTATAGGAGTTTCGTCAAGGTTCAAGTCCTGTCGGATCAGAAAAATATGGAACGCTTCACGATTTTGCATGTCATCCTTGCACATAATTTACTAAAATGTCATTTCGTTAACTGTATAATTATTGTAGGCTCCAATATCTACGGGTACGGGATAACACGATAGTAAAGTCCTTAGCAGCTTCAGTTAAGAACTTTAATGGCTTCCCACCACTTACAAAGAAGACGTTGAAAACTTCGTTTTTTCCATTTTATTTTGGATGTTTTGTCTGGTGATCGTTTTTGAAATGCGATATAAAGATTTTTTAAGTCCAGATCAAAAGATTTTAGTCGAGAGGAGTGTTTCAGTAATTAGTTCCTGTTAATTCGACCGAGATTACTTCTCAGCTATCTTAATCCTAAAATTAGCTCAATTTTCTGAAAGCCTTTCAGACTGCGACGGTTTATAGAATGCATTTGTGGGGATCGAGAATGCGCATTTCATGTTGTAAATAACGTCGTATTGAATTTAAAATTTCTACTCAATTCGCATAAGGAAATAAACGAAAAAGGTTAGTAATACATTTTTTCAGGACTGGTTAGAGACATATGAGAAGCAGATACAAAAACTCCGATTAAACAACATTGTGATTACCAAATGTAGGATATTTAGTAAATTCATTCTCTTTTCAGACGTATTAATCGTCAACTAATTCTAGAATGTTCAATCATTACTTCAATTACACACAGTTTGTTTAGCCAGAATCAGATTTCTTCCTGTCTCTCTTAAGCTTAAAACTTTCTTTGTCTATTCTTTACTGATTGTGAGTATATTGATTAATTTTTGCTTCTATAAAGATCATAAGGTCTTATATTGAGATAATTTTCGCATTTCCCTAAAACTAGAACATCCCACATCCTTAACCATTTGCTAACAGTAATCTAATCTGAGTCTACCTCTACTCCTTTTAACTCTTGTTTCTGCTTCTAATATGTCTCTGACTAGACCTTCACGTCTGAGAAGGTGTCTTACCAACTTACCTCGGCTATTTCTTATTGACTTCCATAGAGTCCTCTCTTCTCCTATTCTTTCTAATACCTCTTCATTTATAACCTTCTCTATCTACGGTATCTTCATTACACCACATTTCTAACGCTTCTAACAGTAGGAAAGATAATTTTAATGTGTTTAGGTTTGCATAAGATCCGCTCTCTTGTAATACGAATCCGATCAGACATCTTAATACGAATCATTAAAAGGTTGCAGCGCACAAGCTATGCCTTTATTCCTACAAACATACATACACACAGGCATAGACAGATAGATACCTACATGCATGCATAAATAAATAAGAGGATCTGGAATAAAGAACGTTTGACCTGTCGCGAGTTTGAGACTCGAACAGATTAATGTTTTGACACTTGATCGGTAATACGAAGAAGGCTTGCATTAATTTCGGATAAGTAAATTGCACTGTTGTGACGATCCTTTATCAGCTTGTTGTTCCACTTAACATTATAACCGTTTTTGTGTCAATCGTAAGCCGAAGAAATCTTATAAAAGCGCCGTTAACGCTATTACAAAAAAAAGTTATTATAAGAAGGTACAACTTCAAACGCTCAGAGATGTGACCTTGACGAAAGCTCCATGAATAAAAAGAATACACACTAGGCGTGAGCAAGACAAAAATAATAATAAAATAAAAGCAGGATTGAATTTGGAATTTGGACAGCCAATACTTATTATCTTTCATTTCTGATCCTAACGTGAATCTTGCATACATCTCCAGCCGAGCGGCATGGCCCACAGGTCTAGACCATTGCTTAGCATTCGGGAGGACGCCGGTTCGATTCCGGGTCCGTCTGCCTTGGTCCTAGTTTTTCTGTGGTTTCCTTGGATCACTTAGGCAAATGCTGAGGCAGTAATATTCCACAGATGATCTTTCATTCTCTTCTGTCTTCATTTCGTCCGTCTCATCTTTCTCACCCGAACCACCCCCCACCCAATCCCACGATTCCTGAAAGCAGCCTAAAGAGAGCCTTCCGCCCTACCTTCCGGCGTAGCCCGGAGGAATTGCCCGCCCACCAGAATTACTGGCTGGTGAGAATGAAACACCCAAAAGTTTTTAAAGTTTTTTTTCTGCATTTATGTCCCTTTTTCGGGTATTCCGGTTTATCGATTGTGTTGATTTCTTTGTATTCCTTCACGTATTTCGATAAATTTAGTTTTTCCTCTAGTTTTTGCAGTTTAAATATAATTCGACTTAAAAAGTTTATAAGAAATTAGTTAATTCTTATAAGAGATTAATTAATTCAACCCATAGGAAAAAACGAGCTCTAAAGTAACTCAACTCATATTGTCCTGACTTAACCAAAACTCAAAAGTGTATGTAGCAGAAAAGCACATTGGGAAATAGATGGCTTGACATCTATCACAATTTATATGATATGTACCTATTGAAACTTGAGTATAAGATGCTAAAATTCTGATAAAAAGTTACATAATAAAGTCTCATAAAGTTCATTACTACATCGGAACACTATAAGAAATGTTTCTAAATATACAAAATAGCTTCCACTGTAGAACATTTTATCTGCGTACTATTCTTTACAACTATTTATTACATGGACTCATGCACAACCATGGAAGGCTACCGTGAATACCATATTTTTATAAAAAAGAACTTCTTTGTCGGCTTACGGTCCAAGACCCGATGTCACATGTTACGTGATCATTTTTAAGCAACTTTACTTATCGATAAACATAATACAAGTTGACTTATACGAATACAAGATTGTTACAAGTTGGACTAACTTCTGGCTCTCACGATAAGATACTCATGTACTCAGGCATTATAGTCGTTATTATATGTAGGATTAGAATTCTAGAAGCAGTAAATGTCACGATAAGACCCGTAAGTATGTTCCTGTAATATAAACAAGGGTCAGCATAAACGTATTCTGCCTTTTATTTACTACAACATTTTATATGCCCAGTTTTGCCACAATTTATCGAAATTGTGGTAATGATTTAAGTATTCATTGGTTCACTGGATAAATCATTGTTATGTGGACATAATCTGATCTAAAATAAAGGAGATTTATTTGAACGACGATTTAACATCACATCTCACTAATTAGTCATATTGTTGAAATTGTGTAATCGGCTTTTCACCCACTTCAGCTTAAAGGACTCTACTAGATCCTTACGGAAAATAGCCCTCTGTCAAACTGTGAGTTTTTAGATTTTGTGTAGATCAAAAGTCTCAATGGGCGCTAAATTATAAAAACTTTCATTTTTGAGATATGGTTCCTTAAAGTTCCATTCTTCCGTAAGGACCTCCAAGGCACAATTATACTTATTATACATATAGAATACGTCCACATATACACATATACATATGCTGATGTATTATACCTATGTGTACTGCATATTGTGGTTGCGTGTGTGGCGACCTCAACGTGATAGTGCAGGTGGTGGGGATTAGTTTGAAGAGGTCAAAATAGATATTAATGGATAAATAAAACATTTTTGAAGAAACACAAAATTCGCGATACTTTTTGAACAGACCTTTTACAGATTCTGTGTTGGTGTCTCGTTACACGTCTCTTGGAAGTTCTTAAGAATGAATTTAACTGTAAGGAAAAATTTCTCAAAAAGATGGCTTTTATTGAGACTTTTGATCTAGACGTCAATTAGAATCCACAGTTTTAATGAATTTGACAAAGGGGAATTTTCCTTTGGACACATGTCCAAAACGAAAATAAAATTTCTCAAATTAATTTTGATGGTTCAAGGAAATGCAGTTAACAATACTTTCATAAATTGCACAGCCAATATTGTTCTGTTCGAAAATGAACTCCATATTATTACCAGAAAAGAAAATATACAGTACAGAAGTACTAATAGACATGAATGCCGTATGAGTGTGTAGTATGTTATTACAAGTCCTGCCCTGCCCTGAAATCGGCCAAATAATGAAAATATTCAGTTTTCCGAAACCTCCCACGTTGAAGAGCGCATTAACAAAAATTGAAACTATTTTATAATTACATGCAAATTGTTTTTTACATAACATAAAATACTGAAATATCCCATACAGAATCAGTACATACCGTACTGTGATGAATACCCCTTTATATAGTAGCTTTTTACTAGGCAAGAGTAAAAATTTAGACAGACGTCAATCATCTCAATTTTATATAAGTTCATGCAGAAATAATCGCATTCAGCATCTGTTAATTTCGCAGAACAGTTGCAGTTTTATTTCGGCATTTGTCCATATTCAGAATCTGGGACTAAATCATTAATTATATACTATAAACCTAGTTGAGACTTAAAATACTTAACAGTTAGTTAACTTAAAAAGCTTAATAGTTTAGGGACTTTAAGTTGAAAGTTGTTTTTTATTATAAGTTTGTTATGAATGTTTTATTGTTTAACTTGCATTAGTTATTTATTAAATGTTTTTTACATTATTTGTCGCTTATATCTGCTTATATACACTAGGATTTTATTAGACATATTTTTTTATATCTTAATATCTTTTTAATATTTTAATGAGATCGATTGTTCCATAAATCATTATAGTCGTTTGAGAATAAAAAGTATTACTGTGTGGCATTAAAATCATCGAAACATTACCAGCAAGCAAAAACCAATAAAAAGTTTTTATTACCCTAAAATTGATTTTCTAAAGTACGTTTTGGCTATTATTTCATTTTCAGATGAAGCCGTATTCAAATTTTATGCAGCGATATAAAATCAAAAACAACTTTATTTCAGCCGAAGCCCACATACAGTTTTAAAGTAATATTAAAATAAATAATTTTCAGGCTGTGCAATAAAGTTTAGTTGTAAGTTTCATTTTTGAGCCCCCCGTTGGCTCTGACGGCCGAGAATGCTGTTCGACATGGCTTGCGTGGTAAATGCGATGTCTTCTAGGAGGTGATTCAAAATATCTAAATTCAATTTATTTTAATGGTACTGCACTATCTTTATATTTACTAAGTCGCCGGATAGCTTTAAAGGTGTTATTAGAAGTGCTAATGAAACATTAGCATGTAGACAGAGATTATATTTTATTATTATATTCGTTATTAGTTGTGGGATTAGGTTAAGTTATAGTCGCCAACATCAATTCAGTATTATTGTTTATTAACTGTAGATAAGGGTACGTTAGAACGGGAGCTGTTTTTCAGGTGTTGGTTTGAAAATGTATTTATCTAAACTCAAAAGCAGTATTTGATACCTACGTGGCGTGGTTAAGTGCTTTTAGTTCTATACAATAAGCTATAGCACTATGATTGGACACGCAACTCCATTTTTTCCTGTGCTGAGCTAATCTTCCCTGGACTAAAAATTTTCAGTCTCTCTCCAGTCTCTCAGAGTCTTTCAGCGCCTCTGAGAGCGTCTCTCACAGTCTTTCACAGTCTCTCAGTTATTGTCTAGGTGTTTTTATGGATCTCTCACAGTCTCTGTATGAGAGACTCGAACGATCAAATTGTTAATTCAGAGATTCGAGTCTCTCACAGAAAACCTGAATGAATAAAACTGAAAAATTGAGAGACTCGAGTCTCTCGTAGAAAGACTGGGATCTTTGAAATATGTTGAACTAAGAAAATTTTAACCATGCCTATCGAGACAACACTTATTGAGAGATTCGCGTCTCTCGTTGAGAGATTCGAGTCTCTCCTTCAGAGACTGGAAACGAAATGAGGATCTCTCTATGAGTGACTCGAGTCTCTCGTTCGGAGACGCTAAACAGTTTTTTTGACAGTCTCTCGACACCAGAGACGCTCGATGAGAGACGGAGACTCGCATCTCGCTTTCATAGACTCTGAGAGAACATTTTTATCTCGGGTCACATTTCCCTAAAACTAGAACATCCCACATCCTTAACTGTTTGTAAAAAGTAATCAAATCTAAGTCTTCTTGTCCTCCTCATATCTCCTGTATCTACTCATAAAAATATGTCTCTGACTAACCCTTCATGTCTGAGAAGGTGTCCTTGTAATCTATCTTGGTTAATTTTTATTGACTTCCTTAGTCCTCTGTTTTCCTAATCTTTTGAATACCCCCTCATATCTAACCTCCTCTATCCACGGTATCCTCGTCATTCGCTTGTAACCACATTTCGAACGCATCTAATTTTCTATTCTGCCGCGCCATTCTCCCATGTTTCGCAACCCTACAGCGCCGACCAACCGTTCGCGAGCATAGAAGTGACTTCTTTTTGTTGAATGCGATTGGACCCTGATTCGCTATCTTTCTATTATTTCCATCCTGAGTTATCTGACTTCCCAGATACCCAGTATCAATCACTTCTTCTAGTTTCTCGTCTCCTATCTTTATATTCTCCCTTTCGTTACTTTTATTTACTTACATACAATACTGTTTCGTCAAAACTATCGCTAACTACTTGCTAGATGCTAGGAAATAATCATTATTTTTAAAATTATAACATCTAATGACGAATGAAGAATTGCGTCAAGCAGGATTCGACAAACTCTGTGAAAAGTTTCCTTGGTAGTTAGATAACAGGGATTGATTTATTTTCTATTAATTATCCGAGCTACTACATCAACAGAAGCGAAAGACAGTGGACATAACATGGAAGCGACGCTGTGCATTCTAAAAGTTTTCAACGTTGATTCTCCTATAGCATGTGAAACTAATGAATTCTTTAGAAACAAACTATTAAACAATTTGTACAGGTGCAATTCCGTTTTATTTTATAGACGATGCGTTCTGTGAAAGCGAAAGCAACAAATAATGGCTCCTATTGGACATTACACGCATAACTGTTCGATTCTTCCAAGAATTGCGAGAGAAATTTCGAACCGATCGTGAGAATCGTCAAGTCATTTTCTTGAACAACCCAATAGACGATGTTTCTATCGTACTGAGTTTATACCGATGTGTACCTATTTTAAATACAATGCGTACTTTAATTAATTATTAATTAATTGCTCATTTGCTTTACTGAAGAATCATTACTACAAGCAAGAGGAAATGGGAAACCAATAGCCTTCGCATCAATTGTGTTTTTGTAGGTACTTCAGACAAGAACCATTACTGGATATATAATTCCTGGAAAATAATCATTAAAATCCTTCAAGCACATTCCCCTAGAGCTAATCATTGCAAAAATAAGTTTTACTGAATTTTGTGATAATCCTCGTTGAAAATATCATTATTAATGCGTTCATTTACATATATTCAATGATTCTTGCAATATTAAAAACTATACTTCATTTACTTTCTGTAGCGATGTGCCCCTTCCAATGTCTTGGATGCGCGCTGGCAAATTCGTAGGTAGGGAGAAAAAAGCTCATTATACTCTCGACTTTTGTTCATTAAACAAACTTTTTCATACGGTACCTGCCAAATGTTTTGTTCAATTAGTAGTAGTGTGAGTCGAAAACAAGCGTTAAAGCCTTTAATATATTTTCAAATATAAATAAACATCTCGTTGATATTTTCAGTAGTAAATGGTACCAATAACAGCACATTCGAGCAAATGGAATTGTAGTGGATAAAATGGTCAATTTTTCCGTGCAGTACTGTACGGATTATACGCTCCTCACCGGTTAAGAGTTTGGCCGAGAGTTGTTGCCTTCCTTTTCTGGCCTACTGCTGTTCTTTTCTACTTTGCGCCGGTCAAACTGAAGATCACATCGCTACAGAAAGTAAACGAAGTATAAATAAGTCAGGGTGATACTGAGTTCAACACCTTGGGATTCATGAGGATATTTTATTTTAATTTCGTAAAAATTACACCAGGAAATAGTTTCGTAGTGAGCGATTCAGCGACACTATTTCAATATTTTGATTACGGGGTATAAGGTTATGGGGTACTATGGTTGTAGGGTTAGGGGTTTTAAGGAATATGAAGTTATACATTTAGTGGAAGAGTTGATTGGTTAAGGGTTTTAGGTTTAAAATCGTTTGGGATTATCATGATTAACGCTGGTTTAAATCTAGTGGCGATATCCACCACATGTTTTAAAATTGTTTCTTTTTGTGTACATATTGTAAATACCTTTCTAAATAACTTCTTTTCTATTTTCGATTAGGATCTATAGAAGAAATCTATTGTATCTTGCTTATCTATTTAAATAACTCTATTACAGTACTTTCCTATAATCCCTGTAACATTTCATCTTTCGCGTACTAATCGCATGACGTCTGTACCTTTTATTCCTTCCTAATTGTAATTTTACAATCGGTTTCTTCGGTGGTTGACCTGCCATCAATTTCTGGGTATTTCTAATCTTAAAGTTTCCATACTTCAATACTTCCCTACTCGTATCTACTACCCTCTCTATTCCTTCCTTGTAGAACAGTTTTTCATTTTTCATAAATACAAAAATCAGTTCGTCTTCCGCCTTCAGAAGAACAAGTCTCTTCTCTTCTCTTTTCGTTATGCCAGTTGTTGTTAAGTTGTAAATATATGTTATTGTTATCTAGTTTTATTCATTCCTCCTCAAAACCTTCTCTAAACAAAGTGACCCAAATAAACTACGAAAAATTTATTTTCGAGTGTTTTCTGAGATTAAGTCCAAACCTTGACGTGCTGAGGTTAAATGGACCTCGGATTTCGATTCAGAGATCCCAAAAACCTTCAGTGTACATAGTCAAACCCCCCAGAAATTGTTTTAGTGGTGTGTTATCATTAGATCATTATTAATAATAATTTAAAAACATATGTATCTTTGGAACGCGATATATTATGAAGGATTCTCATCCATGCCGTCGACTGCTAGTATTGTAAAACGCGTTTCTTCCAGCACACTTCGGTAGACTAATAGTGTCCAAAAAAGGAGATCGACCATCACCGGTGAATCCTGCCGATAGACGCATAATTAAAGGTGTCACGAAAATTTATTTTAATTAGTGCGGTTGAAGATACGCGACCAAAATCGTTTCGAATATCGAATAATTATTTCGTGAAATGTAACTTCTCTTATCTTGTCGCTTCTTAACGAGTTGCATTCATTACTGTTAGAAAAGTAATGCGGACGCCGTGCTAATGAATTATTATTAATCTTTATCGGGGATCGCAAAGGTGCAAGTTTCTTGCGTTATTTTTCTGGCACGTGTTTACATATCAAATAACGTTGCGATCTTACTGCAGCAGCTCAGTTTTATATACATATGATCAGAGAAGATTATAGTATTTAGAAAATTAGAAAATCTTATGAGATGGCAAATCAATTTTCTGCTATTTATCTGTTTCCTGCTTTCTTCAAATTACAGTAACCGTTTCTTCGCTATTTACCTGTGATCTCCTGAAAAATAAATGCATAACATTTTTGGAGTAATAACAAATTTTTCTTCTACAATTTTTTCCGCCTTTAAATAGTTATGCCATTGCTGTTCTTAATTCTTTTGGGTCTTGGTGGTAGCTGCAGTTGTAGTACGCCCATAACTAGACCAGCACATGGCAGCGTATAAGGTGAACCGATTCAGCATGCCGATGTGCTAGGTGACTGTTTGGAACTAATTTGGAAGGCAGTCGTTAATAGGCTGATCATAATATCTGATTTGAATGTTAATACGAAATGAAGACGTATTCTGAGTCAAGTTTTTCTTCTGTATGTCCAACACATTAGGTAACAGTTTAATTGCTTTTTGATACCAGCTATAGATACGTTTACAGTTGATGATCGGATTGTTTTAAATAACAGGCTATTTTGTGTGAAATTATAAAAATTAAAGGACCAAGAAGTACAGAAAATATATTTATTTAATAATACAGTTAAAAAAATAGATGAGTAGTAATTTTAATTCATTCTTTTCGACATATTTTGAAAAAATCGAATTCAAAAATGGTAATCAAAAATCAAAAAATGCTTTTAGTCTTCTAATGTTTCGCTAGTACCACCTAAGTATTTACTTGGGAAAAATATTATGAGTCTCAGATAGCAAACTGCATATTTATCTTAAATTAATAAAAGCTAGTGTCTTTTAGAACACACAGTAAACCAAAAATTGACCCTTATTAAATGTTAAGTCACTTGCTAAAGTCAATTTTATTAGTAAAATTAGTTAAAACTTAACTAATCCACGACTATTCCATAATTCATTTTCTGGCTATTGATCCTGAATATTTTTTTCATGCCATATTTTTCGATCAATTTTATCAATATCAAAAAATATGAGCAATTATTGGCTGAAATTGATCATAAACACTCATTTTTTTACAAATTGTGAATTATAACCATGATATCATGAGAGAACTCCGTTTTGGATGAATATTGATGACCTATATTTTCTATACCACAACCGTGAATTATTGTTTAATAATTAAAAGTTTGAAGAAAAAAATATTAATTTTATAAGCGATTCCTGCTGGCAGAATCGGTTAAGTGGTGACACCTGTGAATATTTATTGGTGGTCACCTTTGACCTAACGAATGCAGGTGACAGAATCGGTGTATTTATGGGGAATTCGTGGTAGTTGGTAGTCTCGCTCTCTTGGTTGTTAAATGTGCCGCGCCCAGCAGGGGGCTTACAACCGGAGACGTGACGGACCCTCCATGGCTCACTATTGTTCCTTAGCCATGTACCTAACACACCTAAACACATGTTTTCATTATTGTTTCTTTCTTATTATTATCGATAATGTTACAGAAGTTGGTTTTTGTTGAGAACGGACATTCAGATATTACCACGACGATAAAAATTGGAAGAAAACAAACAAAAAGCAAAAAAGTGAACGAAAGCATTCTTTACTTATCGCGCTGTCATTACATCCGGATTTAAAAGTTCATAGTCTTCTTACGATGCTAAAACCCTATTCGTCACTATTAGGGTTTATACAAAAACCGACATTTTAGAAAACCGGTTTTCGAATAGTAATTTTTCCAGAAAACCGGTTTTAACCGGTTTCGAATTTTTATAAAAAAATTTTTTGCTCGANCGAAAACAAGCGTTAAAGCCTTTAATATATTTTCAAATATAAATAAACATCTCGTTGATATTTTCAGTAGTAAATGGTACCAATAACAGCACATTTGAGCAATGGAATTGTAGTGGATAAAATGGTCAATTTTTCCGTGCAGTACTGTACGGATTATACGCTCCTCACCGGTTAAGAGTTTGGCCGAGAGTTGTTGCCTTCCTTTTCTGGCCTACTGCTGTTCTTTTCTACTTTGCGCCGGTCAAACTGAAGATCACATCGCTACAGAAAGTAAACGAAGTATAAATAAGTCAGGGTGATACTGAGTTCAACACCTTGGGATTCATGAGGATATTTTATTTTAATTTCGTAAAAATTACACCAGGAAATAGTTTCGTAGTGAGCGATTCAGCGACACTATTTCAATATTTTGATTACGGGGTATAAGGTTATGGGGTACTATGGTTGTAGGGTTAGGGGTTTTAAGGAATATGAAGTTATACATTTAGTGGAAGAGTTGATTGGTTAAGGGTTTTAGGTTTAAAATCGTTTGGGATTATCATGATTAACGCTGGTTTAAATCTAGTGGCGATATCCACCACATGTTTTAAAATTGTTTCTTTTTGTGTACATATTGTAAATACCTTTCTAAATAACTTCTTTTCTATTTTCGATTAGGATCTATAGAAGAAATCTATTGTATCTTGCTTATCTATTTAAATAACTCTATTACAGTACTTTCCTATAATCCCTGTAACATTTCATCTTTCGCGTACTAATCGCATGACGTCTGTACCTTTTATTCCTTCCTAATTGTAATTTTACAATCGGTTTCTTCGGTGGTTGACCTGCCATCAATTTCTGGGTATTTCTAATCTTAAAGTTTCCATACTTCAATACTTCCCTACTCGTATCTACTACCCTCTCTATTCCTTCCTTGTAGAACAGTTTTTCATTTTTCATAAATACAAAAATCAGTTCGTCTTCCGCCTTCAGAAGAACAAGTCTCTTCTCTTCTCTTTTCGTTATGCCAGTTGTTGTTAAGTTGTAAATATATGTTATTGTTATCTAGTTTTATTCATTCCTCCTCAAAACCTTCTCTAAACAAAGTGACCCAAATAAACTACGAAAAATTTATTTTCGAGTGTTTTCTGAGATTAAGTCCAAACCTTGACGTGCTGAGGTTAAATGGACCTCGGATTTCGATTCAGAGATCCCAAAAACCTTCAGTGTACATAGTCAAACCCCCCAGAAATTGTTTTAGTGGTGTGTTATCATTAGATCATTATTAATAATAATTTAAAAACATATGTATCTTTGGAACGCGATATATTATGAAGGATTCTCATCCATGCCGTCGACTGCTAGTATTGTAAAACGCGTTTCTTCCAGCACACTTCGGTAGACTAATAGTGTCCAAAAAAGGAGATCGACCATCACCGGTGAATCCTGCCGATAGACGCATAATTAAAGGTGTCACGAAAATTTATTTTAATTAGTGCGGTTGAAGATACGCGACCAAAATCGTTTCGAATATCGAATAATTATTTCGTGAAATGTAACTTCTCTTATCTTGTCGCTTCTTAACGAGTTGCATTCATTACTGTTAGAAAAGTAATGCGGACGCCGTGCTAATGAATTATTATTAATCTTTATCGGGGCGATTCTTCCAA
>NW_020442466.1:2035069-2037129 GCF_000699045.2 Agrilus planipennis
GCATAAAAATAAAGTATTTTATTTTTTGTTTTTAAAAACATATTTTTTGTTACACCTAGCAGCCAGTAACAAATTGCTGTCGCTCTTAAATACATTAATAGCCTCTAAACATGGCAAACAAAGATTTCAGTAAACTAAAAATTCATTATTAGTTCGTTTTAATGAAGCTTTATTCCTGTCGTCCCGCCACTTTGCTTTCATAACAGAGAATACTCTTTCTGTAAATGCTGAAGTGGCCGGAACGGACAGCAAAAGTGAAACTACTTTGAACAGCTTGCCATTTTTCTGTGCAATATTATTGATATAAAAATACTCTTATATTCGAATAATCGCTTACAAAATTACGATGTTTACTTAAGGCCTTTATAATAAAGTACGGGTGGCAACCCTAGATATGACTCCAAGAACCAAACCGCTTGCAACAGTGTTTTTATCAATCTGGTACATTTTGCTACATCTGTCATTTTCAAATTTTTTTTAAGTGTCAGATATTGAAAACCGATATTTTCTATTAAAAAACCGGTTTTAGAATTTCATAATTTTCTCCAAAAAAACCAGTTTTTAAAACCGGTATTTAAAAACCGACAAACCCTAGTCACTATAATAGAAGACAGAATAAACATAACCTTAAAAGTATTAAATTTCGTCGTTATATGCGAAGCGATTTGATAAACGGAGTTGTTATAAACGATTTTCCCTGTATTATTTAAAACGTTTAATGTAGTGAGTGTGATGTCGTCAGATATTAATTGATTAGAATAAGTAACTGCATACGATTCATTTTGTCTGATTGAGTCGTATCAGGACCGGAATCGGCAACTATTCAAGGTATATTGCAGTTAACCCGCGGCGGGGCAGTTAATAATTACAAAACGAAATGTGACACGCCTCTTCTTGCATACCGCCACAGTAAATTATGTTTTTACTTTTGTAAATTAAAACAATCGCTCAAAAACGTAATTGTCGGTACGAGCGCGCAGTCAGGATCGGCTTCAGCTAATAACTCATTATGCCCCACCGTTCCGTTCGAGTCATCATAACTCCGGCATCCGAAACAATTATTATTAATTGACTGGCGGTACAGTTTAGCGGATCGGCGGCACACTGTAAGAAATAACACTTCACTTCTTCCCCTTTCTTAATAGTGTGTCTTTTTAATGATGTAGCAATTGCTGCGAGCTAACAACCGAGATACTACGATAATAAATTTGGCTTATAATCAACCGACACACAGATACACTTTATGAAGTGCAAAATACTTACGCGCCTCTTATAAAGCCATTATGCAAACTTGCATCTAATTCAGGGTTATTTAATGCAATTACGTAAACCAGAAACTGATATATTATTAGTATTTATTAAATACTAGCTTTCCCCGCGACTTCGCTCGCAGAATTTAATATTGTTTCTCCATAAAACCTTTTAACTCCCAATTTACCATTACAACGTTATAATTTTATGTAATGTGGCCATCTTAGATTTGAAATACAAACGTAGCAACAACAGTGCATCCTTAAGGGTTGATTTTTAAAAATTGCCAAAACACGTACCTATGTGCTCAATTCCAACAGTGAGCAACCTTCGAGTAAATCCGAGTACAAATAAAATATATCCCATGGAAACGTTGCAACCTCTTTTCAAATAGTTAAGGATGTGGGTTGTTCTAGTTTTAGGGCAATTCAAAGATTAACTCAGGATAGGAAAGAGTGGAGGTGCGTGTCCAACCAGTCTTAGGACTGGCGACCGTATGTTGATGGTGATGATCAAACGGCTTATATACCAAGTTTCAAGTAAATTAAACCAAAATAAAGTATTAGAAAATACTACAAATGGCGCAGTAAACGTCATCTGTAGCACGATGCTACATTTTAGGATTACGTATGCTCGTGCTACAGGTGGCGTTTACTGCGCCATTTGTAGTATTTTCTAAAACGCACTGCAAAAATTGGTCTGTGTTCTGTCGGAGCTGTCTGCAACGCGCTGATGAGATCCAAAAAGATCGAAATCGCGATCCGCGTCTGGCAGTTTCGACAGAATACAGACCACTTCGAATTATTTTA